>NC_091432.1:33139694-33439694 GCF_964237555.1 Oryctolagus cuniculus
TAAGATGTGTGCTTCCTGTTAATGCCGAAGCTTGGAAGCAGCAGTGATGGCTGTTGTGATTGGATTCCTGCCACCCACTTGGGAGAACTTGACTGAGCCTTCCTGGTGAGCCTTTGGCCTTGTCCATCCCCCAACCCTTGTAGTGTTTGGAGAGAAAACCAGCAGGTGGGGGAGCTCTCTGTCTGCCTCTCAAATAAATGAATAAATAAAATTATAAAAAAGATGAGTAAGACATAAACTCTACCCACAAACATGACAACAAACAACTATAAAGAAATGTGGTAAGCACTGTAACTCTAACAAGTTATAATCACTTGTTTTCACTGAAGTATTTAAGTAGGCTGTAGAAACCTGTTCATTTACTTTGCGCATTTAACATTATTCTTTGATGTAGATATTATCTCTTGTTCTCCTAGGGAGTCATTGTGTTTATTCACAACAAATTCTAACCAGCTCCAGGCCTATTAATAAAAGATGAGAAAACTGTGATTATGGAGAACCTGATTTTGGGAGACATGTAAATATGCTCACTCCCTTTCTGACATTAAGTAAAAATGACATACTTTCACTCCCTGGCAATTATGGTTAGGACTGGATTAAGACATTCGGAGGCTTTAATCTTTGTTGAGTGAAAAAGCAATTCCACATTATAATAAGGATTCACATTCTTTCATAAAAAACAGACTGTGTAGTAAAAAACCTTTTAGCTTGCATATATGTAGTTACACTAATTAAGAAGGAAAAATAGGGACAGAGAACAGAAGGGGAAATACAGAGTGCAGAAGAAAGAGGAAGAACTTCCCATCATTTAAAAAAAAATTTATTTATTTATTTTTTAAGATTGTATTTATTTATTTGAGAGGTAGAGTTACAGAGAGAGAGAGGCAGAGACAGAAACCTTTTCCATCCATTGGTTCACTCCCCAAATGGCTGCAACAGCCAGTGCTGAGCTGATCTGAAGCCAGGAACCAGGAGCTTCTTCCCAGTCTCCCACATTGGTGCAGGGGCCCAAGTGCTTGGGCAATCTTCCACTGCTTTCCAGCCATAAGCAGAGAGCTGGCTCAGAAGAGAAGCAGCTGGGACTTGAACGGTTGCCCGTATGGGATGCTGGCACTGCAGGCAGAGGTTTAGTCTACTATGCCACAATGCCAGCCCCTAAAGACTTACTTTTTTTTTTAAGATTTATTTTATTTATTTGAAAGACAGTTACAGAGAGAGGTAGAACCAGAGAGAGGTCTTCCATCCACTGGTTCACTCCCCAAATGGCTGTAATGTCCAGGGCTGAGCCAATTGATCCAAAGCCAAGAGCCAGGTGCTTCTTCTGGGTCTCCTATGTGGGCATAGGGGCCCAAAGACTTGGGCCATCTTCTGCTTTTCCAATCCATAGAACAGAGATGGATCAGAAGTGGAGCAACTGGGACTTGAACCAGCACCCATATGGGATGCCAGCATTGCAGAGCAGGGCTTTAACCCACTGCGCCACAGTGCCGGCCCCAAGACTTATTTTTTTTTTTAAATAAATTTTAAAAATTTATTTGAGGGGTCGGCGCTGTAGAGCAGTAGGTTAAGCCTCCGCCTGTGGCACTGGCAACCCATGTGGGCACTGGTTCAGTCCCGGCTGTTCTATTTCTAATCCAGCTCCCTGATGATGGCCTGGGAAAACAGTGGAAGATGGCCCAAGTGCTTGGACCCCTGCCACCCATGTGGGAGACCTGAGTGACGCTTCTGGCTTCCTCTTGGTTTAGCCCAAGCTGTTGTGGCCATTTGGGGAGGGAATCAGCAGATGGAACAACTCTCTGTGTCTCTCCCTCTATCCATAACTCTGCCTCTCAAATAAATAAATAAATCTTTAAAAAAATTTATTTGGGAGGCAGAGTTACAGAGAGAGAGGGAGAGAGGAGAGACAAAGAGAGAGATTTTCCATTTGCTGGTTCACTCCTCAGATGGCCACAAGGGCCCAACCTGGGCTGATCCAAAGCCAGGAGTCAGGAGCTTCTTCTGGTTCTCCCACATGGGTGGAGGGGTGCAAGCACTTGGGTTATCTTCCACTGCTTTCCCAGGTGCCTTAGCAGGGAGCTAGATTGGAAGTGGAGCAGATAGGAATCAAACTGGCACCCATATTGGATGCTGGTGCTATAGATGATGGCTTAACCGACTACGCCACAGCACCAGCTCCAGAACTTACCATTATTTAGGCTTGGATTTCGATGCTTGAGTAGCCATCCAAAATATGTTGGTCACTAATTCATTGAATCAATTAACACAACAATAATAGCCAGTACTTATTGAATCCTTACTATTTGCCAGGTACGATGGTATACACTTTATGCTCCTTATCCATCATATTAATATCTTAGATGTGGATACTATCATTATTCCCATTTTACCAATGTGGATTTTGAGGCACAGAGAGATCCAATGCCTTATCCAAGGTTATCAGTTAGTAAACCACAGAGTCAGGATTTGTTAGGCCATTTGCTCTGAACCCCTATGCTATGTGCCATCCACCGTGCTAGCCTCTGGGAAAAGAAAACACAACAGGTACCTCATCCTCAAGGAGTTCATAGTCTGTTAGGAGAGAAGAAGTGTATGCAAATTATTGCAGTGCAGTATAATAAATACTACAATAAAGATTTGCAGTATGTTTGTATCTCGTAAGGAATGCAGTACACAGTTGATGAAATTTCAAAGAGGAGAACTGTGAAGTGAAATTTAAAGGATGAGAAGGTATTTTTAGGCAGTTTAATGACACTAAAGAATATTCCAGGTAGTGAGAACATGTGTGCAAAGGCTAAGGGAGCTGCAGGTTGAGGTGGGATTCTGGGAGGGGAGGACAAGGAAAGGAGGAATGCAATGATATGCCAGGGAAGTGGATGATGTGTGGAATTCCAGACATTTATAGTATTTTTTAAAAAAATATTTATTTATTTATTTATTTAAAAGACAGAGTGATAGAGGGGGACAGAAGCTGACAAGGAGGGAGGTAGAGGAAGATGAGGGTGAGAGAGAGAGAAAGAGAGAGAGCTCTTCCTGAACTATTTCACTTTCCAAATGGCCACAACAGCTAGTGTTGGATCAGGCTGAAGCCAGGAGTTTGGAAATCCATCCTGGTCTCTGACATGGTTGACAGGGGCCCAAGTGCTTGGGTAATCCTCTGCTGCCCTCCCAGGTGGATTAGCAAGAAGCTGGATGGGAATCAGAGCAGCTGGGACTCAAGCCAGCACTCTAACAGGGGACATGGGTGTCACAAGCAGTGGCTTAACCTGCTGTGCGACAACTCTGGCCTCTATTTTTTTTGATAGGCATTCCTGTCGGCTTACTTATTCAAAGAGGAAACAGTTGCTCCACTAAATAGAATTTACTATAAAATGTAATAACTTTTCATAAAAGTATTAAAAATTAAAGGAGTTTCCCAATCATTATTTTCACTTTGGGGATATCACTTTCAGGTCATTGTGCCTGTGAACATTTAAAAAATGTAATTTGCACTTATTACCCTGTATTAAAATACCTTTTGGGTACACTGGAAGAAATTGATAAACTGGGTAGTTTTTATCTGGCTACTAGAATCATCATCGTGGTGTTCAGAGAGGGAACAACAAGGTAGGAAACATATATTACAGAATGAAATCTTAAGGCTTCTGTCTATGTGGTAAAGATTACATAAACCTTGAGAGAAAAATCTCTACTTAGGGAGGGCACCTAGCTTAAAAATGAGGCCTCACCTAAGCCCTCTGAGTGTCACAGGCCTGTCCATTAAGGATTAAGGATCCTGGGCTGGGGGCAGTCCGGTGGAGCAAAGACTTTCTTTAGGGTTTTTCTCTTTTAGTCTTTAGACCTTCCCTCCTCTTTCCCAATCACTGGCAGAGACTAGGGATCGGTAGCACTGTGTCTAGTATGAGTCCATTAAGACAATAAGATAATCCTAAGAGAAACAAAAATTCTATACAATAACAATGTTAGGATTACAGGTTAAGATGCTCATGTCCCAGACTGCAGGACCTATGTTAAGTTCTCCGCTCCAGCTCCTGACTCTAGTTTACTGTCAATGCCCAAACTGAAATGTAGTGGTGATGGCTCAAGTCATTGGGTATCTGATACTCACATGGGATAGTGTTCTCAGCTCCTAGCTTTGGCCCTGGCCCTGGCCCAGCTCTGGCCCAATTCAAGCTTCCTGCTAATGTGCATCCAGGAAGACAGCCAATGATGGCCCAAGTAATTGGGTTATTTGAGGAATGAACCAGTGGGTAGGAATTCACTTTCTTTCTCTATTGCTACTCTGTGTATCTCTCTGCCTCACAAATATCTAAATAAAAGTAACTAAATAAATAAAAAGGATTTGTGGGACCGGCACCAGCATCCTAAATGGATGCCAATTCGAATCCCTGCTGTTCCGCTTCCAATCCAGCTCCCTGCTAATGTGTCTGGGAAAGCAGTGGAGGATTGCCTGAGTCCTTGGGCTCCTGCACCCATGTGGAAGACTAAGAAGAAGCTTCTGGTTTCTGCCTTTGATCAGCTCAGCTCTGGCCATTGTGGCCATTTGGGGAGTGAACCAGAGGATGGAAGACTTCTCCCTCTGTCTCTATCTCTCTGTGTAACTCTGTCAAATAAATAAAATAAATCCTTTTAAAAAAAGGATTTTTTCTATCACAATTTTCCCATTATGTTTGGGTAATTTTTATTTTTTTAAAGATTTATTTATTTGAAAGTCAGAGTTATGCAGAGAGAGAGAGAGAGAGACAGAGAGAGAGAGGTCTTCCATCTGATGGTTCACTCCCCAATTGGCTGCAATGGCCGAAGCTGCGCCGATCTGAAGCCAAGAGCCAGGAGCTTCTTCTGGGTCTCCCATGCGGGTGCAGGGGCCCAAGAACTTGGGCCATCTTCTACTGCTTTCCCAGGCCATAGAGGAGAGCTGGATGGGAAGTGGAGCAGCCGGGTCTTGAACTGGCGTCCATATGGGATGCCGGCGCTTGAGGCCAGGGCGTTAACCCACTGTGCCACAGCGCTGGCCCCAGTGTTTGGGTAATTTTTAAAGTGTCTTTTAATGCATTATCATTTACTCATTTTTTATTTTGATATTTAGGGTATTTCCAATCTTTTCTCTATTATAGATTATGCTTTAATAAACATCTTTGTACACGTAGTTTTTTTTTTTTCTCATATTACAAATTCCCAGGTGTAAGAGGAAAAAAAAATACCATCTTTAGAGTTTGTCTTATGTTTTATCATATTGCTTTCATGCATGACCAACTGACTCACCTCTTTACCAGTACTGAGTCTTCCATATGATACAACAAGATGATTTGCTAATATAACAAGTAAAACCCTGCATGTTTATTTTGATTTGTCATTCTTTGAGGAGCTATAAGGATCATCATTTCATGGATACTCTCATTCTATATAAAAGAAATATTTCAAATGTGGCTTAAGGCAAATCTACAAGTTTTAGCTTGAAAGCATAAAGCTTTAGAATTCATGTAGTATTGTCTTTAAAAAAAAAAAAAAGATTTATTTGGGCTGGCGCCGTGGCTCACTTGGCTAATCCTCCGCCTGCAGTGCTGGCACCCTGGGTTCTAGTCCCGGTTACTCCTCTTCCAGTCCAGCTCTCGGCTGTGGCCCGGGAGGGCAGAGGAGGATGGCCCAAGTGCCCACATGGGAGACCGGGAGGAAGTACCCAGCTCCTGGCTTTGGATCAGCGCAGTGCTGGCCATACGGCCATTAGGGGAGTGAACCAACAGAAGGCAGACCTTTCTCTCTGACTCTCTCTCGGTCTCTCTCACTAACTCTGCCTGGCAAAAAAAAAAAAAAAAAAAAAGATTTATTTATTTATTATTTGAAAGTCAGAGTTGCAGAGAGTCAGGGAAAGACACAGAGATCTTCCATCTGTGGGTTTAATCACCAGATGGCTACAACAGCCAGGGCTGTGCCAGGGCAAAGCCAGGACCCAGGAACTTCTTCTGGGTCTTTCACGCGTGTGACAGGGGCTCAGGCACTTCAACCATCCTCTGCTGCTTTCCCCAGTCCATTAGCAGAGAGCTGGATCAGAAGTGGAGCAGCTTGGACTTGAACTGGTGGCCATATGGGATGCTGACTTTGCAGACAGCAGCTTTACTGGCTATGCCAGAATGCCAGCCCCTCCAGTATCGTTAAATACTTCAACAATTAAAAACATGAATCCATGAATTTAAATGAGCAGTTATATCATTCTAGAGTTTCCCTGATCCTTCTCAGAATTCAAAGTTATGTGAGTATTTACTGTTTTAATCAGTGTAACCTTTTGCTGGGCCCTGGCTTTAATTTGAGATTACTTATGTTTTTATGCATTGAAACAGTATGTTTATTTTCCCAGGATTGTGAAGGGTTTGAATTTAGTGATATTCAATATAAATTACCAAATAGAAAACTTTTTCAAAATGGTTATTTCAAAACTTTCACATGTAAAAGCAGCACTTCTATAAACACCTTTGTATAAGTTATTTCCTTTTTCTCTCTGCATCTGATTTTTTTTCTCCTTGAAATATTATGTCAAAAATGGGATTCTAGGGTGGGCAGGTGATGCAGCAGTTAAGATGCCACTTTGGAAGGCTATGTTGTGTATCAGAATGCCTGGGTTGTACTCCTGATTCTAGCTTCCTGCTCATGTGCATCCTGGACGCCCACATTGCATCCCAGAGTACCTGGGTTTCAGTCTTGGTTTCCCTCTGATTCCAGCTTCCTGCTAATGTCCACCCTGATAAGTACTGGGTGATGGCTCAAGTACTTGTCTCTGCCACCCAGATGGGAAATCTGGGGTCTTGGCTTTGGCATGGCCCATTCTGGCCGCTCCAGGCATTTATGGAGTGAACCAGCGATGGAAGTCTTGCCGCCTTGTTTTTCTCTCTCTGCCTTTTAAATAAAATAACATTAGCATCTTGTTTTCTATTGAAATAGAAATACTTAAAATGAATGCATTAAAAAAGGAGAATCACAATAAGAAAAGCAATAAAACAATTCTGAAAATTATTTTAAATTTCCCTTTAAGTGACAAACTATAATTTACATTTACCAATTATCTTTGTGCTGGTATAACAAAATACTGTACGCTGGATCACTTATAAACAAAAAATATTTCTTACAGTTCTGGAGGCTGGATAGTTTAAGATCAAGGTGCTTGCGAGATGTATGTCTGCTGAGGACTGCTCTCCGTTTCCAAAATGATGCTTTCCTCCTGAATCCTCCAGGTAGGAGGAACACTGTGTCCTTTCATGGTAGAAGGGATTTAAGGGTCAAAAAACAACCAAGCCAAAAAAGGGTGAACACCATCCATGAAACCCTTTTTTAAAGCCACCTAATCCCATTCTTGAGGGCTCTGCCCTTATGACTCAATCACTTCCTAAGGCCACACCTTTTAATTCTGTTGCATTGAGGATTAAGTTTCAATCTGAATTTTGGAGGGGAAAAACACTGGAGCCATAGCATTGATCACTAGAACAACTGCATAAAGTTAGAGGTGGATTCAGAAGTCTTTTAAGTTCAACTTCATATTTTAGTTTCCTTATATGTAAAGTACATAGAGTAGGAGGGTTGCCATGGAAACTAAAATGAGATAATGTATGTAAAACACTTAGCTCATTGTCTTGTGCATAGTAGATTACCAATAAATATTAGTTATTATTAGAGTATAACTGTTGGAATTAGTACACACCAGATTGAAAGGTCATATTTCATTCAATCATTTATCTCAATTTATTTGGTATTGATAACGCCAGACATTGTGCTAGAATCTGGTTGTAAAAGTGAATAAAATTCATCTCTGCTTTCATGGAGTTTGAGTCCTAAGACTCAGACAATAAAGGTAACAGGTTAGATGGTGATTGCATTATGGAGAAGTTAAAAAGTAGGTTGTGTGTGTGGGTGTTCCTGTCGGGTAGTCAGGATTGTGCTCCCTAACATACTGACATTTGGGCAAAGGCTTTAAGGAAGAGAGGGAGAGGCTTTAAGGAGTGCGTCCCAGGCATAGCTTTATTTGAAACTACGTCTAAAATTTTTAGGGTAGGAACCACTCTTTCAAGTTTGGTAGCATTGAAAAAAACAACATATAGGCCTGAAACATGCTGAATTCATATTTAACAGACATTCAACAGATACTGAAACAGATTGTTAGGTTGTTAGGATTAGGTGTTTTCATTGGCATGGTTAGAACCACAGGTTTCTTTCATTTTTTCACCTAAAAAACATTAAACTTTTTGAGCAGATAACACATTCACATGACGCAAACATCAGAATACTGAAAAGTATTAAATAAAGTCTTTATTTCTTTTTTTTTTCTATTTTTTTTTGTTTTAATAAAGTCTTTATTTCTCTACTGTCCCTTTCATCACACTTCTCATTGCTCCCAAAAGATAACAACATAGTTTTTCCTTATTCCTTTCAAGGACTTTTAAAAGAAACACATATATAAGCCAATAAATGTTTTACTTAGAGAAAGACACGAAACATCCAGAAATATCCTCCCAGGAGCTTGTATCAACCCTGTCTTCCTCTTGCTTCTCAAGTTTGGCCACCCATATTCCACTGCGGTCCGGAAGCCTCAAAACCGGAAGTGCCCTGGCGCGGGCGATAGTGAGCCGGAAGTACTGGTAGGCGCCGGAGGCTTTCCCTGAGGTAACAGAGCGTTTGCGAACTTCTTGTTGTCTGTTTCAGAAGCGGCCCTAATTTCTCCGCCATGGGATTTTGTCCTGCGCCGCTGACTGCCTAACCTAGTTTCTGGCTCTGGCTGATGTGGGGTCCGCCTTGCCCCAGTCTGCTGTCAAGTTGTGTCTAGAATCTTCCACGTTGCTGACTTGAGGTTAGCCCTCAGCCTTTGCTTGGGCTTCCCTTCGCTTCTCCTGGAGGCTGTGGGTCAGTAATGTGGGTCTTGGCTCTTCATTACAACCAACCGTCTTGTGTGCCTGGTTTTTTGTCTCTGTTAAGCCCTGTATTTGCGTTATGGATGCAGTGTGGTAACATTGGTCATTGTGGCAGAATTTTCAAACAAATCTGACGCTCAAAGCGTGCAGCATTTCCAGCTGTGGGTAATTGACTTTCTTTAGTGGATGTTGTTCTGCATAATGTTTTCAGTGTAGGGCGAAAATCATTCAAAGCGCAATGAGCTGTCGCCGACGTGTGTGAATCCCCAAGGAAATGTCTTCCCTTTTAAAAATTCTGGTAACTTTGTCCCCTGTGAGGTGCCTTGCACAAGCAAAGTGGAATTTTCCAGGGAATGAAGTGACTCATTTGCTCATCAGGATTAGCCGTGTCGAATTGTTGATTTGAATCATTCATGGCATTGCTTCACTCTTCACACTGCTTTTGGAAATAGTCACTGATAACTCTTAAGGCATTTACGGAAACCTGTATCATCGCTGGCTTCCATTTGGGAAGAAAATGTAAAGATTCCACTAAGAATCCCTTAGAAGATAAATTGAAATCCTCGAACTTGATAATTTCCTGTTTGTCTCAGTTGTAAATAAATGCCTGTGGTTGTCTTTGGTGCTGCGAAAGAAAAACCCCTTACTGAACTATTCTAGATTGAAAACCAGCAGATTCTATGAGGGTGGAATTTGCTCTATAATTTAGTTTTTTTTTTTTTTTTTTTGACAGGCAGAGTGGACAGTGAGAGAGACAAAGAGAAAGGTCTTCCTTTGCCGTTGGTTCACCCTCCAATGGCCGCCACGGCCGGCGCACCACGCTGATCTGATGGCAGGAGCCAGGTACTTCTCCTGGTCTCCCATGGGGTGCAGGGCCCAAGGACTTGGGCCATCCTCCACTGCACTCCCTGGCCACAGCAGAGAGCTGGCCTGGAAGAGGGGCAACCGGGACAGAATCCGGCACCCCGACCAGGACTAGAACCCCGTGTGCCAGCGCCACAAGGCGGAGGATTAGCCTAGTGAGCCGCGGCGCCGGCTTTATAATTTAGTTTTCTCTAGCCATTTCTTAAGCAATTAGAGTGTTCAGAATAACCTTTCCTGATTTCAGGTGCGGCTTGTGGTAGTTAGCGAATTTTGTAAAAACCTGGATTTCCCATTTGTAAAGTGTGCTAATTTAGTGTGAGGAAATATTTTAATCCTTTTACTACTTCATACCGTGTGCCAGCAAGGAACCTAAATATGGCATAGTGGCCTAAGCCACCTTGTGGAGTCTGGACTACTCTGCTTCCCTTCCTGCTTCCTGCTAATGCATCCTGGCAGGCAGCAAATAATGCCACAAGTACTGGGGCCCTTGCCGCCTACATGGAGAACCTGAATGATGTTCCTGGCTCCACGGTCCGATCTGGCCCAGTCTTGGCTGTTATGGGCGTTTGGAGAGTGAATCAGTGGATCAATATGGGTGTGTCTCCCTGCTGTCTGTCACTCTGCATTTCAAGTAGATAAAAATAAAAAGCATATTTTTAAAAAAACCATAGTGCCCACTAGGCGGCAGCATAGTGTTTTTGGTTTGTCTTAATTGTATTGGTGCTGTGATAGTATTATTCTGATAAGTAGATATATATGTCAAATACGTGTTACATGTTAGAACCTGGACTAAATGATTTATGCACATTATCTAATTTAATCCTAAAAAAACAAACCCCAAAGCCTAAGGCATAGGTATTCCCATTATTTGCATGCCACATGAGGAAACTATGGGAAAGAAATTTCTTAAGAATGCAAGGCCAATAACTACATAGCCAGTACCTGATAGAGGTGAGTTGAAACCAAGGTGCTTACCTACTACTTAATGGTAACCAAATTAAAGTTCTTGTAAGTTTGACTAAATTGTGAAGAGCCTGCAGTTAAGATGAGAAATCTTCTTGTGGGTATTCTGAAGGAGGTGAAAATTAAACAGGGGTTTTGCATCATGTGCCTCAAGATGTTTTGGAATACATGGTTTCCAAAAGGCAGTACTTCATATATTCTGTTTCAGGGAGTGCTAGTCTTCTGAGATGCTTAAAATTTTTTTTTTTTTAAGATTTATTTATTTATCCATTTGAAAGTCAGAGTTACACAGAGAGAGGAGATGCAGAGAGAGAGGTCTTCCGTCCGATGGTTCAATCCCCAGATGGCCGCAACAGCTGGCTGTGCCGATCCAAAGCCAGAAGCCAGGAGCCTCCTCCGGGTCTCCCACATGGGTGCAGGGGCCCAAGGACTTGGGCCATCCTCCACTGCTTTCCCATGCCATAGCAGAGAGCTGGATCAGAAGAGGAGCAGCTGGGACTAGAACCGGCGCCTACATGATATGCCGGTGCTTCAGGCCAGGGCGCTAAACCGCTGTGCCACAGTGCCGGCCCCGAGATGCTTTAATTTTTAAAAAAGAGTTCTTGTGGCAAGAAATACTCCTGGAATTCATTAAAGATAAAATGTCCTGCAGTAAAGGAACATGTTTAGCCCAATGTCTTTTTGAACTCATAGCATTCTTAACCTTTTTAAACTACAGCTCACATTAAGAAATATATTTTATACACAGGCCAGTATAAATATATCCATATACATCTGAGATAAAATACACATGAGGCAGTCAACTCAAACTTTACCATGAGCAATGTGCTCTTATATTGTGTATTTTAGTTTTATCTAACCTAGGCTTTCATTAAAAAAAAAAAAAAAAATCCCTGGTCAGGACCTATCACATTGATTTCTTGACTCACAAGTAAATCACAGAGTGTATTGTAGGTTTATTGCATTAGACTATGGATTTTAATATTTTTGTGAATTATTAATGGAAGACAGTTTAAGAAATTGTGTAAGGGCTATAGTTGATGGAAGCCATGGATGTCATGGTATGTATTTTTGGTGTCAGATTATGATGTTCTATCAGTTCTGTTAACAGTTGAATGAAAACTTTCTAAATGGGGAATTATTCCTTTTTTTTTTTTAAGATTTATTTATTTGAAAGGTAGAGTTAACAAAGAGGCAGAGGCAGAACAAGAAGGGGGAGGGCGAAGAGGGAGAGGGAGGGCGGAGAGGGAGGGGGGAGAGGGGAGAGGGGGGAGGGGAGAGGGGAGAGGGGAGAGGGAGATCTTCTGCTGGTTCCCTCCCCACATGGCCTCAATAGCCAGAGCTGAGCTGATCCAAAGCCAGGAACATGGAGCTTCTTCCAGGTCTCCCACGTGGGTGCCGGGACCCAAGCACTGCAGGAGGTGACTTTACCTGCTATGCCACAGTGCCTGCCCCGGAAATTATTCCTTGTAATAATTCAGGCTAGTAGTGAAGTAAGAGCATAGAATAATTTTGTAGATTAGAATTTCCCAAACCGTGTCTTCTGGGGACTATATGTTCCCCAGATTTGGTTTGCCTATTATTACGAATTTATGAAATAAAATGTTCCACCATCAATGTAAACTTGAAAACTACGTGTTAAAGTTAAATAAGTTCTAACTATGTTAACAAGACTATTAATCTCTGATGTGGGGTTAGTATGAAACATTTACCGATTTATTTATGCCTGTTTTTAGCAATATATTTTGTAGATCTTGAGCCCCTTAAAACACACTTTGGGAAGTAATCATATAGATAATTAAGGGAGAAATGTTTTCATTATAATGTACATATAAGTGAACATTTTATTGTAATTCATGTAATTTTCATAATTTCTTAATTTTATTTGCTAATATTGACTGAGAACTACATCAGAAAGCTGTTGAACTTTCTTAGTTTTCTTATGACCCATGGAAGCTTTCTTTTAATAATAACAAAAGCCTTTATGGAATTTTCTGGCACTGATTAATTTCATATAAAATAAGAACTTTCATTTTCAATTTAAGTTCAAAGAAAAATACATTTCTAGTTTTGTTAGAATCAGTTTTTATTAATACAGTTTTATAATTTAGTCTTATTTCATGTTTGGAAAAATATGAAATTTACTTGGAAGTTGCAAGTGTTTCAACAAATCTTTGAAAGATTTTCCTATATATTCTTTATGGTCAAGATTAGTGTTTATGTACTTGATCCAGGTCTCTATTGTATTACTTTAGATTAGTTGAGTCTTGTACCATTAACAATTCATTTCATGTTATAGTTTCTTTCTTTCTTTTTTTTTTTTTTTTTTTGACAGGCAGAGTGGACAGTGAGAGAAACAAAGAGAAAGGTCTTCCTTTGCCGTTGGTTCACTCTCCAATGGCCGCCGTGGCCGGTGCGCTGCAGCTGGCGTACCGCACTGATCCGATGGCAGGAGCCAGGTGCTTCTCCTGGTCTCCCATGGGGTGCAGGGCCCAAGGACTTGGGCCATCCTCCACTGCACTCCCGGGCCACAGCAGAGAGCTGGCCTGGAAGAGGGGCAACCGGGACAGAATCTGGCGCCCCGACCGGGACTAGAACCCGGTATGCCGGCGCTGCAAGGCGGAGAATTAGCCTAGTGAGCCGCGGCGCCGGCCGTTATAGTTTCAAAATGCACCTTATGGAGATAATTTATAGTTTTCTTTATACATCTCACCAGTTTGTATCTAAAATATTTCTGAATTTCTAAAACTCATGTGAAATCTTCACCCTTTTGATTAAAATGAGAAATTTTACTGTGTATAGAGGATATTTCATATATATATGTATGTGTGTGTGTGTGTATATATATACTTTCAAGAAACAAAATGTTGGGCACTGTGGCATAGGGGGTAAAGCCGCTGCCTGCAGTGCCAGCATCGCATATGGGTGCCTGTTCAAATCCTGGCTGCTCCACTTCCCATCCAGCTCTCTGCTATGGCCTGGGAAAGCAGTAGAAGATGGCCCAAGTCCTTGGGCTCCTGCACCCACGTGTGAGACCTGGAGGAAGCTCCTGGCTCCTGGCTTTGGATTGGTGCAGCTCTGGCTGTTGCAGCCATCTGGGGAGTGAACTAGCAGATGGAAGACTCTCTGTCTCTTTGTCTCTCTCTCCCTGCCTCTCCCTCTCTGTGTAGCTGTGACTTTCAAGTAAAATAATAAATCTTTTAAAAAATAATTTTTTAAAGAAGAAAAAATGTCTAATAATTTTGTATAATTTAATACAATATTTGTCAAAGTGTTCACTAATTTCACAATTAGGGCTTAATAAACCGACAGGTATGAGAGTTATGAAAAATAGCATTTATTGTAGCATTATAAATATAGAATTATATGGAATAGTTAATAAGAAATGGAGCAATAGTTGCAAAATACAATAAAGTGCTAATCATATGATCCAGACAGTATATATAGTTCAGAAAGGAGAATTGTGTGGTGGATTAAAAAAAAAGCTTCATAGAGGGTATGGAACTTGATCTGATATTTAACTGTGTGGGCACTTTACAAAGTTGGTGAAAGGACTGAATTAAAGGATGAGTTTAAATTTTTTTGCAGTATGTATGTTCATAAATGTATTGA
The DNA here is from genome assembly GCF_964237555.1 of Oryctolagus cuniculus. Classification (NCBI taxonomy): domain Eukaryota; kingdom Metazoa; phylum Chordata; class Mammalia; order Lagomorpha; family Leporidae; genus Oryctolagus; species Oryctolagus cuniculus. The sequence goes on from NC_091432.1 coordinate 33,154,022, forward strand.
AAAACTCTTGTGTGTATGCATTTCAAAATTTTTTTCTTGAAAATAAGCTTTTAAGCCCATTTTCCATGAACTTTTTGAAGTCTTCTTCAAAAATAGGGCAAGGTATTAGGCATTCAGTATGAGAACAGAATGGGTGAAGGTATTAGTTCAAACTGCTTAACAAGGCATAAAAGACCCCAAGACCTGCCTGCTTCTCAAGCCTCATCTCATTCTCTCAGCCTTATGTGTTAGACTCCTATCTCCCTAACCTGGTTTTAGTTTCTCATTTAAAAGGGTGTTTCGTCCATGTATGTGTTTCTCTTATGCTGGTTTTTTTTTTTTTTTTTTTTAAGATTCATTTATTTACTTGAGAGGCATTGTTAGAGAGGGAGAGACATAGAGAAAGGTCTTCCATCTACTGGTTCACTCCCCAAATGGTTGCATTGGCTGAGGCTGAGCCAATCTGAAGCCAGGAGCTTCTGCCAGGTTTTCCACGCAGGTGCAGGGGCCCAGGGACTTGGGCCATCTTCTACTGCTTTCCCAGGCCATCAGCAGGGAGCTGGATGCCTATCTGGGGTACTGGTGCCTCAGGCTGATGCTTGGTCCGTGCTTATGCTATTTTGCACTCTAAAATGCCCTTCCCTAATTTTTTACTTTTACTAATGTCTTAACTTTGAAGTTTCAGCCCAGAAGTCTGACCTTCTCAACTTGTTCTAGATTTTTCCATGCTGATTGGAAAATACTTCTTTATGCTATCACCATACTTTTTACATATTTCTACCATTGCACATGATCATATTATAGTTATTTTTGTATATCCATATCTACTGGAGTTCTTTGAGGACAGGATCTATTATTTTTGGAAATAATTACACTGGGGACACTGGCGCAGGGTCTATTTCAAAGTCCTTCTTCATGAACTGTTGTTTTCTGAACTCCTTAATAGCATAAAATCTCTTCTCCACCAGTTAATTACAAATCAGATTTTTAAAAATATTTATTTATTTGAAAGGCAGAGTTAGAGAAAGGGAGAGACAGAGAGATGTCTTCCATCTACTGGTTCATTCCCCGAATGACTGTAATCCCTGGGATTTGGCTGGGCTGAAGCCAGGAGACAGGAACTTCTGGATCTCCCATATGGATGACAGGGGCCCATGCATTTGGGTCATCTTCTGTTGCTTTTCCAGGTGCATTAGCAGGGAGCTAGATCTGAAGTGGAGCAGCTGGGACGTGAACTGTGAGCCTATATGAGATGCATCATAGGCATCATAGGCATCACTGCATCATAGGCAGTGGCTTAACCCACTATGCCACAACCCTAGCCCCTATAAATCAAAAAATTTTATAGCTAGAATTTATACTAGACATCATTCAGTGAAATAAGCTATTGCACTTGTAGCTGTTTTTGTGATGAAGCAAGATATTTACAGGTTAACAATAAAATAAGTAAACTTAGTTTACCCTTATTTTATAAATGAAGTAAATGAAGTTTGGGTACTATAACTTTGAACTCTGAACACCTAGAGCACCCTTTTTTGTAGTTTAATACATCTTTTATTATTTATTATCAGATATTATCATGTCTGGGATTACAGTTATTTGAATATATACTTTATTCACTTTTCTAAATTATAAATGCCTCAAGAGTAAAGACCATTAACTCAAATTCGTGTCACCTGGCAGTTCCTTTCTTTTTTTATAAGATTTTATTTATTTGAAAGAGTTACAGAGGGAGGTCAAGACAGAGAGGTCTTTCATCCACTAGTTCACTCCCCAGATGGCCGCAATGGCCAGAGCTAAGCTGATCGGGAACCAGGAGCTTCTTCTAGGTCTCCCACATGGGTGCAGAGGCCCAAGCACTTGGACCATCTTCTACTGCTTTCCCAGGCCATAGCAGAGAGCTGGATGGGAAGTGGAGCAGCCAGGACTAGAACCGGTGCCCATAAGGGACGCCGGCGCTTTAGTCCAGAGCCTTAACCCACTGTGCCACAGCGCCAGCCCCCGGTAATTTCTTGAACAGAAAAAATTATTTACTTTTACCATACTCATTATTATCTCTATATAAGAAATCTACTTTTAAAAAATACATATGTGGACACTTTTCCATATCCTTCATTATATAGTTGTACCTTTCTTGGTCTTTTCCAGATTTGTGGTATCTATCACAGTTAACAGGAAATATTCTGATTGCACATGCTAATTTTGTTGACTCACGGTTTCCAGCTATCTCTCTCCCATCTCTTCCCAAAAATATGAATGATCTATTCAATCAGTGCAGTGCCAGTGCAGCAGATATTGAGTGCTTGCCTCTTGTAAATTATATTTGGCAATATGAGGATACAAAAAGGAGTAAAACTTGGCTATTGGTAATGAACTTAAAATATAATGGCCAGGCCAACACTGCTAATACAACACAGAATATGGGTGCAAATATAATCACAATTTTGGCACTTGTACTATATGTGGGCATAAAAGATCTTTTGATTCTTTGTTTTTAGAGGGGGTAAACTTTAGGGAATGTAACATTGATAATACTATCAGATTACAAGGAGTCTTGGGGCCAGTGCTGTGGCGCAGTGAGTTAACGCCCTGGCCTGAAGCACCGGCATCCCATATGGGTGCTGGTTCGAGACCTGGCTGCTCCACTTCCAGTCCAGCTCTCTGCTGTGGCCTGGGAAGGCAGTAGAGGATGGCCCAAGTCCTTGGGCCCCTGTACCCACGTGGGAGACCCGGAAGGAGCTCCTGGCTTCGGATCAGCTCAGCTCCTGCCATTGTAGCCAATTGGGGAGTGAACCAGCAGATGGAAGACTCTCTCTCTCACTCTGCCTCTCCTCTCTCTGCGTAACTGACTTTAAAATAAATAAATAAATCTTTAAAAAAAGGAGTTTCGGGGCTGGCGCTGTGGCTCACTTGGTTAATCCTCCGCCTGCAGTGCCGGCATCCCATATGGGCACCAGGTTCTAGTCCCGGTTCCTCCTCTTCCAGTCTAGCTCTCTGTTTGTGGCCTGGGAGGGCAGTGGAGGATGGCCCAAGCGCTTGGGCCCTGCACTCGCATGGGAGATCAGGAAGAGGCACCTGGATCCTGGCTTCGGACCAGTGCAGCGCCAGCCGTAGTAGCCATCTGGGGCGTGAACCAATGGAAGGAAGACCTTTCTCTCTGTCTCTCTCACTATCTGTAACTCTACCTATCAAATAAATAAAAAATTAAAAAAAGGAGTTTTGATGGAGTTAACAGAGATTGCCAATGATCTTGTAGTGCTCTAAGATCTCAACATTACTATTAAATATTTTTAGATCATGTTTTATAATTTTTTCTCAACTTTTATCAGTCTACACATATACTAGCTTGTATGTAATTAGTGTCTGTAGTTTTGCACAAAGCTTCACTTTGTTGTAACAGATTTCATTCAAATTTAATATTTATTTATTTTTTTTTAACTTTTATTTAATGAATATAAATTTCCAAAGTACGACTTATGGATTACAATGGCTTCCCCCCCATACCGTCCCTCCCACCCACAACCCTCCCCTTTCCCACTCCCTCTCCCCTTCCATTCACATCAAGATTCATTTTCGATTATCTTAATATACAGAAGATCAGCTTAGTATACATTAAGTAAGGATTTCAACAGTTTGCTCCCACACAGAAACATAAAGTGAAAAATAATAGATGATTTTTTTAAATGATGATGAAATCAGATCAGACCTATTGTTATCAAATTTAATATTTAAATAGCATATTCATATTACATATGAAGAAGATATGCTTATAAGACTGACTTGGCATTCAGTTCAAGTTATAAGAGTATTCCTCAGAATAATAGGCAATATGATGAAACCAACTTATAGAGTAACTTACGAAAAAAATGGAATTATAGTTCTTTAACAGATTTTTTTGGGAAAATGTTTTAATTACTGAAAAATAAAATTGTTTTTTATATTTGTAAAGCTACTATTGACAATTTTTTTTATTCTTTGAATGTTTTAGCTAATGTCAAAGCCTACCAATTGTTATTATGTGAAATGATAGTGTGAAATTGATGCTGTTATAGTATAACAATAAGGATGTGACTCATGTATTTTATGTACACATGCATTCAACTGTAGTGACAAATGGCTTCATGCTGTGTGATTAAATGCATATTAGCGTTTGCCCTAGGCATTTGATTATTACCATCTTTACTTCATTACATTACCACACTGTATGGCCATATAATTTATAAGATAATACACACATCACTTTGTTGCTGATAGGAATTATTCTGTTTTATGGATGGTGTCCTTTAATTTTGCCTTTCATGGATTATAAAATTGGTTAATATCTGCTGAAGTGAATCACTGGAGAAGCAAATAAAGATGTTGGCCTCAGGTCACAGTGTCATTTGTGATACTGGCAAAATCTTACAGGCTCATTTATCCCTGTACATGATTGATAACAGCATGGGTTAAATGGAGAAAGCTTTGCTTCCATTAAAGGATCATCATGAATGAAGACCTCCCACTTAAAAGTCAGGCATGATGAGGAGACAAGAGACTATCTACAGGTCAAATTAAATAACTTAAATAATTTAAGTAGAATGACAGTGTAATTTGTCCATTCTGTGTTATTACTCTGACCCCTATCAGGATTATAGGCTAACTTACTTTCCATTGTAAAGTATTTAAGATGTAATTTTTAATAAATACCTTTAAAGATATAAAAGCCTTTATAGCTTTTAAATTGTGGTAAAATACAGATTTTTATTATGTGCTTTTGAAAAGAGCATTTTTAAAAGAAACTGCACTGCTTTAAAATATAAAATCAGTAATATGTTGAGTGTTGAGGTAATGCTTTAAGCATTTCATAATATATTGGCTTTCTTTTTAAATTGAAATAATTATTACAAATATAAAACACATATTTTAAATAAATATGAGTGTCAAAATTATAATTTTATTATGAGTTACTGTGGATAAAATTATTTACATGAGTATATTAGTAACAATTTGAAATCAAATGTTAAAAATGTAGTCAGCATTTTTTAATGGCTACTTTCCTATATGGAATCATTGAGTTTATTAAAATTATGGTTCATAATAAGGAAAGGAATATACATTTTAATAAACTTCTACAATAAAAGCAGTATTAAAACAACATATTTCAATATATTACTCATATTGAAATACAGTAAAATGTATTTTTTGGAGGCTTCAAATTAAAAATAACATGTCTCTTAGATGACCAAGATGGTCTGCATTATATATATATAAGCATTCTGATTTCTTCTTTGCTGGCTTTGAACTCCTACTGTAGCTGGGACTTTTCATGTATTACCTTGTTTAATCATCATATACTGTAAAATAAGTATCGTTATCCTTGTCATATAGATCAGGAAACTGAAATACAGAGAGATCACACAGCTGGTAAGAAGAGGTAGAATTTTAATTAGCATCTCTTCTGGGTTTTGTTATAGCAGTCTATAGAAATGCATATGTCTTTTTCAAAAGCATATGACAAAATGTGTTTCACTGCAAAACTTGAAAACCAGTGGATTTCTTACTTTATCAAGCTATCTCTGACAGTATTGTAGAATTTGGGAGGGGAGGGCGGTACTGGCATTGTGGTACAGCAGATTAAGCCATAGTTTCTGACACCAGTTCCAGTCTAGCTCCCTGCTAATGCACTTGGGAAAGCAGTGGAAGATGACGCAAGTATTTAGGACCCTGCCACCCATGTGAGAGACCTGGATAAAGTTCCTGGCTTCTGGCTTTGACCTGGCCTACCTTGGCCATTGTGGCCATTTGGGGAGTAAGCTAGTGGATGAAAGATCTGTCAGTCTCTCTCTGTAACTCTGCCTTTCAAATAAATAAATATATCTTTCTTTATTTTTTAAAAACAACTGTTTTTTAAAAGGCCAAGACAGGCCAGCTCCGTGGCTCACTTGGCTAATCCTCTGCCTGCGGTGCGGGCACCCCAGGTTCTAGTCCTGGTTGGGGTGCCAGGTACTAGTCCCGGTAGCTCCTCTTCCAGTCCAGCTCTCTGCTGTGGCCTGGGAGGGCTGTGGAGGATGGCCCAAGTGCTTAGGCCCTGCACCCGCATGGGAGACCAGGAGGAAGTACCTGGCTCTTGGCTTCAGATTGGTGCAACGCCGTCCGTAGCGGCCATTAGGGGAGTGAACCAGTGGAAGGAAGACCTTTCTGTCTCTCTCACTGGCTATAACTCTACCTGTCAAGAAAAAAAAAAAAAAAAAAAAAAGGCCAAGACAGGAAGTAAGTTTCCATCTACTGGTTTATCCTAAGTGATCCATGATGGCCAATGTTGAGCCAGGCAAAAACCAAAAGCTGGAAACTGAATCTAGGACTCCCACATAGATGACAGAGATCCAACAATTTAAGCCATTATCTGCTGCCTGCCATGGTCCACTTTAGCAAGAAACTGGAATCGGGAGTCAGAGCTGGGACTTGAACTTGAACCAAGGTATTTTAATATGAGATGCTAGCCTCTCAACCAATATCTTAACTGCTAGGCCAAATGCTTGTCCTGTAAAAATTTTTTGACAGCGACCCACAGTAAGAAATAACATTTTACGTTTTGATTTAGTATACATACATGTATTTACATTTACATAAAATTTTAAAAATGTATAAAATTCACTATTTGTGAAATTATTATTTTCTAATTTAATCTACTCTGTTCTGTTGTATTTCACTATAAGAAATGCTACTTACAGTTTACTTGATTTCATATGTGTATAAGGGCTTTGTACCAACTTAAAACGTGCTAGTTTTCCTCTCCATTTTAAAAGTTATACACACACACACACACACACACACACACACACACACTTGGTAGAAAAGCAGATAGAGGGGCTTGCATTGTGGTATCCTGGGTAAAGCTGCCACCTGTGATACAGGAATACTGGTTTGAGTCCCAGATGCTCTGCTTCTGATCCAGCTCCCTGCTAATGGCCTGGCAGAAGCAGTGGAAGATGGGCCCATGCCACCCATATAGGAGATCCTGATGAAGCTACTGACTCCTGCATTTGGCCTGGCCCATCCCTGGCTGTGGCAGCCATCTGGGGACTGAACCAGTAGATGGAAGATCTCTGTCTCTTCTTCTTTCTCTGTAATTCTGATTTTCAGATAAATAAATGTTTTTAAAAAGGGAGAATGAAGGGGATAAAATCTTATTTCGTGTTTTACAAGACTTACTCAGAAAAACAAAGAATTCTGCTATTTCATCCTCTCCAGAGCAACTACATTAAACTATTTTAGCTAATTTTTCAGAAATTTACTTTCACATCTCTAAATAATGTGCTTATCATTGGTCTTGATTTTTCATTTTTACACATTATCTAATGCTTTCTATAATTGAAATTGAGGATTTAGCTTTCTTTCATCATTTGCCATTCTCATATAATTATATCATAATTTTTTTTTTTTTTTTTTTTGGACAGGCAGAGTGGACAGTGAGAAAGAGAGAGAGAGAGAGAAAGGTCTTCCTTTTCCATTGGTTCACCCCGCAATGGCCACTGCTGCTGGCGCACCACACTGATCCGAAGCCAGGAGCTAGGTGCCATCCTCCACTGCACTCCCAGGCCACAGCAGAGAGCTGGACTGGAAGAGGAGCAACTGGGATAGAATCCGGTGCCCCGACTGGGACTAGAACCCGGTGTGCCGGCACCACGGGCGGAGGATTAGCCTATTGAGACACGGTGCCGGCTGTATCATACTCTTGATTGTTTTAGTGTTTAGTTATATGATTGTGACTATATAAATGCTATTTCCATCTGAATCATTGTAGTTTGCTATGATTACTTACCTCTTCAGATTGTCTTTTTTCTCATTGTCTGTTTTTAAATGTATTCATTACTAATTCAACTCAGACTTTTGTATAAAACTCTTATTAGTTAAAAATAGTTGGGGAGTTGGTGTTGTGGTGCAGCAGGTTAAGCTGCCACCCGTGACACTAACATCTCATATGAGCACCAGTTTGAGTCCCAGCTGCTCCACTTCTTTTAGTTAGTTATTTGAAAGGCAGAATTAGAGGGAGAGACAGAGAGAGATATCTTCCATCTGCTGGTTCATTCCCCAATGGCCACAACTGTCAGGACTGGGCCAGTAGCTTTTTCCAGGCCTCTCACATGGGTTTCAGGGGCTCAAGAACCAGGGCTATTTTCCACCAGGGCTATTTCCAGGCCATTATGTTTCAGGTGGTGGCTTAACCCTCTTTGCCACAATGCTGGCCCCAGATGCTCCACTTCTGATCCAGCTGGGAAAGCAGCAAAAGATGTCCTGAGGGGTGGTGCTGTGGTGTAGTGGGTAAAGCGGCCCTATGCAGTGCCATCATCCCATATGGGCACTGGTTCATGTCCTGGCTGTTCCTCTTCTAATCCAGATCTCTGCTGTGGCCTAGGGAAATCAGTAGAAGTTGGCACAAGTGCTTGGGCCCTTGAACCTGCATGGGAGACCCAGAAGAAGCTCCTGGCTCCTGGCTTCAGATTGACCCATCTCCAGCCATTGCAACCAATTGGGGAGTGAACTACTGGATGGAAGTCTGTCTGTCTCTTTCTCTCTGCCTCTCCTCTCTGTAACTCTGCCTTTCAAATAAATAAATGAATAAATCTTCTAAAAAAAGAGATGTCCCTAGTGCTTGGGTTCCTGCTACCCATATGGGAGACCTGGATGAAGCTCCTGGCTTCCTTCTGGTTCAGCTCAGGCCATTGTGGCCATTTGGAGAGTGAACCAACAGATGGAGGATCTGCCCCCACCCCCAACTCTGCTTTTTAAATAAATAAATAAATCTTAATAAAATAAAAGTTTCATCATAATGAGGAAATTGCTACAAGAGCACATTAAAACATTCCAATCTGGACTGATTTCCCTCTTTCTGCTGCTCAAGTATCATCTTGGGATACTCCCTCACCATTCCAGGGTTCCTTTCCTCTCTTTTTTTGTGTAGGATCACTGTATATAGAATGTGTCCCTCCAAAATTCATGTGTTAAAACCTAATTGCCAATATGATGTTACTTGGAGGTGTGGCCTTTAAGAGTTGATTAGGTCTTGAGGGCTGAGCCCTCATGAATGAGATTATTGCCCTCATAAGAAAGATTCTAGAGAGCTCACTCACCTCTTATACCATGTGAGGATACAGCAAAAAGATAGCTGTCTGTGAACTAGGAACTCGTATCTCATCAGACACCAAATCTACCAGCACGTTGATATAGGACTTCTCAGCCTCCAGAACTATGGGAAATAAATTTCTATTTTTAAAATAATTTCTGCTATTTATAAGTGACCTAGTCTATGATATTTTGCTATAGCAGCCTGAATAGACTTAGACAAGTATCCCCTATTTCCTGGAACACATGCCTTCCACTTGTTTCGAGAAATACTTGGGTAGCTCCCTTAGAAAGGGTGCATTTAAGGTAAATTCCTTTTTTTAAAAAAATATTTTGCTTATTTGAAAGTCACAGAGAGAGGAAGACACAGAGATAGAGGGGAGAGAGAGATCAATCTTCCATCTGCTGGTTCACTCCCTAAATGACTGCAATGGCCAGAACTGGGCCAGCCACAGCCAGGAGCTTCTTCCAGGTCTTCCACGTGGGTGGCACAGGCCCAGGCCATCTTTTGCTGCCTTCTTAGGTGCATTAACAGGGAGCTGAATTGGAAGTGGAGCAGCAGATATTTGAACCAGTGCTTATATGGGATGTGGGTGTCCAGGTGAGTGGCGTAACTGCTGTTCCACAACACTAGCCCAGGTAAATTCTTTGGGATTCTTTGTGTCTGAAAATATCTTTTATCTTCACACTTGTCATGACTGGTAAAATTCCAACCCAGTAATCATTTTCCCTAATAATTATGGACTTAGTTTCCTTTTATTAATCCAAAAATTGCTCTGGTGTAAATTTTGATCCTGATGTTTTGGGACTGCTGGATCATGATGTCATTAGATGGCTGGGTCCACGTTCTTGTCTCTGAGACAGGAAAAAATTTGAGGATGAGATGGAGGTAAAGGTATGCAGAGAAACAATATTTATTTGCATGTCAAGTGAAAGTACATACTTGAGAGGCAGTGTAGATATTCTCATGAGTGAATTGTATTCAGCAAGGTATGGGATGGTCCCTTGATGTGATCTGTAGGTACAAGGAGTAGTGTCTGGGGTGGAGTTTAGTTGGAGATTCATACGCAGGGAGTGGGGTTTGGGTTGGGGTTTGAGTAGCACCCATTTCCTTGACCCTTCTTTGGAAATCTCAGAAATGTTGTAGTGTCAGGTGCATGATGGGAATAGGAGTGTGAGCCATTGTAATATTATTACAGTGATATAGTTAGCTAAAGGACATTGTGGGAACACAGCTGGCAGTCATTGGTTATTTTTGGCTGATGCTAGTTCTAAGTGGTAGTTTTACAGGAGCTATAGTTTTCCAGTTTTCTACTACCTTGGAAAGGGGGGGATTTGGGTGGTACAGGTGGGCCTGGTAACCTAATAAGCATCTTCTTACTATCTACCCCCTTGTCTACATCACTTTGTATAGATTCTGTTTTTCTTTGTGTGTGTTTTTAAATTTTATTTAAGGTGTACAAACTTCATGCATTTCATATATACAAATTTAGGAACATAGTGATTCTACCCCACTCTCTCTTCCGCCAGTTATTAACATGATCTGTCTTGGTGATGGCACCTGAAGGGCTTCTTTACTATGCAGTCATATTTCTTAGTTCTGGGAAAATTGACTTTGAAAATTTTTGATTTCTTGTCTACTTACTCTTTTCACTCTTTTTGGGCCTTCTAGGGTACAGTTATTGGATCTTCTGGATTAGTTCTCTAATTTTCTAATTATTTTTCTTGACTTTTATATTTGAATTTTTAAATAAAAGATTTATTTATTTGAAATTCAGAGTTACAGAGAGAGAGGGAAAGACATCTTCCATCCATTGGTTCATCCTCCAGATGGCTGCAAGGGACAGGGCTGGGCCAGGCTGAAGCCAGAAGCCAGAAACAGGGGCTCAAGCACCTGGGCCATGTTCCACCACTTTCCCAGGGACCTAGATTGGGGAGGGAGCTGCCTGGACTCAAACTGGTACCCATAGGGAATGCTGATGTTGTAGGAGGCAGTTTTAATCTGCTACATCACAAAGCTAGAACCTTGGCCTTTTTTTTTTTTTTTTTTAAGCATTTTGTTTCTTTTTGCAAAATTGCAACTTTGTCTTCAAGCCTTCTATTGAATTTTTCATTTCTACTATCTTAATTGTTAAAATAACTGTTTCTGGGGCCAGTGCTGTGGTACAGTGGGTTAAGCTGCCATCTGCAGTGCTGGCATCCTATATGTGTGCTGGTTTGTGTTCTGGCTGTTCCGCTTCCAAGCCAGTTCCCTTCTAATGTGCCTGGGAAAGCATCGGAGGATGGTTCAAGTCCTTGGGCCCCTGCACCCACGTGGGAGAAGAAGCTCTTGGCTCCTAGCTGCAGCCTGGCCCAGTCCAGGCTGTTGCAGCCATTTTGGGGTGAAACAGTGGATGAAAGATCTCTGTCTCTCTTTCCCCCCTCCCCCTCCAACTCCCTCCCAACTACCTTTTCTCTCTGTGTAACTCTTTTAAATTAAAAAATAAAACAAAATCTTAAAAAGTAACTTTCTGTGTATCTTTTATGGTGAGATCTTTTTTTTTCCCCATAGATATAATATATACTATTAGGAATGTTCATGGTTTTTCGTTTGGAAAAATTTCCTTCTGTTTAATCTTAGCTTCCTGTGTTTTGGTTGTCTTTGGTCTTTGAAATTGGATACTTTCACTCAAATGTCTGTTGTTCTTTAGCTCTCTGTCCTGTGTTTAAGAATGGGGCATCAAAAAATAAACTGGAAGCTGTGTGTGTATGGGGAGGACTTTTTGACTCTAGTTGTCATTTTTGGGTTATCTGACTAGAAAATCTTGTGAAGAAACTCTTGCTGTCACATTATTTGTATCGTTTTTTCTTAGCCTGGTCAAATTCCCTAGAAAATACACTTCTAATCTGCTGTCTGAAGAATATTCTGTCAGCAGGTCTGAGAGCCCTTTGGGGAGGTAGGCTGGTAGGATTGAGATGTCACATATCACAGCATCTGGTGCACTTTGCACTACAGCATTGCTCTAATTGGTAATTGATTAGTATTTGTATAGAGCAAAAGGGCCAGCAGACTGGAACTCCATGTGGGTCTCACATGGCAGGGTCCAGGCACTTGGACTATATCATCTGCTGGCTCCCAGGATGCCCTTACTAAGAAGCTGGATTGAAGCATGACTTGAACCAGGTACTCGGATATGGCATGTGAGCTTTCCAAGTAGCAGGATGCAGGAGCCACAAGTCGCCAGCCTCTTGTATCTGTCTTTTTGATTATAGTGTGTCAGTCCATTTTTCCAATATCTTACCTTGAAAAATTTCAAAACTTATTAGAAGAATTCAAATACTACTACAATCAACACCTTTATAATCATTACCTAAATAAGCTCCATTTATTTTGTGTCTTTCTATAGTTTTTTTTAAAGGTTTATTTACTTATTTGAAGGTCAGGATTACAGAGAGAGAGGGAGATACACACACACACACAAACACACACATACACACATGGTGGGGGGGGAGGGAGAGAGAATATCTTCAGCTGGTTCACTCCCCAAATGGCTGCAACAGCTAGGGCTGGGCCAGGCTGAAATCAGGAGCCAGGAGGTTCTTCCAGGTCTCCCATGTGGATACAGGGGCCCACACACTAGGGCCATCTTTGGTTGCTTTTTGAGGCACATCAGCAGGGACCTAGATTGGAAGTGGAGCAGCTGGGACTGAAACTGGCACCCATATGGGATGTTGGAGCTGCAGCTGCTGGCTTAATCTGCTGTGCCACAGTGCTGGCCCCTGTCTATAGTTTTTTTTTTTTTTTTTTTTTTTTTTTTTTTTTTGACAGGCAGAGTGGATAGTGAGAGAGAGAGACAGAGAGAAAGGTCTTCCTTTTGCCATTGGTTCACCCTCCAATGGCCGCCACGGCTGGTGCACTGCGGCTGGCGCACCGTGCTGATCCGAAGGCAGGCGCCAGGTGCTTCTCCTGGTCTCCCATGGGGTGCAGGGCCCAAGCACTTGGGCCATCCTCCACTGCCTTCCCGGGCCACAGCAGAGAGCTGGCCTGGAAGAGGGGCGACCGGGACTAGAACCCGGTGTGCCGGCACCGCAAGGTGGAGGATTAGCCTATTGAGCTGCGGCGCCGGCCTATAGTTTTTTAAAATTGAACTCATTGATGGGTTGGCACTGTGGCATAGTGGGTAAAGCCGCCACTTACAGTGCTGGCATCCCATGTGGGTGCCGGTTCGCCCAGCTGCTCCATTTCCAATCCAGCTCTCTGCTATGGCCTGGGAAAGCAGCAGAAGATGGCCCAACTGCTCGGGTCCCTGCACCCATGTGAGAGACCTGGAAGAATCTCTAGGCTCCTGGCTTTGAATCGGCACAGCTCTGGCCATGGTGGTCATTTGAGGAGTGAACCAGCAGATGAAAGACCTCTCTCTCTCTGGTTCTCTGTATCTCTGCCTTTCAAATAAATAAAAATCTTTTTAAAAAATTGAACCTGTTGAAAATAATTCGTAAACATCAAATTTCACTCTGAAATGTGTAAGTATACATCTTAAAAGCAATAAAGACAGGGATATTCTCCTTCATAATCATCCAAGAAATCTGATAGTGATTTGGGAATGTAATCTACCCTACTGAACATTCAGGTTTTCCCCTTTGTCCTGCAAATAGCTATTAATTTTTTTTAAGTCTAGACCTATTCAAAGTTCATGCATTGTATTTGAAGTAATATCTTTTTGTTGTCCCTTAATCTGGAATAGTATCCTGGCTTAAAAAAATGATAGAACCCTTGTCTATACTCTTGAGGAACAGCATTTTTTTTTTTTTAACTTGCTACTTACTGAATTCTTTATTTAGTGAAGGGTTAATCTTGTGATTATAATGTAAATTGTAAATTGAAAGTCTATAAAAATTAAAAGAAAAATAAGAAAGGAAGGAGGGAGGGTAGGATGGGAATTACTATTATGCTCTTAAAACTATATATATGAGGCCAGCGCCGTGGCTCAATAGGCTAATCCTCTGCTTTGCGGCGCTGGCACACCGGGTTCTAGTCCCGGTCAGGGTGCCAGATTCTGTCCCGGTTGCCCCTCTTCCAGGCCAGCTCTCTGCTGTGGCCAGGGAGTGCAGTGGAGGATGGCCCAAGTGCTTGGGCCCTGCACCCCATGGGAGACCAGGAGAAGCACCTGGCTCCTGCCTTCGGATCAGCGAGGTACGCTGGCCGCGGTGGCCATTGGAGAGTGAACCAACGGCAAAGGATGACCTTTGTCTCTCTCTCTCACTGTCCACTCTGCCTGTCCAAAAAAAAAAAAAAAAAAAAACTATATGAAATGCATGAATTTTTTTCCTTTTTTTTTTTAAGATTTATTTATTTGAGAGGCAGAGTTACAGAGAAGGGGAGACAGAGAGATGTCTTCCATCGGCTGGTTCACTCACCCAATGGCTGCAAATGCTGGAGCTGGGCCTTTCTGAAGCCAGGAGCCAGGAGCTTCCTCTGGATCTCCCATGTGGGTACAGGGGCCAAGCACTTGTCCCATCCTCTACTGCTTTTCCATACCATCAGCAGGGAGCTGGATTGGAAGTGGAGCAGCCGGGATATGAAACAGCACCCATATGGGATGCTGGTACTGCAGGTGGAGGCCTAACCTACTGTTTCACAGTGCCAGCCCCTGTTCCATTTCTATAAATAAAAAAGAAGAAAAATCAATAAAAAATGATACTAATGTGTTACTTTTAAGAATAGAGCACTCAAGATTACCAGACGTTTGAAAAAAACATGAAACAGAAGAAAACTGAACAGGGAAAAAAAAACTTATAGAATAGTATTAGTACAGAAAAGCAGAAAAAAAATCAAAACAAAAAAATTGAGTCTATGACTGCATAAAAATCACCCCCAACTCAATGGCTTGCAACATCTCAGTGATTATTTTACTTCTCATAATTTTGAGAGTTTGTTGGGTTGTTTAACTGCTTGTCTTGCATAGGCTCATTTTTGCAACCATGTTAAATGTGTAGACTGAGGAGTGGGCTCAGCTGGAACATTTGGCATGGCTGGGAAGCTTCTCTCCATGTAGTCTTTTTTTCTGATCTGCCTTGTGTTATATTGGCATGACATGGCAGGTTGAGAGCAGCATTCCAGGGAAGGCTTCAAAACTAATCTTAAGGTAATCCCAGTCTGAGGGGAATGAAGAAATAGATTCCACCTTTGGAAAGGTGACCTTATCACATTTCAAATGGCATGACAGGTGGAATTTGTTGCCACTGAGCAATTTACCAGTTTACCTGTTTTACATTTCTCACACCAGCAAAATATGCTCTCTCTCATCCCAAGACTTCAAAAATCTCAACCCAAAACACTTGCAGATTCAAAGTCCAGGATCACTTGATCTATATCCATATCCAGTTTGAATGTGGTTGAAGGTGAATTGGCAGTAGTTTGTCAGATATATTTCCTCTTGATCCAGAGATCTGTGAGTTGAAAAAATTAGCTGCTTCTCACACATCCAATATGCAGTGATGAGGCAGGGACAGGATCACAGCAAAGAACACTTCCATTCAAAAAGTGAATTATTGTGAGAAGGAGAGAGAGAATGAGATAGTTAAATTAATTACTAGGAAGTGAATATAGTCAAAATATATATTCAGGAATAACAGGATAGGGCAGGTCTTTGGTCCAGTGGTTAAGATGTTGCTTGTGATGCTGGCATTCCATACTGTAGTCTCTGGGTTCAAGTCCTGGCTCTGATTCCCTTTCAGCTTCCTGCTAATGTGTACCCTCAAAGGCATCTGGTGATGGCTCAAGCATTTGGGTTCCTGCTACTCACCTTTCAGACTTGGAATGAGTTGTAGGCTCCTGGATTTGGCCTGGCCCTTCCCTGGTTTTTGTGGGCATATGGGGTGAGAACTAGCAGATGGAAGATCTCTCCCTTTCTCTCTGCCTCTCAAATAAAACAAATAAAAAAATAAAAATAATAGAATAACTACATTATTTAGAAGTAATTTAGTAAGTATCATATGACACAGCCAAAGCAACTGAAAGTAGCTGTCAATGGGAAGAAGTAGTGGAGAATTATAGGCTGGATAATTGCTATGTCTGCTTATTAACTATTTTTTATTTTATTTATTTTCTTTGAGAAAAAGTTTTACTATTAATTCTCATAATACAACTATTTGAGGACAGAGAAGTTAGTGCACAGTGACTCCTGTTATTAATTGTTAAATTAACAAAGACCACATGAGGCTCTTGACATGAGCTGCCTAGGCTATGGCTATGGTTATCTAATTTTTTTTAAAGAAAGCTTTTATTTAATAAAATTTCTCTAATAAATAGGTTTTCTGTGTCTTCATCACTCAAGTTAGGTAGGTTGTATGTTTCCAGGAATCTATCCATTTCTTCTAGGTTTCTTCTATGATATGTTGGCAGACAGCTCTTTGTAGTAATTTCTGATGATTATTTTTATTTCTGTGGTGTTTGTTGTTACATGTGGGGAGCAACTCAGACTAGACTGTTACTGGAATTAAGACTTATTCTATGCATCTGCTCTCCCACAATATGGCGCTGGGAGAGGAGGAAACAGCTCTACACAGCTGCCTCCAGTTCAACCAATAAACAGCAGGACCTGCTCCTGATTGGAGGAGAGCAGCGTACTCGGCGTGTGGGTAGCAGAGTTGGGATTGGTGGAAAAGGACTATAAAGGAGGAGAGAGACAACATGCACCAGGAACATCTAAGGGGAACATCTATCTGAAGGAACACCTGTGCAGCCCCCGAGAGAGCCTGCCAGCGGTGTGCCGCTCCCCCGCGGAAGTGGGGAAAGTGGCAGGGGGAACCGCCCTTCCACGGAGGTGGAAGGGTCAGTAGCCAACCCGGGAAGAACCAGCAGCAAACCCGGGGAGGGCCGAGCAGACAAAAGAACAGCACAGGGTCCTGTGTCGTTCCTCCACAAAGACGGGGGGCGACATAATGGTGCCGTGACTCGGATATGAAGCCTAGGCAGGGTTTAGTGTCGTTCCTCCACAAAGACGGGGGGCGACATAATGGTGCCGTGACTCGGATATGAAGCCTAGGCAGGGTTTAGTGTCGTTCCTTCACGAAGAGGGGGAGCGACATAATGGTGCCGTGACTCGGATAGGAAACCTAGGCAGGGTTCAGTGTCGCTCCTCCACGAAGACGGGGAGCGACATAATGGTGCCATGACTCGGATAGGAAACCTAGGCAGGGTCTTGTGTCGTTCCTCCGCGAAGAGGGGGAGCGACATAATGGTGCCGTGACTCAGATAGGAAACCTAGGAGGGAAGAAGCGGGAAGAAGTGGGAAAATACCGGAGAGAGAGACTAGCAAAGAGCCTAGGGAAAAGCCGGACGGAAAAGGTGCTGGAAGAAGCTATCGAAAGCCTAGGCATAGACTCGGATATATGGACTGTGGGAAAGAAGTTAGGATTGGACGTTAGGGTTGAAAGCGAAAGTGAAACCTAGAAGAAACTTAGACTTGGATACGGACTGTGGGGAGAAGCCAGGAGAAATGAGAGGGGAATGTTGTTGGAAGAAAAGTTAGGGAAACATACCGGGTAGAGAAAAATATGTTAGGGAGAATGAAGCCACGGGGGCAGGCTGAGGCGGAGACGTAAGCCAGGTTGGAATTCTTCAAGTCAGCCTGGGGAGCAAAAGGCGAAAAGCTAAAACCAGAGGCGGAGACGTGGGCCAGGTTGGAATCCGTCAGATTAGCCCGGGGAGCAAAAGACGGGAAGCCAAACCGAAAGGTGCAGACGTGAGCTAGGTTGAATTCGCCAGGTTAGCCCGGGGAACTTAGACTGAATACCGGTGGCAGAAACGTAAGCTAGGCTGTGTGATTCGCAGAAGCCGCCGCGTGCAGAGAGAGTGCGTGGGGCACAAACGGGGAGAGCGCATGGGGCGCGAGTAGGAAACGCGGGGCAAGTGCGAAGGCCGTGGTGCGGGCACGAAGGGGCGCGGAGACCGCGGAGCGCGAAGCCGGGAAGCCGCCGCGGGGCGAGGCGCCGAGAAGCCGCCTGGGGCGGGCGCCGGGAAACCGCGGGGATAAGAGAAACAGAATAGAAGTAAAATGAGAGTAATAGGAATGCTGGCAGATAGAAGTAAAATAGGAGAAATAGGAATGCCCGGAGGTAGAGAAATAGAGAAAAATAAGGCCTCCCCACAACACGGCAATGAGAGAGCTTGGATTTGGTCTGCCTGATTAGTAAGACGATAAGCACCTGCTGGCAGCTAGCAGCTTACCCGCTGCAGGTCACCGAAGACAGGCACGTTATCAACACCAATAAGTCTCCCCACAATACGGCAATGAGAAGGCTTGGATTCGGTTTGCCTGATTGGTAGGGCTTGTAAGCACCTGCAGGCAGTTCTAGCAGAGCAGAGCATGCGCTGCAGGGCACCGAACACAGGCACGCATCAGCGCCTAAAAACCTCCTCACAACATGGTGAAGAGAGGACCCGGACTCGGTTTGCCTGATTGGTAGGGCTTGTAAGCACCTGTGGGCAACTTCAGCAAGCAGAGCAGTGTGTGTGCTGTGGGGCACCGAAGACAGGCGCGTATCAACGCCAAAAAATAAAAAGAAAGGGGGATCTGTGGGGAGCAACTCGGACTAGACTGTTACTGGAATTAAGATTTATTCTGTGCATCTGCTCTCCCACAATATGGCGCTGGGAGAGGAGGAAACAGCTTCTACACAGCTGCCTCCAGTTCAACCAATAAACAGCAGGACCTGCTCCTGATTGGAGGAGAGCAGCATACTCGGCGTGTGGGTAGCAGAGTTGGGATTGGTGGAAGAGGACTATAAAGGAGGAGAGAGACAACATGCACCAGGAACATCTAAGGGGAACATCTATCTGAAGGAACACCTGTGCAGCCCCCGAGAGAGCCTGCCAGCGGTGTGCCGCTCCCCCGCGGAAGTGGGGAAAGTGGCAGGGGGAACCGCCCTTCCACGGAGGTGGAAGGGTCAGTAGCCAACCCGGGAAGAATCAGCAGCAAACCCGGGGAGGGCCGAGCAGACAAAAGAACAGCGCAGAGTCCTGTGTCGTTCCTCCACGAAGACGGGGAGCGACAGTTACATTTCCTTTTTCATCTCTAATTTTATTGATTTGGGTCTTCTCTCTCCTTTTTTTGGTTGATTGAGCCAATGGTGTGTCAGTTTTGTTTATTTTTTCAAAAAAAACAGCTCTTCATTTTGCTGATCTTTTGTATTGTTTCTTTGGTTTCAATTTTATTGATTTCTTCTCTAATTTAATTATTTCTTTTCTCTTACTAGTTTTGGGGTTAGTTTGCTGTTTTTTTTTTTTTCTCCTAGATCCTTGAGATGCATTGATAGCTCATTTATTTGGTGCCTTTCCACTTTCTTGATGTAGGCACCAATTGCTATAAACTTTTCTCTTACCACTGCTTTTGCTGTATCTCATAAGCTTTGATATGTTGTATAGTCATCTTCATTTGTTTCCCAAAATTTTTTGATTTCTCTTTTGATTTCTTCTATGATGCACTGTTCATTCAGGAGCATGTTGTTCAGTCTCCACATCTTTGCATATGTTCTAGAGATTCCTGAGTTGTTGATTTCCAGCTTCATTCCATAGTGGTCCAAAAAGATGCATGATATGATTTCAATTTTTTTAAGTTTGCTGAGACTTACTTTATGGCCTAGCATGTGTTCAATACTAGAGAAAGTTTCATGCATTGGTGAGAAGAATGTGTATTCTGCAACTGTAGAATGGAAAGTTCTGCAGATATCTGTTAGGTCTGTTTGCTCTGTATTGTTGATTAAATCTGCTGTTACTTGATTTTCTGTCTGTTGATCTGTCCATGCTGAAAGTGGGGTGTTGAAGTCCCTCATTACTATTGTGTTGGAGTCTATGTCTCCCTTTTGATCCCTTAACATTTCTTTTAAATACCCAAGTGCCCTGTAATTAAGTGCATATATGTTTATAATAGTTACATCTTCCTCTTTAATTGATCCCTTAATCATTACATAGTGTCCTTCTTTGTCGCTTTTAACAATTTTTGTGTTAAAGTCTATTTTGTCTGATACTAGGATGGCTACACCAGCTATTTTTTGGTTTCTGTTAGCATGGAATATCTTTTTCCATTCTTTCACTTTCAGGCTGTGAATATCTGTTGATGAGATGTGTTTCTTGTAGGCAGAAACAAAAAAGGGGGGGGGGTTTGTTTAATCCGTTCAGCTAGTCTGTGTGCTTTAACTGGAGAGTTGAGGCTATTTACATTCAAAGTGACTATTGATAAGTAACAACTTTGCCCTGCCATTTTTCCAAAACTATTCCTATTTTTTACTTTGGATTTCATTTGAACTTTTACTGAAAAGTTTTCTTCCTTTACCTTCTTTGATAGTTATGACTTGTTTCTGTGTGTAGCACATTCTTAAGCATCTTTTGTCGGGCTGAACAGGTGGTGACAAATTCTTTCATTTTCTGTTTGTTATGGAAGGTCTTTATTTCACCTTTGTTCATAAATGAGCGCTTTGCAGGGTACAGTATTTTGGGTTGACATTTTTTTTTTTTCTCGTAAGACATGGAATATATCTTGCCATTCTCTCCTACCCTGTACAGTTTCTGATGAGAAGTGTGCTGGGGTCTAATTGGAGTTCCTCTGAAGGTAATCTGGCATTTTTGTTTTGCACATTTTTGAATCTTTTCTTTATGTTTTACTGTGGTGAGTTTGATTACAATGTGTCATAGTGAAGATCTTTTCTGGTCATGTCTATTAAAAGTTCTATATGCTTCCTGTACTTGGATGTCCCTTTCTTTCTCCAAATTAAGGAAGTTTTTTTTGATATTATTTTACTAAAAAGGCCTTCTAATCCTTTCTTTCCATGCCTTCAGGAACTTCTAGAACTTGTATGTTGGGTCACTTGATAGTATCTTTTAGATTCCCAACAATGTTTTTTAGTTTTCTAATTTCCTCCTCTTGTTTTTGTTTTGACTGTATAATTTCCTGTGCATTGTCTTCTAAGTCTGATATTCTTTCTTCTGCTTCATTGATTCTGTTGTTAAGGCTTTCCACTGCATGTTTTATTTTTTTCTATTGACTTTTTCATTTCATTTTGATTTCTCTTTAAGCTCTCTATTTTATGGGAGAAATTTTCTTTCATGTCCTGTATGGATTTCAGTAGTTTGTGCATTTGCTTCTGATTTCTTCTGTGTAATCTTATGATCAATTTTTTGAATGCTATTTCTTGCATTTCTTCCATCTCATCATCTTCACAATCTAATATTGAAGTGTTGTATTCTTTTAGGGGCATCATATTGTCTTCTTTATTCTTGTTTCTAGAATTGGTGCATTTGTTGTTTGGCATTTGTGGAGATACTCATTGGTTTCCTCTTTGTCTTTTTGCTGTATTAGCTTTTATCTTTGTACTATGCTTCTGTAGATAAGTGAAGTATCTGTTTTCAGTGAATATCTAGAGGCTTGTAATGGGTGTGGCCAGGGAACTCTGTGTAGTTCTTCAGGGTTAAGGGCATGTCTAAGGTGACCCACTCAGGTTTGGTGTGGTAAATCTCTCCTCTCCTCCCCTCCCCTCCCCTCCCTTCCACTCTCCTCACCTCCTTTCCTCCCCCCTTTCTCTCTCTCTCTCTCCCCCTTTCCCTCCCTCCCTCCCTCCCTCCCCCCTCCCTTCCTTCCTTTCTCTTCTTTCTCTTCTTTCTTTCTCAGAAGGGAAATTTATTCTGCTTAGCTGAGCTGCTCTTCTCAAAGGAGATCAGTGCCTCAGTGCTAGCCCCAGTGGCTAAGATTTTCATCTGCTGTGACCCAATGACCACACAAAGGATCTGTTTAGTCCTCAGTTTAAGTTCAGATTCCCCAGCAATGTCCCTCACCAGGTAACCTGGAAGCCCTGAGCATGTGGAGCCTCCCACAGTGACTGTCCAAAGTCCCAGCCACATCGTGAGTCCTTCCACACAGCCGCAGTTTTTTTCACAGTCCTGGCACAGAAGCCTCCTACAGTTACAAGCTCCCAACCCCCTGTTTGTTCTCCCTACCAGAGTCAGGATCTCCACTCAGCTGGCTGGATGTTGGTCGCAAACACCATCTGGCACAGCTGTTATATATGTCCAAAATGGAACCTGCTCCATCAGCTTGTTATAGGATGTTGTAAAGTGATTGGAGAGAGAGAAACGTTTCCCTCACCCCCTTTTTTTTTCTCCTCACCTCTAGTTTGGCAGTTGCACTGTCCCCCATGGGGCTCCGAGCTGGGTTCTCTCTAGGCTTTTCCTGCAGCTTTAGTGCCAGTGGTTTGGGCTGCTGTGGCTTGGTCTCACCTTACTTTCCAACACTGGTGTGTAGGCTCTTGGCTACTGGAGTCCTGAGTTGCGGGTGTCCATGGCCTCCAAGTAATTCTACCATGTCCCTCTAATTTGCTTAGAGTGCTCTGCCATTTTCTCCCTAACTCTTCCCTGAGATTGCACACTCTCCATTTTTAAACTGTCTCCTCTTGGACTAGAGCAGTAAGCTCCCTCCCTATTCTGCCATCTTAGAACTCTATTTTTTTTAAAGATTATTTATTTATTTGAGAGTTAGATACAGAGAGGGAGAGACAGAGAGGTCTTCCATCTGCTGGTTCACTCCTCAAATGGCCACAGCAGCCAGAGCTGGCCTAATCTGAAGCCAGGAGCCAGGAGCTTCTTCCAACACTTGGGTCTGCATCCAATGCTTTCCCAGACCATTGCAGAGAGCTGGATGGGAAGAAGAGCAGTAGGGACACTAACCAGAGCCCATATGGGATGCTAGTGCCATAGGTAGAGGCTCAGCCAACTAACCACAACACCAGCCCCAACTTCTGAAGCTCTTCTGAAGGTGAAATAATATGTGTATAGTTGTTCAAATTAGTCTCTGTGGGGAGGTGGTTTCAAGAGTGTTTTACCTAACTCCCATTTTGGTTCCTACATGACCTTTTCTACATTTTACGTCCTTTTTAGACTTTTTTTGAGTTAATGGAAACCCACTTTTCATCATTCCATTTTCTTTTCAGCCACTTTGGAATATATCTATTACTTCTGTTCTTATGATATATAAAGTTAATTTACATTAGTAAGAACCTTTACCATTTTTTTCTGCAGAATATATATATATATATTATATTTAACTTCTTTCATTCCTCTTCTGATTTTTATATGCTTCTGTCGTGTGTTTTAATTCTAACATTCATATTCATTTTCACAGGACACTTCTATTAATGTTTTATAAATTGGTGTCATTTAATATTCACATGTTTTCCACTATAATTTTTTTAAATTTCAAGGCACAGTTACAGAGAGGGAGAGACAGTGAGATAGTTCTTCCATCCTCTGGTTCACTTCCCAAATGGCTGCAACAAGCAGGACTGGGCTAGGCTGAAGGCAGGAGCCTGGAACTCCATCTACATCTCCCACATGGGTACAGGGGCTCAAGCACTTGAACCATCTTCTGCTACTTTCCCAGGCACATTAGTAGGAGGCTTGATAGGAAGTAGAGCAACCAGGTCTTGAACCAGCACCCATGTGGGATGCCAGTGTTGTAGGCAGCTGCTTAACCTGCTGTATAACAATGATGGCCTCTGTTGTCAATTCTTTTAAATAATTTATGAAGCTTGGGATTAGTTCTTCCTTAAAAGTTTGGTGGAATTGAGCAGTGAAGCCATCTGTTTGTTGGTGGACTCTTTAATTAACACACAGTTATTCTTAGGTGTTTAAAATTAACTGAAAAGTGATCCCTGTTAAATATGAGTGGGAATAAGAGAGGGAGGAGAGGTACAGTTTGGCACATGCTCAATTGGACTTACCCCTAATGGTAGAGTTAGAAACGTGCCAGGGGATTCCAATTCAATCTCATCAAGGTGGCATGTACCTGCTCCCCACGTAGGATCTCTGTCCTTAATGTGTTTTACTATGAAACTTAAAAACAACACTACTAGTCGAACAATATCCTATACCTTGTGCGGTTGTGTGGGTGCAGTCTGTTGAAATCCTTGCTTAGTATATACTAAGTTGATCTTCAGTATATGAAGGTAATTGAAAATGAAACTCGATGAAGGGCGGGATGGGAGAGAGAGTGGGAGAGGGGAGGGCCACGGGAGGGAGGGAGGTTGCGGGGGGAACCACAACAATACAAAAGTTGCACTTTGTAAATTCACATTTATTAAATAAAAAAATAACAAAACAAAAAAAGAAAAAAAAGAACTTAACATTACCCTTTTAGTTTTTTTTATGTTCTACTTAAAACTATTGGTTGAACTCTGTAATTAATACACAATTACTCTTAGGTGTTTAATTAATGCTATAACTAGTACTCAAATAGTATTTTACACTTTGTGTTTCTGTGTGGGTACAAACTGTTGAAATCTTTACTTAATATATGCTAAATTGATCTGTATATAAATCTAATTGAAAATTAATCTTGATGTGAATGGAAGGGGAGAGAGAGTGGGAGAGGGGAGTGTTGTGGGTGGGAGGGAAATTATGGGGGGGGGAAGCTATTGTAATCCATAAGCTGTACTTTGGAAATTTATGTTCATTAAAAAAAAAAAAAAAAAGGTGGCATGTACCAATGCCATCTCACTAGTCAAAAGTGATCAGTTTCAGTTCATAATTGATCATAATGATAGGATTAAGTGTCAAAGAGATCACATAAACAAGACTAGTGTCTGCTAATACTAACTGATAGAATTAAAAAGGAGAGAACGATCCAACATGGGAAGTGGGATACACGGCAGACTCGTAGAATGGCAGATGTCCTAAACAGCACTCTGGCCTCAGAATCAGCCCGTAAGGCATTCGGATCCGGCTGAAAAGCCCATGAGAGTATTTCAGGCATGTAAAGCCAAGACACTGTGTCAATAAATAAATAAATAGGGAGGCTCTTTATTACAGATTGAATCTCAGTCTTGGTTATTAGTTTATTAAGGTTTTCTATGTCTGTATGCCTCAATTTTGATAAATTTTATGTGTCCAGAAAGCTATCCATTTCTTCTAGATTTTACAATTTGTTGGCATATAACTATTTGTAATCATTCCTAGTTATTCTTTGTGTTCCTGTGGTATCAATTATAGCATCTCCTTTTTCATCTCTGATTTGGTTATTTTGGTGTTAGTTGGGCCAGTGGTTCATAAGTTTCATGTATTTTTTCAAAAAAACAGCTTTTTGTGGCCTGCATTGTCATGCAGAGGTAAAGCTGCTGTCTGCAATGCCAACGTCCTGTTTGGGCATCAGTTCTGATCCAGCTCCCTGCTAATGTGCCTGAGAAAGCAGTGGGAAATGAACCAAGTTCCTGGGCCCCTGCCCGGAAGAAGTTCCTGGCTTCAGATCAGTCCAGCTCCTGCTGTTGCCACCATTTGGGGAGTGAACCAGCAGATGAAAGATCTCTGTCTCTGTCTTTCCTTCCCTCTTTGTTGACTTTCAGATCAATAAATAAGTCTTTAAACAACAACAGCAATAATGAAAAACCAGCTCTTCATTTCACTGATCTTTTGTATAGTTTGATTTCTATTTTGTTTATTTTTGTCTCTAATTTTTATTATTTCTTTCCTCCTAGTATTTTTGGGTTTAGGTTTTTTTTTTTTTTTAAGTCCTTGAGATGCATTGTTACATCATTTATTTGATACCTTTCCAATTTTTTGATATAGGCACTTATTGCTATAAACTTTATTCTTAACAGTACTTTTGCTATATCTCATAAGTTTTGATATATTGTATTTTCATTATCATTCATTTCATGGAATTTTTTGATTTCCCTTTGGATTTCTTCCATGACCACTGTTAATTCAGTAGCATATTGTTCGGTCTCCATGTGTTTGTATATTTTCTAGTGTTTTCTTTTGTTGTTAATTTCCAGCTTCATTCCACTGTGGTCAGAAAAGATACATGATGGCCGGCGCCGCAGCTCAATAGGCTAATCCTCTGCCTTGCGGCGCCGGCACAGTGGGTTCTAGTCCCTGTTGGGGCACTGGATTCTGTGCTGGTTGCCCATCTTCCAGGCCAGCTCTCTGCTGTGGCCCGGGAGTGCAGTGGAGGATGGCCCAAGTGCTTGGGCCCTGCACCCGCGTGGGAGACCAGGAAAAGCACCTGGCTCCCGGCTTTGGATCAGCGTGGTGCGCCGGCTGCAGCATGCCGGCCACAGTGGCCATTGGAGGGTGAACCAATGGCAAAGGAAGACCTTTCTCTCTGTCTCTCTCTCTCACTGTCCACTCTGCCTGTCAAAATTAAAAAAAAAAAAAAAGAAAAGATACATGATATGATTTATGATTTCAGTTCTTTGGAATTTGTTGAGACTTGTTTTATGATGTAGTATATGGTCTTTCTTAGAGAATGTTCCATTCACTATGAAAAAAAATATGTATTCTGCAGGTATCTGTGGGATGAAATATTTTAATAGGTATCTGTTAGGTCTATTTGGTCTATAGTGTAGATTAGTTCTGTTTTTTTTCTATATTGATTTTTGTCTAATCTGTCCATTGATGAAAGTGGAGTGTTGAAGCCCCCCATTATTGTATTGGTGTTTATGTCTCCCTTTAGATCCATTAACACTTGTTTTATAAAACTGAGTGCCCTTGAATTGGGTGCAGATATATTTATTGTAGTTGTATCTTCTTGATTTAATCTTAGTCATTACATAATAACCTTCTTTGTCTCTTTTTTGACTTTCGTCTTAAAGTCTATTTTGTATGATATGAGAATAGCTACAACTACTCATTTTTTTTATTTCCATTTGGCATGGAATATCTTTTTCCATTCTTTCAGTCTCTGTACATCTTTACTGGAGCAGTATGTTTCTTGTAGGTAGTGTTTTAATCCTGCCAGTCTGTATTTTTTTTTAAAGATTTATTTATTTGAGAAGCAGAGTTAGAGAGAGCAGGAGGCAAAAAGAGGTCTTCCATCCACTGGTTCACTTTCCAAATGGCCACAATGGCCAAAATGGCAGGAGCTGGGCCCATCCGAAGCCAGGAGCCAGAACCTTCAACCAGGTCTCCCACGTGGGTGCAGGGGCCCAGGTACATGGGCCTTCTTCAGCTGCTTTCCCAGGTTATTAGCATAGAGCTGAATCAGAAGAGGAACAGCTGGGACACAAACCAGCACCTCTATGGGATGCCGGCACCACGGGCAGAGGTTAGCCTACTATACCACAGTGCCGCTGGCCCCAGTCTATGTTTTTTAACTGGAGAATTTAGTCCATTTGCATTCAAGGTTATTATTGATAAGTAAGGACTTGGTGCTGCTCTTTTTCCATGAATATTTGTTTTGAATCTCTTTGTTCTGTTAATAGGAAGTTTTCTGTCTTCACATTCTTGCTGAATGTCTTTCTCTATTTTTGTGTGTATTATTTGTACGACTGGCCATGTGGTGACAAATTCTTTCAATTTTTGCTTGTCTTAGAAGGTCTTTATTTCATGTTCATTTATAAATGAGAGCTTCACTGTGTCGAGTATTCTGGGTTGGCATTTTTTTCTTTTAGAACGTACACTATAACTCTCCATTCTCCTGTTCTGTAGGTTTCTGTTGAAAAATCTGTTGTTAGTCTTATGGGAGATCCTTTAAAGGTGATCTGGCCATTCTCTCTTGAATATATAGGATGGTCTCTTTATGTTCTGCTTTTGAAAGTTTCACTATAATATGTGACAGTGAGGACCTTTTATGATCTTGCCTATTTGGGGTTCTGTGTGTCCCATATTTGGGTGCCCACATCTTTCTCCAAATTGGGGAAATTTCCTGTTATTTCACTGAGTGGGCTTTCTAACACATTCTTTTTTCCCCATTCCTTCAAGAACTTCTAAGTTTGGGGCCACCTGAAAGGCTGACATCCCACATGGGTGCCAGTTCCAATCCTGGCTGCTCCTCTTCCAATCCAGCTCTCTGCTATGGCCTGGGAAAGCAGAAAATGGCCTGAGTCCTGAGGCCTCTGCGCCCATGCGGAAGACCTGGAAGAAGCTCCTGGCTCCTGGCTCCTGCCTTCGGATTGGCTCAGCTCTGGCCATTGTGGCCATCTGGGGAGTGAACCAGCGGATGGAAGAAATCACTCTCTCTGTCCCTGCCGCTCTCTCTGTAACTCTGTCTTTCAAATAAATAAAATAAATCTTTAAAAAAAAACTTCTAAGTTCTCATATATTTTGCCATTTGAGGGTATCTCATAGATCTTGAACACTGTTTTCAGTATTTCTAATTTTTTCTTCTTCTATTTCAAAAGACCCGTCTTCTAGATTAAATATTCTTATATTTGCTTCCTCACGTTGTTAAGGATTTTGACTATATTTTTTTGTTTGACTCATTGAAGACTTCATTTCTAATATTTCTGATTTTTCATCAACATAACACTTTGCAGAATTTCTCATCCAGTTCATGTCCAGATTTCCTTTTTTATGTAACTGTTTCTCTTTGTTCTTGAATAAACTTAGAATCATTCTTTTCCAGGCATTTCATCTGTTTCCCCTTCTTCATAGTCCAATATTTTTTTTAAAGTTTTATTTATTTATTTGAAAGTCAGAGTTACACACACAGAGGGAAGGAGAGACAGAGAAAGAGAGAGAAAAGTCCTCCGTCCACTGGTTCACTCCCCAATTGACTGCAACAACCCGAGCTGCGCAGAGCTGAAGCAAAGAGCCAGGAGCTCCCTCTGGGTCTCCCATGTGGGTGCAGGGGCCCAAGGACTTGGGCCATCCTCCACTGCTTTCCCAGGCCATAGCAGAAAGCTGGATAGGAAGTGGAGCAGCCGGGACTTGAACTGGCGCCTATATGGGATGCCAGCGCTTTAGGCCAGGGTTAACCTGCTGCGCCACAGCACTGGCCCCCGTAGTCCAATATTAATATATTATTGTATTTCTTCTGGGACATCATATTGATTTCCTTATTCATGTTTCTTATGTTTCTATGTTGGTTTTTATGCATCTGGGGGATCATTTGTTGTTATCTCCTCTGGGGTATAGTTTTTTTCTTTTTATTAAAAGATTTATTTATTTGAAAGGCAGAGTTAGGAAGAGAGAAAGAGAAGGAGGGAGGGAGGGAATGAATGAATCATCCATCCGCTGGTTCACTGCCCAGATGGCTGCAACGGCCAGAGCTGGGCCAATCCAAAGCCAGGATCCAGGAGTTTCTTTGAGGTCTCCCACATGAGTCCAGGGGTCCAAGCACTTATGCCATTTTACAATTGCTTTCCCAGGCGATCAGCAGGGAGCTGGATTGGAAGTGGAGCAGCTGGGACTCAAACGAGTGCCCATGTGGGATGCTGGTGCCAGAGGCATTACCTGGCACCACAGCTTTACCACAGTGCCAGCTCAGACCTTTTTTTTTTTTTTTTTCTTTTTTTTTTTTTAAGAAATGTGTCTTTCTGAGTTGTTGGAATGCCTGAGACTTGTGCTGGAGTTCCAGGGGTGTGTTCTAGGTGGCACCAGGGAATTTGGACCACTGTAGATGGGAAGAGTCCAAAGTGACATCCAAGTTGGGCAAGGTGTAGCACCCCTGTCACTAGAGGGAGGGGATGTTGGAGCTGGCTAGTGTGTTCACAATTCCAGCCCTTCTCTGTGCTAAGGTGAACCAGCTGGTTTATGATCTAGAGTAAGCTCATGGTGCTTATACACCCAACCCCTCAGGTACACATACCATACAGAATATTGACCCACTCTGTGGTGTATCCGCTGAGACCTTAGTAAGCTCTGTCCTCAGAACACCAGGAATTCCCAGTTTCCACCGACTGTATGGGTGTACGGGAACCAGCCACAAGCCATGTCCCTCTCAGGTCCATGGCCTGTGCACAGAACCCTCAGTCACAGGGTTCAGGGGATCTGCTCTCTTTCATGCCAGCTGCCCTGTCCCTGGTGACAGCTACTTGCTGTTCACCAAGTCAGTACAGAGATGGGTGCAGCTCCACTGCAGGAATTTGAGACTGGTGCTTTGGTGTAGGGAGGGGAGAGGAGCAATGTGGTTACCCTTCATGGAGTGAAGTAGTTGCTCAGCCCCCGTCAGTTTCCCAGGCTGGATTCAAAGCCAGTGAGAACTGAGGAATTCTTCCTCAGTCAGAGCTGCTAGTATCATAGGCTGTGAGCGCCTCCTCTCACTTTGCCTGAGAAGAGGGCATTTTCTAGCCAGGTGCCAGCATTAATATGCAGGATTAATATGCCTGCACATCTACGGCAGGCAGCGGTGTGTCTTGTTTTCTGTCCTCCCTGCTCCACAAAATCTCTCTTTCTCCACTGAAAGTTTCCCTCAGTCATGGGGCTGGTGCAGGTTAAAGCCCTGGCCTGAGGCGCTGGTATCCCATATGGGCACCAGTTGAAGTCCCGGCTGCTCCTCTTCTCATCCAGCTCTCTGCTATGGCCTGGGATAGCAGTAGAAGATGGACCAGGTCGTTGGGCCCCTGCACCTGCATGGGAGACCGGGAAGAAGCTCCTGGCTCCTGGCTTCTGATCAGCGCAGCTCCGGCCATTGCAGCCATCTGGGGAGTGAACCAGCTTATGGAAGACCTTTCTCTCTGTCTCTATCTCTCTCTGTAACTCTGTCTTTCAAATAAAATAAATCTTAATAAAAAAATTTTTTTCCCTCAGTCAGTCCTCTGGGAACATGGTGCTTCTTCTAGTTTTCTGGTATCTGTGGTTAAAGATAGTGTAACTTCTCCCTATTCAGCCATCTTGAATCTCCCCTGATTTTAATATATTAAGCCAAGTTGCATTCCTGGGGTAAACCCTACTTAGTCATGATGTATAATTTTTAAAATATGTTTGTGGATTTGGTCACATTTTGATGAGAGTTTTTGTGTCCATATTTATAAGGGATATTGGGTTTTGGTTTTATTTTCTTGTCAGATATTCAGCTTTGATATGAGGATAATATTATTTCATTTTATGAATTAGGAAATGTTCTATTTTCTACTGTTTTTTTTTTTTTTGAAAAATTTTATGAAGGATTGGTGCTAGTGCTTCTTTAAATGTTTGATAAAATTCACCAGTGGGGACATGTGGTCCTAGGCTTTTTTTGTGGAGAAATTGTATAATTATTCAATTTCTTTACTCTTTTTTTTAGATTTATTTATTTGAAAGTTCAGAGTTACACAGATAGAGGAGAGGCAGAAAGAGAGAGAGAGAGAGAGAGAGAGAGAGAGAGAGAGAGGTCTTCCATCCAAAGGTTCACTCCCCAATTGGCCGCAATAGCCGGAATTGCGCCAGTCTGAAGCCAGGAGCTTCTTATGGGTCTCCCACATGGGTGCAGGGGCCCAAGGACTTGGGCCATCTTCTGCTTTCCCAGGCCATAGCAGAGAGCTGGATCGGAAGAGGCGCAGCTGGGATTAGAACGAGCACCCATAAGGGATGCCGGCAGTTTAGGCCAGGGTGTTAAGCCGCTGTGCTACAGCGCTGACCCCTAATTTCTTTACTCTTAACAAGTTCATTTCCAATTTTGTATTTCGTCTTGAGTCAGTTTTGGTGGTTTGTTTCAAGGAATTTGCATATTTTATCTATGTTACATGGAACACAAGTCGTCATAACATTCTTTTGTTGTCCCTTTTTATTTCTGGAAAGTTGGTACTAATATGCCCCCATTCATCCTTAATTTTCATGATCTGAATCTTGTGTCCCCTGATCAGTCTAGCTTGTCAATTTTGTTGATGTTTCCCAAGAACCAATTCACGGCTCCCCAGTTGGAACATCCTCTGAAAAACAAGCTCTGATGAATTAACTGTGCCTTCCTCTTGCCTGAATACTATATACTTGATAACAAAATCATTCTTGCTGCATTTTTTCAGTGCAAAGTTTAAGAAGCAGAATGTGTTTCTCAGCCTTGGAATGAAGTAGCTTGTGAAGGGTCATTCCTTGTCTGCAACATAAGAACCTACCTTTCAGGAGACTTATACTTAGGGGCAGAAAATTTAATCCCCCAGGATACTCAGGTATTAGAAGAAGACTCAGTCATAGAGAAACAGAATCAGTCCACTGGCTAATGTCTTTTATATCAAGGCTAGTGTGGGAGTAACTATATAACAACTGTTTAAACTGTTTAAATAGTGCTGAACCTGGTGGATTATGGGATACAAGTTATATTGTTATGGTAACTACTTGCAAAATGTAGATAAATGATTTTAATTGAATTTTTTTATATTATAGGAAATAAATGTTAACATGGAGAATGATCTCAACACTGAGTCATCATCTGTCTTTCCTCTTCAGAGTTCGTCAGAGACATTGTTTTCTATTCAACTGCTAGATTTCAAAACAAGCTTCCTGGAAGCATTAGAAGAATTGCGTATGAGAAGGGTAAGCTCCTTTTTTAAAGATGTATTTATTTACTTCTTTGAAAGGCAGAGCAATTGAGAGATAGGGAAAGACAGAGGAAGAGTTCTTCCATTCCCTGTTCATTCCTCAAAGGGTCTCAACAGCCAGGACTGGGTTATGCCAAAGCCAGGCACCAGGAACTCCATCTTGGTCTCTCAGGTGGGTGGGAGGGGCCCAAATACTTGGGCCATCCTCTGATGCATTCCCAAGCACATTAGCAGGAAGCTATATTGGAAGCAGAGCAGCCAGGACTTGAATCAACACTTTGATTTGGGATGTCAGAGTTGCGTGACTTGCAGTGCCACCCATTCCCAACAGTAAGGTCCTTTTTAAAATGCTTTTTTTTCTTTAAAAAAAGGTTTATTTATTATTTATTTGAAAGTCAGAGTTACACAGAAGTAGAGGCAGAGAGAGAGAGAAAGAGAGAGGTCGTCCATCCACTGGTTCACTCCCCAGTTGGCTACAACAGCTGGAGCTGTGCCAATCCGAAGCCAGGAGTCAGGATATTCTTTCGGGGCTCCCATGTGGGTGCAGGGGCCCAAAGACTTGGGCCATCTTCTGCTTTCCCAGGACATAGCAGAGAACTGGATTGGAAGTGGAGCAGCCGGGACTCGAACCGGCACCCATGTGGGATGCAGACACTGCAGGCAGTGGTTTACTCACTACGCCATAGCGCCAGCCCCAAAATGCTTTTTTAAATATGATAACTTGATGTTTTTCCTAGCCTATTTTTTAAAGAAAAAAAAAAAAAGAACTGACAAGGTAATCTCTTGTTTAGAAATAAAACACACACATAGTCTAAATAATGAAATAAGAGAAAAAAAAGAAAGACTAAGTCAATGATTAGGGAATAGGAAATAAAAATTTGAAAACTAAACAAAAAATTAAAGAGATATTCAGAGTGTTAAATATTTGATAAGTGTACTAGTTATTTATTGCATTTCAGGGAGTACTAGATAGCTCTATAGAGAAACACCATGGTTTGCTGAAAAGGAGCTGCCCTTGGGAAAATTACGTGGCTTGTTTTTTGTTCTTGTTTTGTTTTCTTTTTTTGGTTATAAGGTAGATATCTACGAAATGATTAAATAATAAAATAAGCACATGATTAAGGGGCAAAAAAAACAGCTATGCTTAATTTTAATAGTGCTAACTCTGAAATTTTTGAAAACAAGATATTTAGTATAACATCATAAAGATGGTTTCAGCAAATGATGTATATTGTACAAATCCCCATAAAAAGCATTTTATTTCTGAGATTGTAGTGTCACATTCAAGGAGCATCTTGTTAATTATGTATAGGATAGATTGGAGTTGGTAAGACTCTGAAGAGGAGAAAGTAATTTATAAAATTATTGCAGTAACGATATAGAGCTAAGTGCACTAGCACTTACATATGACTATGAAGGCAGAACAGAAGAGGTAGAAATAAGAATCAGTAGTAGTTGATTCTTCTTAAAAACATGCTATAAGGGAGAGGAAAACAACCAGTTGTAAGCTGAGGATAGGTTTTAAGTGAGAGAAATCTGAAACAGCATTTTTATTTTTTTTTTTTCAAGATTTATTTATTTGAGAGTCAGAGTTACACAGAGAGAGGAGAGGCAGAGAGAGAGGTCTACCATCCGCTGGTTCACTCCCCAGTTGGAGCAATGCTGATCTGAAGCTAGGAGCCAAAACCTTCTTCCAGGTCTCCCACATGGGTGCAGAGGCCCAAGGACTTGGGCCATCTTGTGCTGCTTTCCCAGGCAATAGCAGCGAGCTGGATTGAAAGAGGTGTAGCTGGGAATCTTAATATTTCATATATATGTATATATGTATATACATACACACACATATATACATACATACATACATACATACACTAACCTTATTCTGAAAAACATTGAAATATTAAGTGCCTCGTCAGCCGGCGCCGTGGCTCACTTGGCTAATCCTCTGCCTGTGGCGCCAGCACCCCGGGTTCTATATATATATATATTAAGTGCCTCGTTCAAGTCAGTTTTGGATCTAGCTTTTTGCTAATGTATATACTGTATTGCAACAGATGATGGCTCATGTACTTGGATCCCTGAAAACTACATGGTAGACCTATTTTGAGTTTCTGGCTCATAGGTTTGATCTGGCCTAGCCTGGGCAAATGTGGGCATTTGGGAAGTGAGCCAGTGGGTGGAAGATCTCTCTCTGTCTCTCTTTCAAATAAAGTGAAAATAAATAAAAATAAAAGTAGAGGGGCCACTTACACATACACATACTTTTTTTTTAAAGGATTTTATTTATTTACTTGAAAGGCAGAGTTACAGAGAGAGATGGAAACAGAAAGAAAGGTCTTCCATACTCTGGTTCACTCCCCAAATGGCCGCAATGGCTGGAGCTGAGCTGATCTGAAGCCAGGAGCCAGGTACTTCCTCTGGGTCTCCCAAGTGGGTGCAGAGGTCCAAAGACTTGGACCATCCCCCAGTGCTTTCCCAGGCACATTAGCAGAGAGCTGGATTGGAAGTGGAGCAGCTGGGACTCAAACTGGTACCCATATGAAGCCAGTGCCACAGGCAGAGGCTTAGCCTACTGTGCCACAGTGCTGGCACCCAATTTTTTTAAAATTTAATTTATTTATTTGAAAAGCAGAGCCACAGAGAGAGGGGGAGGGGGGGCGGGGAAAGAGAGCTGGTCCATTTGCTGATTCATTTCCCAGATGCCAATAACAGCTGGGCTGGGGCAGGCTGAAGCCAGGAACCAGGAACCTCCATCTAGGTTTCCCACATGGGTGGCAGGAACCTAGGTACTTGGTCCATCATTAATTACCTCCCAGGTACATTAGCAAGAAGCTGGATTGGAAGCAAAAGTACTTTATTTGGGATATCAGCATTTCAAGTTGTTGCTTAACCTGTACTTCAATACCCACCCTACATATGTTGTTTAAAAATAAAAATGTTGAAATGTTACTATAATAAAGTCTAAATGGTATAGTGTTCACCCTATGTAAGGCTACTTATTACTGTAACAAAAATCCGTTTAAGAAAAAATTCTGCTTTAAAAACATGTATTATTCAGGATTCTATAGAGGAATCAATCAAAAGGCTGTGTGCATATAGATAAATCAAAGAGGATTTTTTTAGGGGAATTGTTCATGCAATTATGGCAGCTGAGAAATCCCATGACATGTGGTCTGTAGGCTGGAATTGTGACTCAGTTCAAGGCTAATGACCTCAGAACCAGGAAAGCCAACGATGTAACTATTAGTTTGAGACTGAAAGCTTGAGTACTGGTAAGGGGGCTGCTGTTATAAGTCTGGGAGTCCAAAGGCAAACAAGGCTAGAATTCTGATGTCAGAGACAGGAGAACACCCACCTCTCAGTGTGAGACCAGTTTATCTTTATTTATTCTTTCTGTATCTTCAGCCAGATGTTATTGCCCACTCACATCAAGGCTAAGTCCTCCCACCTAGTCAAAGACTCATCTGCTAATCTCTTTTGGAAGCACTCAAAGACACACCCAAAATAATGTTTTTTCCAGGTTTCTAAGTGTTCCTTTTTGTAATCAACTTGATACCTAAAAATTAGTCATCAAAAAAGCATTATAAACTCTTGTAAAATTAGCTTATAATGTTATCTTTTGTAAGTGAAACAACTTTAGGTCAACTTAAGTCATTGTGAATATTTAACACTTTGTATTCTGTTTTATTATATTTCAAACATTATATTTTCATCTGTTTATATTTCTGATTTGAAAAATGTTTTCTTTAGGGTTAGCAAGGGAATCATTCCCCCCCTTTTCCTTTCTTATTGAAAAACCCTTCATTTTTTAATTTAACTTTTTGACTCTATGCTTGTGTCTTCAACACTTTCACAATGATTTTCTGCTCCTCAATTAAGAAAGCATGCTTAGGGCCGGCGTTGTGGTACTGTGAGTTAAGCTGTTGCCTATGGTGCTGGCATTCCTTGTGTGTGCTGATTCATGTCCCGGCTGTTCTAGTTTTGATTCAGTTCCCTGCTAAAGTGCCTGGAAAAGCAGCAAACAATATTTCAGGTACTTGGGCCCCTGTACTGATGGTAGAGACCTAGATGGAGTTCCAGGCTCCTAGTTTTGGCCATTGTGGCCATTTGGGGAGTGAACCAGTGGAGAAAATCTTTCTCTCTTTCTTCTTCTCTTTCTTTGTAACTCTTTCAAATAAGTAAATAAATCTTAAAAAAAAAAAAAAAGCATGCTTAATCCTGTAGTGGACACATTTAGTGCAAATGGAACCACAGTAGGCCCCACTAACATTTTTTAAAAATTTTATTTAAATTATACAAGTTTCATGTATTTCATGTATACAAATTTAGGAACATAGTGACACTTCCTCCCCTACCCTCCCTCTTGCCCATGTTCCAACACTTCCTCCTCCTCATATTCCCGCTCTTAATTTTTACCAAGAACTATTTTCAGTTTAGTTCATGATCATATAGTTTACACTAAGTAAAGGTTTAACAAAGAGTTTGAAGAAAAAAATACACACTGTTCCTCAACAAAGGAGACAAGGGCTGTAAACAATAATCAATTCTGAAAATGTCTGTTTCACTCAAATACATTATATTCCAGGTTGTCTGTTAGCTCAGATCATAGAAAGCATATGATATCTGTCTCTTTGGGACTGGCTTATTTCACTAAGCATAATGGTTTCAAGTTGCATCCATCTTGTTGCAAAACACAGAATTGCATTTTTTTTTTTTACACAGCTGAGTATTACTCCATAGTGTGGAAATCAACAGCTGATGGACATCTGGGTTAATTCCATATCTTAACTATTGTGAATTTTGCTGCAGTGAACATGGGGGTACAGATAACTTTCATATGCTGATTTCTTTTGGTTTGTACAAATTCTCATGAGTGGAATGTCTGTCTATATTTAGATTTCTGAGATATCTCCATACTGTCTTCCACAGTCCCTGCACAGGTTTACATTTCCACCAACAGTGGACCAGCATACCTTTTTCCCCACATCCTCATCACTGTTTGTCATTTGTTGATTTCTGTAGGAGAGCCATTCTTAATTGGAGTGAGGTGAAAACTCACCCTTGGTTTTGATTTGCATTTCCTTGATCCTGAGCATTTTCTCAAGTGTCTGTTTGTCATCTGAATTTCCTCTCTTTAAAAATGCCTGTTTAAGACCTTTGCCCATTTCTTAACTGGGTTGTTTGTTTTGTTGTTAAGTTTCTTGATCTCTTTATATATTCTGGTTATTAATCCTTTATCAGTTGCATAATTTTCAAATATTTTGTCCCATTTTGTCAGTTGCCTCTTCATTTTCTGAGTGTTTCTTTTGCAGTACAGAAGGTTCTCAGCTTGGTGTAATCCCACATGTCAATTTTGGCTTTTATTTCCTGTGCCAGTGGGGTCTTTTCTAAGAACTCTTTGCCTATGCCATTGTCTTGCAGGGTTTCCCCAGTATTCTCTAATTTGATGGTATTGCATTGTAGATGTAGGTCTTTGATCCATTTTGAGTGGATTTTTGTATAAGGTGTAAGGTAGGTTCTTGCTTCATATTCTGCATGTGGAGAACCAGTTTTCCAGCACCATTGCTTGAAGAGACTGTCCTTGTTCCAGGGATTAATTTCAGCTCCTTAGTCAAAGATAAGTTGGTTGTAGATGTGTAGACTGATTTCTGGAGTTTCTATTCTGTTCCATTGGTCTACAAGTCTCTTTTTGTGCTGGTACTGGGCTGTTTTGATTATAATTGCCCTGTTATATATATTGAAATCAGGTATTGTGATGCCTCACACTTTGTTTTCATTGTATAAAATTGCTTTAGCTAACTACTTGGGGTCTCTTGTGTTTCCATATGAATTTTAGCATTTTTTTCTAGATTTTCCAAGAATGTTGTGGGTATTTTGGTTGGGATCGGATTGAATCTGTAAATTACTTTTGGTAGTATGGACGTTTTCATGATGTTGATTCTTCCCATTTATGAACATGAAAGATTTTTTCTATTTTTTAAATGTCATCTTCTATTTCTTTCTTTAGTGTATTGTAATATTCATCATAGGGATCTTTGACGTTCTTGGTTAAATTTATTCCAAGGTATTTAATTCTTTTTGAGCTACTGTGAATGGGGCTGATCTTAAAAGTCTTCTTTAGCCATGACATTGTCTGTGTATGCAAAAGCTATTGATTTTTCTGTGTTGATTTTATATCCTGCCATTTCATCAAAAAAAAAATTTTTTTTTGACAAGCAGAGTGGACAGTGAGAGAGAGAGACAGAGAGAAAGGTCTTCCTTTTGCCATTGGTTCACCCTCCAATGGCTGCAGCGGCCGGCGGGCTGCGGCCGGCGCACCGCGCTGATCCGATGGCAGGAGCCAGGAGCCAGGTGCTTTTCCTGGTCTCCCATGGGGTGCAGGGCCCAAGCACCTGGGCCATCCTCCACTGCACTCCCTGGCCACAGCAGAGAGCTGGCCTGGAAGAGGGGCAACCGGGACAGAATCCGGCACCCCAACCGGGACTAGAACCCGGTGTGCCAGCGCCGCTAGGCGGAGGATTAGCCTAGTGAGCTGCGGCGCCGGCCTCATTTCATCAAATTTTTTATGAGTTCCAGTAGTCTCTCAGTGGAATCTTTTGAATCTCCTATATATAGAATCATGTCATCTGTAAATAGGTAAAGTTTTGACTTCCTTCTTTCCAATTTGTATCCCTTTGATTTTTTTCTTACCTAATGGCTCTGGCTAAAACTTCTAGGACTATATTAAATAGCAGTGGTAAGAGTGGGCATCCTTGTCTGTTTCCAAATCTTAGTGGGAATGCTTCCAGCTTTTCCCTATTTGATAGGATGCTGGCCATGGGTTTGTCATAAGTTGCCTTGATTGTGTTGAGGAATGTTCTTTCTATACCCAGTTTGCTTAAGGTTTTCATCATGAAAGGGTGTTAGATTTTATCAAATGCTTTCTCTGCATCTATTGAGATAATCATGTGGTTTTTGTTGTTCAGTTTGTTAATGTGATCTATCACATTTATTGATTTGCAAATGTTGAACCATCCCTGTATACCAGGGATAAATCTCACCTGGTCTGGAGGAATGATCTTTCTGATGTATTGATTCGAATAGCTAATGTTTTGTTGAAGTTTTTTTTTTTTTTTTTTTTTTTTGCATTTATGTTCATCAGAGATGTTGGTCTGTAATTCTCTTTTTCTGTTGTATTTTTTTCTGGCTTAGGAATTAAGGTGATGCAAGCTTCATGGAAGGAGTTTGGAGTGATTCCCTCCCTTTTAGTTGTTTTGAATAGCTTGAGAAGAATTGGAGTTAGTTCTTGCTTGAATGTTTTGGTAGAATTCAGCAGTGAAGCCGTCCAGTCCTGGGATTTTCTTTGTTAGGAGAGTCTCTCTCTCTTTTTTTTTTTGATTGATTTATTTATTTAAAAGGCAGAGTTTCAGAGAGTCAGAGGCAGAGAGAAAGAGAGGGAGAGAGTCTTCCATCTGATGGTTAACTCCCCATATGGCCACAACAGTTAGAGCTGCGCCAATTCAAAGCCAGGAGCCAGGAGCTTCCTCTGGGTCTCCCACATGGGTGCAAGGGTCCAAGGACTTGAGCCATCTTTCACTGCTTTCCCAGGCCATAGCAGAGAGCTGGACCGGAAGTGAGAGCCAGGACTCAAACCGGCACACTTATGGCTATGCACAGTGCTGGTCCCAGGAAGGTCTTTATCACTGGTTTGGTTTCAGTCTTGGCTTTGGTCTATTTAGGTTTTCTGTGTCTTCATGACTCAAGTTAGGTTGTGCCTTTTCTGTTCAAGTTGGAAGAGCTTCTATTCATCCTGTGAAAGTATCAATAAAAACTAGAAGATATTTGTAATTATTCATTGGAGGCATATTGGTAAAGTCAATCTGCCAGTCTTCACCTGAGCATGTTTCACTCCTTTGCACAAGAGTCAGCAAAGGAGGTGGCTTTACATGACCACCAGGGTTATTTTGTAAACACAGTGGTCAAGGACGAGTTACTTCTCTTGTGACAGCACTTAGTCCTTTCCCTCCAAACACTAGAGAGACTATTTGCATTAAAGCTCCTCTTCCCAGATGGGTAGTGTCATGTATTTCTTTAATAATTTTCCATTGAGAGGCCATTGGGAGCATAACCTTATGATCTAAAGTCCACCATCCACTAGCATCTTTAGTATAACCTTGTTGTTGGGCCCATTTGATCTCAGACTCAATATCGTGAGGCTCCTCAGTCATTACTACAGGCTGAGGTATTAGAGCCATTTCCAGAGCTTCCTGTGCAGCAGCTCTTTTTGCTGCCTTATCTGCAGGCACATTTCCCCTGATAACATAGTTGTCTTCCTTCTGATGTCCTTTAGAGTGAATGACAGCCAGTTCTGAAGGTTCCGGTACTGCCTGAAGTAGAGCTAATATCTCCTTTTCCATATTTAACAGAGGAATTCTTTGCAATCAGTAAACCTCTTTCTCTCCATTTTGGTGCATGCACATGTAACACAAGGAAAGCATATTTGGAATCTGCATAGATATTAACTTGCTGGCCTTTCCTAATTGCAAGGCTCTAGCTAATACAATTAAGTCAGCCTTTTGAGCTGAAGTATTACTTGGCAGTGCTTGAGCTTCTGTTACTTGGGTAAGATCCACTGTAGCATAACCTGCCTTTCTAATTCCTTCCTTCATGTAGCTACTGTCATCAGTAAACCATTCAACATCTGGATTCTCTAGAGGCTCATCTCGTAGGTCAGGTCTACTTGAATACACTTGTTCTATAGTTTCTACACATTAGTGAGTTAACTCTTCAGTACACTCAGGTGGCAACAGAGTCGCTGATTGAGGACTTTGCACTTTAAGAGTTATCTCAGGTGAGTCTAACAGTAGATTCCTCCTGTTAGCCATTGATGTCCTTTGATTTCCATTACCCCTTGCACATGGTGTGGAGTTTGAACTTCAAGTGGCTGACCCAAATTCAGCTTGGTGGTTCCTCCAAGAGAGCTGTAGTAGCAACAACCTTTAAGAATGCAGACCATCCTGTAGCCGCTGAATCTGGCTGTTTAGAAAAATAGGCCACTGATTGTGGAAGTGGACCCAATTTCTGAGTCAGTACTCCTAGAGCAACCCCCTGATTCTGTGCTATAAACAAAGTGAATGGCTTACTCAGGTTAGGGATTCCTAATGCTGTTAAATGTCTGTGTCAGGACCTTTTAAAGCTTCATATAGATGTTTGGCTACTAACCCAAATTCTGGAATTCATATTCTACAGAATCCTGCCATCCCCAGAAATGTCCTTAACAGCTTTTTTGTCTATCGTGATACTATACATAGAATAGTTCCTTTCTCTTGAATGAAAGAGCATGGTTTCCTGGGGTCATCCATATATCCCAGGTAATCTACCTTTTGTTTAGAAAACTGGGCTTTTGTTGTGGAAACTCTGTATCTCTCCTCCTTTTGCTAGATTCTGGGTTTAATGGGATGCAGCAGAAAACATCCTTTAGGAAAGGGTTTAACACTATAAGGTTCATTGGAACAGCTGTCTGCTTTATAGCCCTGAGGCCTTGAACAATTCTATACTTTACATTTGACTGTAAAACAGGCAAGGTAGGAATATTACAGGGAGACTGACATGGAATCAAAGTCCATGTTTGACAGGAGTCACTGGGCACTAACTTCCTATGCAGGACTTCCGCCTTCAAAGAATTGTTGTATGAGAGTTAGAATAAAACTTGTTTTCAAAGATTATTCCATTTTAATGTATTAAGTGGAACGTATACTTAAGTCTCAAAGTTTTAGCTATGCTAAAGTGTCCAACTCCATTGCTTATTTACTTAGGTGCTTTAATTAATGATAAAACTTGTTCCCTGGCTGGCGCCGCGGCTCAGTGGGCTAATCCTCCGCCTAGCGGCGTCGGCATATCGGATTCTGGTCCTGGTCAGGGGCCCCTCTTCCAGGCCAGCTCTCTGCTGTGGCCCAGGAAGGCAGTGGAGGATGGCCCAAGTGCTTGGGCCCTGCACCCCATGGGAGACCGGGAGAAGCACCTGGCTCCTGGCTTCGGATCAGCACAGTGCACCGGCCGCAGCGCGCCAGCCGCGGCGGCCATTGGAGGGTGAACCAACGGCAAAAGGAAGACCTTTCTCTCTGTTTCTCTCTCTTACTGTCTACTCTGTCTGTGGAAAAAAAAAAAAAAAAAAAAAAAAAAAAAACAGGGCCGGTGCCGCGGCTCACTAGGCTAATCCTCCACCTAGCGGCGCCGGCACACCGGGTTCTAGTCCCGGTCGGGGCGCCGGATTCTGTCCCGGTTGCCCCTCTTCCAGGCCAGCTCTCTGCTGTGGCCAGGGAGTGCAGTGGAGGATGGCCCAGGTGCTTGGGCCCTGCACCCGCGTGGGAGACCAGGAAAAGCACCTGGCTCCTGGTGTCGCTCCCCCTCTTCGTGGAGGAACGACACAGGACCCTGCGCTGTTCTTTCGTCTGCTCGGCCCTCCCCGGGTTTGCTGCTGGTTCTTCCTGGGTTGGCTACTGTCCCTTCCACCTCCGTGGAAGGGCGGTTCCCCCTGGCCACTTTCCCCACTTTCGCAGGGGAGCGGCACACCGCCGGCCGGCTCTCTCGGGGGCTGCACAGGTGTTCCTTCAGATGTTCCCCTTAGATGTTCCTGGTGCATGCCGTCTCTCTCCTCCTTTATAGTCCTCCTCCGCCAATCCTAACTCGGCTGCCCACACGCCGAGTACGCTGCTCTCCTCCAATCAGGAGCAGGATCAGCTCCTGGAGGTCATCACTCAAGTTGGCAAGAGGCAGCTGTGTAGAAGCTGTTTTCTCCTCTCCCAGCGCCATATTGTGGGAGAGCAGATGCATAGAATAAGTCTTAATTCCAGTAACTCAGTCCAGTCCGGGTTGCTCCCCACATCCTGGCTCCTGCCATCGGGTCAGCGCGGTGCGCCGGCCGCAGCGCGCCGGTCGCTGCGGCCATTGGAGGGTGAACCAACGGCAAAAGGAAGACCTTTCTCTCTGTCTCTCTCTCTCACTGTCCACTCTGCCTGTCAAAAAATAAAAAATAAATAAATAAAAACAAAAACAAAAACAAAAAACTTGTTCCCAAAGAATTACTTTCTTTTAATATATTAAGTGGAGGATATTCTAATGTCTCATAAGCTATAGTTAGGTCTAAGTGATCATAAATGATATATCATTCTTGGGTGCTTCTTCTAAGTTAATTAAATTTCTCAAAAAAAGTAAAATTAACTTCGAGATGCAATGACTTTGAACAGCCCTTATCTCAACTGTTGAAAAGTTTTTTTTTCTTTATTTAAAAATATTTTTCTTTTTTTCATACAAGTTGATGAACTGTTACTGTAGAATTAATCTACTGTGTATAAAGTTAATTGAAAATAGATCTTAGTATAAAATAAGACTGGGAAAAGGAGAGAGAGGAAGAAGAGGGGTAGGAATGTGAGTAGGAGGGTGGGCATGGTGGGAAGAATCATATATTCCCAAAGTTGTACTTATGAAATGCATGAAGTTTATATTCCTTAAATAAAAGGTTTCTCTGGAAAAGAAAAGAGTCCATGTTTGAGAAACTTAATTAACTTAAGGAAGCACGTAAGAATGATAACAAGTCTCTCCCAAGCAATGGTATTGGACACTTAGACATAGCTAAAACTTAATGAGAGATTAGAATATCCTCCATTTAGCACACTAAAAGAAAACAAAATTGAGAGCAAGCTTTACTATTAACTCTAATAATACAACTCTTTGAGGATAGAAATCCTGCATGGGAACTTAATACACAGTGACTCCTGTTGTTAATTTAACAATTAACATTCTTATGTATGATGTCATTGATCACTCAAGGCTCTTGACATGAGATACCTAGACTGTGGAAGCCTCTTGAATCCACAAACCCCATCAGTCTTCAGAGAAGACCATGAACAAAGTGGAAGTCCTTTCCTCCCTTGAGAGAAGTATACATCCTTCTTTGATGACCACTTCTTTCCAGTGGGGCCTGGACCACAGAGGTCCTTCATGGAGAGACGCTGTTTGCACTAGTGTCCTGGATTTCCATACCTGAAACTCTCATGTGCTTTTTAGCCAGACCAAAATGCCTTATGCGCTGAATCTGAGGCCACTGAGTATTACTTTGCCATTCTATGAATCTGCTATATGGGCTGCTTCCCATGT
Source organism: Oryctolagus cuniculus (assembly GCF_964237555.1). Classification (NCBI taxonomy): domain Eukaryota; kingdom Metazoa; phylum Chordata; class Mammalia; order Lagomorpha; family Leporidae; genus Oryctolagus; species Oryctolagus cuniculus. The sequence goes on from NC_091432.1 coordinate 33,198,440, forward strand.
TGGAGCATTTTTTCCTCTTCAACCTGTCTATATTATTACTAAACACTTAAAATGCTACTTTTGGGGCCGGTGCCATGGTGCAGTAGGTTAATCCTCCACTTGCAGTGCTGGCATCCCAGTTGGGCGTCAGTTCTAGTCCTGGTTGCTCCACTTCCAATTCAGCTCACTGCTGTGGTCTGGGAAAGCAGTAGGAGATGGTCCAAGTCCTTGGGCCCCTGCACCCATGTGGGAGACCCAGAAGAAACTCCTGGCTTCGGATCGGCACAGTTCCAGCTGTTGCGGCCATTTGGAGAGTGAACTAATGGAAGGAAGACCTTCTGTCTGTCTCTCACTGTCTGTAACTCTACCTCTCAAATAAAATAAATAAAATCTTTAAAAAAAATAAAATGCTATACTTTTCCCATACTGTTCATGGGGATTTAGGATTCCATGGCAGGTTTTTGAAGCTTTTTTCTAATATCTGCTGCTGATTGTGCAGTGAAATGAGTACCAAGATAAATCTGCTCTCCTGGAGATTCAGGATCTCTATTGGCATTTTTGTTTTTTTTTTTTTTTATTGCTTCTACTAATTGTCCCTGTATGATAGCTGGATTCTCATCTGGACCCTGTGCTACTTCTTTCATCTTTTCATAGTTTACAGGTTTTCATAATATATTTCCTTATCCCTGCCAGTAGGCATGAGACCATATAGTCTCATAGCTGTGAACCTGAATGCCCCTTTTGGTAATTCCAATCAGGTGCATTAATTGGGACTGCTGAGGCCCCCACAGCGAAACTGTCAAGATACTGAACTGACATCTCATCAGCATATTTCTGAGCTTCTATCCAAATATGCTGCTTTTCTTCAGCTGTACAAGAAGCAGATAAAAAAAGATGTATGTCATTCCAGTTAAGGTCATAAGCTAAGGTTAGGGCCTGAAATTCCTCAGTAAATCTAGTAGGATTTTCTGAAAATCTCCCCAGCTTTTGTTTACAATGGGTTTAGGTAGGATGAAAGGTACATGTACCCTAATGGTCTCTGTTCTGCTGGTTACTTCTCTCAAAGGACAGAGCATCCCCGTTGTCTACTGATAGGAGGCTCCACCGTAACTCCAGTAGGGCTATCCTCTGGTGGGGGGGCAGGAAGGGTTAAAAGGTGGAGGCCTTGGGTGGTAGGGGAAAAGTCAGGCTCTGAAGACACTCTTTTGAGATGACTCTGGTGTCACAGCAGGTTGAAACTGGTAGCTAAGAACCAGTCAGTAACGGATCATCAATTATGTCTCTTGACTGTTCCTTTTTCTCACAGATAGTAGGGGCAGGGTGTGTAGTACAACACTCTTTTTGGGATTATAACATCGATGTTATGCCATAAATGCCTTACATAAGCAATGTTGGCTATTTTTGCTCTTTTCTGCAATACAGGTCAAGTTCCAAAATGATATTAGAATAAGAATCCCATTTATTGGCCCTGTTTCCTCATTTCCCAATCTATATCTAGGCCACACAGTATTGTAGAGAGAAATCAAACTTTTCTTTAGTAATACCATCTAGCTTAAGAGTTTTGCAATTTCTAAGCATATATCCTAGGGGTGTATCCAGGGGAATGGCTATAGAACTACCTATAGTTGAATCATCTCATAACTCTGCTTTGCTCATCCTGCTTTGCTCATCTGCTCATAACTCTGCTTTGCTCATCTCCTCACCACAAGGTGAGGAGAGAGAAAAGGGCACATATACATTTATTATATTCACATCTTCCTGTTAAATTGATCCCTTAATCATTACACAGTGCCTTTCTTTGTCTCTTTTAACAGTTTTTATGTTAAAGTCTATTTTGTCTGATATTAAGATGGCAACACCTGCCCTTTTTTGCTTTCCATTAGCATTGGAATATCTTTTTCCATCCTTTCACTTTCAGTCTGTATGTATCTTTGTTGGTGAGATGTGTTTCTTGTAGGCAGAAAATAGATGGGTCTTGTTTTTTAATCCATTCACCCAACCTGTATCTTTTAATTGGAGAGTTTAGGCCATTTACATTCAAGGTGACTATTGATAAGTAATGACATGGCTGCCATTTTTCCATAAATATTCCTAGTGTTTACTATGTATTCCTTTGATACTTTTACTGGGGGATTATTTGCCTTCATATTCTTTTGTAATGATGGCTATTTTGTGTGTTTCTGTGTATGAGGCTGGATAAGTGGTGACAAATTCTTTCAATTTCTGTTTGTTATGGAAGGTCTTTATTTCACCTTCATTCATAAAAGAGCTTTGCAGGGTATAATATTCAAAACTTATGAAAAGAAGCTATATGCTAATGAGTCAGAAAATCTAGAAGAAATGGATAGATTCCTGGACACATTCAACCTACCTAAATTGAGTCATGAATACATAAACCTAAATAGACCAATAGCAAAGATGGAAATTGAATCAATAATAAAGACCCTCCCAACAAAGAAAAGCCCCATGACTAGATAGCTCCATTGCTGAATTCTACCAGACATTTAAAGAAGAACTAACTCCAATTCTTCTCAAGTTATTGAAAACAATTGAAAAGGGAGGGAATCCTCCCAAATCCTTACTATGAAGCCAATATCACCTTAATTCCTAAACTCGGAAAATATGCAACAGAGAAAGAGAATTACAGACCAATTTCTCTGATGAACATAGACACAAAAATCCTCAACAAAATTCTAGCCAATTGAATTCAACAACACATCAGAAAGATCATCTACCCAGATCAAGTGGGATTTATCTCTGGTATGCAGGGATGGTTCAGTATTCGCAAATCTGTCAGTGTGATACACCACATTAAACTGCTAAACAAAAACCATATGATTATCTCAATTGATGTAGAGAAAACATTTGATAAAATATAACACCCTTTCATGATGAAAACTCTAAGCAAATTGGGTATGAAAGGAACATTCCTCAATACAATCAAGGCAATTAATGACAAACTGATGGCTAGCATCATATTGAATTGGGAAAAGTTGGAAGCATTCGCATTGATATCTGGTACCAGACAGGGATGCCCACTCCCACCACTGCTATTCAATATAGTCCTGGAAGTTTTAGCCAGAGTCATTAGGTAAGAAAAAGAAATCAAAGGGATACAAGTTGGGAAGGAGGAAGTCACACTATCCCTATTTGCAGATGACATGATTTTATATATAGGGGATACAAAAGACCCCACTAAGAAACTATTGGAAGTCATAGAAGAGTTTGATAAAGTGGTAGGATATAAAGTCAATACACAAAAATCAACAGCCTTTGTATACACAGACAATGCCAAGGCTGAGATTGAGCTTCTAAGATCAATCCTATTCACAATAGCTACCAAAAAAATCAAATACCTTGGAATAAATTTAACCAAGAACATCAAAGATCTCTATGATGAGAATTATAAAACATTAAAGAAAGAAATAGAAGACACAAAAAATGGAAATATCTTCCATGTTCATGGATTGGAAGAATCAATATCATCAAAATGTCCATACTTCCAAAAGCAATTTACATTCAATGTGTTACCAATCAGAATACCAAGGACATTCTTCTCCAATATAGAAAATTGATTCTGAAATTCGTATGGAAACACAAGAGATCCGACATAGCTAAAACAATCTTATACAATTAAAACAAAGCCAGAGGTGACCTAATACCTGATTTCAACATACTATGGGGAAGTTATTATCAAAACAGCTTAGTACTGGTACAAAAACAGATGGATAGACCAGTGGAACAGAATAGTAACTCTTGAAATCAACCTATACATCTACAGTGACCTGTCTTTGACAAAGGAACTGAAATCACTCCCTGGAGCAAGGACAGTCTCTTCAACAAATGGTGCTGGGAAAACTGAATCTCTGCATGCAGAAGTATGATGCATCCTCAGGCTACAAGTCTACCTCAGCAGCAGGCAGCCCACAACAGTGTAAGCCTTGGCCCTAACGCATATGCTGTACAGGTTTTGGCAGGGCATAGGCTCCAGGTGTGACCTAACATTGTGGTGCTGGTGACCATAGGATTTCCCATTCCATCCTCCCCATGCCACTCCTCCAAGCAACAAACATGAAGAGAGAAATTGCTTTGTGGAAGAAAAGGTAGGTGGGTACCAGGACACTCCATAGAAACCTGAGGCTGTTGCTAGAGGGACTCATGCATCCCCATCTGGTAATTCCATGACTGTGACTATGTCCTTGTCACCACAGGGACCCAAGAAACAAGTCCAGGATTCTAGACAAATGCTCCCACAACCCCACTCACCATAGATGGAAGGCCAGCACCTTCATGATCCCAGGCCTGCCCCATGGTCCACCACCAAGACCAAGTGCTGCCACTAGCCACTAGTGATGGTAGTTGAGAGTCCTATTGACTCTGCTTGGCACTGGGGGAGGTCTGGAGGCTTTGTTCAGAGGTACTAGCCTGGGTTTAGGGATTACTAAAATCTGACCATTGCTGAGTTTTACCACACTGGCACTGAATTACAAGGTATTATCCTGTGCTTTGTTCCCCTACTCCTCCTCAGTGGCTAGAATCTCATTCCTGGCTCTCTGTCCAAGGTTGCCCAAGGAGGATAAGTATTGAAGGCAATCTCTTTTCATTAAGTTGGGTTCCACCTGAGTTTTGCAGCCCTGTACTGTCTTGCAGAGGTGTGTGCTGAGACTAAGTGAGGCTGAAGGGTATTGCACACTGAAATACAAGTTTGTCCTACCAGGGTGCAGGTCTCCACATGATGCCAAGGTATGTCTGAAGGGTCTGTCTGTAAGTTCTGGCCTGGGAATAGGGGCTTTTGGGCTGTGTCTGGTGCTGAGTCTCACAGTAGTAGGACTGGTACTGAGCTTCTAGGTAAAACCCTGAATTTATTTTTCCTTTGCTATTCCCCTGTGACTGAATTCTTAATCCCTGCTGTCTGCTAGAGGTTGGGGGGAGGGTTGGTGGAGGCAGTGATTTGGTTGCCCAGGGTGGCACTAAGTTGGTTCACACATGGGTCTTAAAAGTCCTTGAGCTCTGTTCTGTTTCAGTGGTTCATATTAGGCCTGCATGAGGTTGGTGGTGATATAGCCTGAGGTGAATCCATCCAACTGGTCTCTTCCTGATACCAGAGAAAATCTAGAAGCTCATGTCTCCAAGCACTGGCCTGGCATACAGGTATTTGGCTTTATCTGGTCCTATGTCTCATTGTACCAGGTCTGGCACTGAGCTTCAAGGGAAAATTATAAGCTTACTTTCCTGCCTTTACCCTAAAGGCTGGAGTCTTGTTCCATTGTCTACCAGAGGTTGGAAAAAGTTTGGTATAAGCAGTGTTTTGGCAGTCTGGCTAGGAGAGTCCAAAGGCTTAGAGTTTGCAGGTACTGGCCTGGGGGCAGGACTCTGGATTTCTCTATAGCACTGTGGTCCCTCACTTGGTTTCTTTAGCTCTTGTGAAGGTGGCTTGGTGTCTGAACAGCTGTTCAGATTGGTGTCCCTTGGGGAGATGATTACTGGAGCATTTTAGCCACCATCCCACTCTGCCCTTCTGTTTAGTATCTTTAATCTCAATTATTATATTTTTCATTTCTAGAGGTTCCATCAAAGGATCTGAAATTGTAATAATCCAATCAAAACCCAATGTGATGTTTTTCTGAACTGTTCAAAATAACCCTAAAATTATATCTGTAAGAAAGGAATGTGGCCAGCGCTGCGGCTCACTTGGCTAATCCTCTGCTATGGCGCCGGCACCCTGGGCTCTAGTCCCAGCTGGGGCACCGGATTCTGTACCAGTTGCTCCTCTTCCAGTCCAGCTCTCTGCTGTGGCCTGGAAAGGCAGTGGAGGATGGCCCAAGTGCTTGGGCCCTGCACCCGCATGGGAGACCAGGAAGAAGCACCTGGCTCCTGGCTTCGGATCGGCACAGTGCACCAGCCGTAGCAGCCATTTGGCGGGGTGAACCAACAGAAGGAAGACCTTTCTCTCTGTCTCTCTCTCTCGCTGTCTAACTCTGCCTTTCAAAAAAAATTTAAAAAAAGGAATGTATGAGAATAGTCATGGAAAGTTTTCATTAGGGCTGGCATTGTGGCACAACAGGTTAAGCTGCCACTTATGACATGGGCATGCCATATGAGTGCAGGTTCAAGTCCTGGCTGCTCCACTTCCAATTCAGCTTCATGCTAATGAACCTGAGAATGCAGCAGAGGATGGCCCAAGTCTTTGGGTCCCTGCCACCCACATGGGAGACCTGAATGGATTTCCAGACTCCTGGCTATGGCCTGGCCCAGCTATGGCTATTATGAAGCAATCATTTTTGGGTCTAGTATTGTGGCGTATTGGGTTAAGTCACCATCTGCGACCCTGGCATCCCATGTAGACACCAATTTGAGGCCTGGATGTTCCACCTCCAATCCAGCTCCCTGCTAATGTGCCTGGGAAAGCAGTGGAAGATAGCCCAAGTCCTTGTGCCCCTGCACCCACATGGAAGACCTGGAGGAATCTCCTGGCTCCTGCTTTTGGCCTGGCCTAGCCTTGGGTTGGCAGCTGTTTAGGGAGTGAACTAGCAGATAGAACATCTCTCTAACTCTGCCTTTCAAATAAATAAAATAAATCTTTATTATAAAACAATCTCTTGGCCGGCGCCATGGCTCACTAGGTTAATCCTCTGCCTGTGGCGCCGACATCCCATATGGGCGCCGGGTTCTAGTTGCGGTTGCTCCTCTTCCAGTCCAGCTCTCTGCTGTGGCCCCGGGAAGGCAGTGCACCCAGCTGCACCCACATGGGAGACCAGAAAGAAGCTCCTGGCTTCGGATCGGCGTAGCTCCAGCCATGGCAGCCATTTGAGGGGTGAACCAATGGAAGGAAGACCTCTCTCTCTCTCTCTCCCTGTCTAACTCTATCTGTGAAATAAAAAAAAATCTCTCTTTATTCTTAGCAGTACAGATTTTATTCTTGAAGGAAAAGATTACTAGATATGATACATAAAGTAAAAATAAATGTGACAGGAAATATTTGTGATATGGAAAATGGTAAGATCAATATCTTACCTAAGGGCTGGCGCCGCGGCTCAATAACCTAATCCTCCTCTTGCGGCACTGGCACCCTGGGTTCTAGTCCCAGTCGGGGCGCTGGATTCTGTCCTGGTTGCTCCTCTTCCAGGCCAGCTCTCTGGCATTTGGATTTGGCTAAAAAGCCCATGAGAGTTTCTCAGGCATGCAAAGCCAAGACACTGTAGCAAAAAATGACCTAAATGAAAAATCTCTGTGAGTTGAGATCTTGGTGGAAAGAAAGGGACATCAAAGAAGGAGGTACCTTTCTCTGAAGGGAAGAGAAAACTTTGGCCAGCGCCGCAGCTCACTAGGCTAATCCTCTGCCTTGCGGTGCCGGCACAATGGGTTCTAGTCCCGGTCGGGGCGCCGGATTCTGTCCCGGTTGCCCCTCTTCCAGGCCAGCTCTCTGCTGTGGCCAGGGAGTGCAGTGGAGGATGGCCCAAGTCCTTGGGCCCTGCACCCGCGTGGGAGACCAGGAGAAGCACCTGGCTCCCGGCTTCGGATCAGCGAAGTGCGCCGGCAGCAGTGTGCCGGCCACAGTGGCCATTGTGGGGTGAACCAACGGCAAAGGAAGACCTTTCTCTCTGTCTCTCTCTCTCACTGTCCACTCTGCCTGTCAAAAAAAAAAAAAAAAAAACTTACCTAAGAAATATTTCTGCAAATCAGGATGAGTAACTCAGTGGAAAACTGCATAGAGGAAAGAAATGCAAGTAATCATAAAGCATAAAAATATCCCTATCTTTACTAATAAAATAAATAGAAATTAGAACAAAAATGAGATATTATTTGCTTCTTATTCTGGAATCATGTTTTTTTAAAGATTTATTTATTTATTTGAAAAGCAGAGTAACAGAGGAAAAGACAGAAAGAGAGGTCTCCCATCTGCTGGTTCACTCCTCAAATGGCCATAGTGGTCAGAACTGAGCAGATGTGAAGGCAGGAGCCAGAAGCTTTATCCAGGTCTCCTACGTGGATGCGGGGGCCCAAGAACATGGACCATGTTCCACTGCTTTCCCAGTCCCTTAGCAGAGAACTGGATCAGAAGTGAAACAGCCAGGACTTGAAAACTGGTGCCCATATGGGATGCCAGGTCTGCAGATGAAGGCTTAACTTACTATGTCACAGCGCTGGCCCCTGGAATAATATTTTAAAAATTAGTAACTCCCAGTGTTGCCAAAAGTCTTCTGGAATGAGTACTGATATCTCCTTTCCCTGCTGAGGTTAATTAATACAGATACTGAACGGAATTTTGGCTTTATTTGTTTAAATTAGAATTTAGAACTTCGTGATCACTAAATATGAATAATTTATATTTTAATTTAGGGTAATGTCTTGTGTAGGTTAAGTTGGGTAAAGATTTTTCCACAGTGATATTTACTATTTTGTTGAGATGGGAAAAGTTATAAGCAATCTAAATATCTGTCAATAGGTAGTAAATAAATTATACTGTTATATTTGTGGCTTTCAGTGAGCCATACTTCATGCTCTTGAATAGATCACTCCTATATTAGCCTTAGACTGTATGTAGGATTTATTTGGCTTTTGGGACATTTGCAAACTATAGAGGCCCCCTACCTGCATGTTGATCCTCACTTGGTAAGTTCTTGCACACTGAGGCTTATTCTCTTAGAACACACCTTCTTGGAAGCCGGCTGCCACATCATAGAGCTCAGATTATTTAATGATGAGAAGCCACATAGGGAGAGACACTGGAGTATGGGAGAATGTCATGGTTATTCCAGCCCCAGCCAAAATATCTTACTTGTGTGAATGTGTGCATGAATGACCTTATCCACAGCAGTGACAGAACTGCCCAGCTGAGCTCAATCAATATACAGAATTGTGGCACTTAATAAGCTGTCATTTTAAATGGCCACAGATAACGCAGAATTAGATTACTGAATCAGATATGTGGACTATTATGTAGCTACTTAAAAGAATGAGGTAGGTATGTATATACTAACATGGTAGATGTTTGCAATGCAGAACGTTCTCTCCATGGTAGTGAGAAACTATAAAAATGACCCACCAAGCTGAAGCTATGAAAAAGGATTTTAAAAATCAGTGGTAGGAATGGGGCAACTGGTGCAGCAGTTAAGATGGGATCTTCATTCCACATTGAATTGTCTGGGTTCAAGTGTCAGCTCTGCCTTCCGAAAGACAGCAGGTGATGGGCCAGGTACTTGGGTTCCTGGCACCCACGTAGATTGAAATCCTGGCTCTTGGGTTCAGTTTGGCCCAGCCCTGGCTTTTGTGTGCATTTGGGGAGTAAAGCAGCAGCTGGAAGATCTCTTTCTTTCCCCACCTCTCTCTTCTGTTCTGTCTCTCTGCCTTTCAGAAAAGATAAAATATTTTAAAAGCAGTGCTAAGGGTCTGATTGCTCTGTGATGTTAAAATATTTGTGAAACATTATTTTATACTCTTAATTACCCATTTTTCCTCAAAATTTCCTTGTTTTTCCTTCCTGTAATCTTGTACAAATAATGAAGGAAATAAATGTTTAGTCTTTAGTACACTATAACTAGAATACTAGAACAATTGAAAATTATTTAAAAATTTTCAAAATTTTTTTGTTATTTGAAAGAGAAGGAGAGAAAGAGCCTTCTCTAATCCATTGGCCCACTCCCCAGATCCCTGCATTAGCCAGGAATTGGGAACTCATTGAGTCTCTCATGATGGTGACAGGGACCTAACTTCTTGGGTCATCACCTGCTAGCTTCCAGGATGCACCTTAACAAAAAGCTGGAATCAGGAGCCAATCCCAGTATTGAACCCAGGCACTCTGATGTGGGACATGGACATCATGATGACCTAACAAGAATCTTACCTGTCAAGCCCAATTCTCACCCCCTGAAACTGTTTTCTGATCCAAATAATCTGTAAAATGGGAATAAAGGAGTTCTACCATAAAGCTTTTAGACTTTTAAGATATGCATTGATTTGATAACCTTTTCCAAACTGTTTCTCAGTTTATGGCTTAGGATAATTGAAGATTTAAGGGTACATTATACCATGTGAAATTTCTATCATTATAACTATGTATTATTTATCAAAATAAAGTTATGAACAAAGTATTACAGTACTTTAGAGAACAGCCATATCAAGTTTGTTAATTGCCAAACGGGACTAAGTCCTGGAATTTTAATTAAACAATCAAAGTTATTGGAGTTTCTGTTAGTCTAAAGTAACAGTGATTTGCCAGAAAATTGTGAGAAAAAAATGGCTAAGTAGGAATATAAAATGTGGCAAATAACAATAAGCAACATTTAGTGCCCTGTAAAATTAATTATGCTATGAGTTCATACCTCTTATCATTATAATTTGTAGAATATATATCTTTATGCTACATGGAAAATTGATAAAAATAGTGTTAGCCACATTTTTGAAAAATAGTATTAGGTTTTTACTATATAAGGATTTTAATTTCATGCTTTCCATTAAAAATTATTTTTATTGGAAATTTCATTTTTTTCTTCTATGTATTCTTCAAGCAGTTTTTAAAAGTTAAGAGAAATGAGAAAAATATATTCAGTAAAAATAAAATCCTATCTCTAACTTCAATAAAGTATCTAGAATATAGAACCTTGGAGGAAGTATTTATTTTTTATTAGATGCCTTAGGACTACAAGGATTTAAGTGTTTTTACAAAAACAATAAAAGAGGAGTAATTTGATGGTTTATTTACTCTTTATAACCTTTAGAAAGTGTCATGTTTTTCAAAGTGCTTGCTTCAGGCTGTAGTTTTACAAGATGGGCTGTGTATTGGTCAGATCTCTTCAATTCTTGACCCTGAACAGATTTAGGGACATAGTACAAGCAGTAGGCACATGTCCAAGCCTCCAAAACTGTTACTGGGACTTTTGCTCTCCTTTTCAAACTCATAATCCACCTCCTACGAAATTACCCAATTCAGTTTCTTATGTCTAACAAAATACTAATAATTCTTCCAAATAGTTTCTTCATCTGATTAGCTAAAAAAAATTCAACATAAATATCTCTAGCATTCATGGGATGACCTCGACATTCTATGTATTTTTTTTAAATTCTCTTCCTCATAACTGTGTCAACCACTTTTTCCACATCAAATTAATTTACTACAAAAAATTCTGACATAGAAAAATATAAATGTTAAAACATTCGTAGCAATTCCTAAATTCTTTTTATTTTTTGTTCAGTTTTGTATCTAGTTTTTACTTTAAAATGTTCTGCCAAAAATCACAATGCACTTGCATATTTAACAAAGGTAAAACACGTTTGGATGGTGTTTGAAGTTTCTGAAGGTGAGTATATCATAACAATCTCTACAGTCCTATAGCATCCACAGTCTTTTAAAGGTAGTATCATGTATTTAAGAGACCATCTGGGTTCAAATACTAGCTATATTTACCTGCTGTATGGCTTATTATACTTTTGTTTCATAAGTTTCCTCGTTTGTAAAATAAAGACAGAGTATCTACCTTATGAATTATACCCAGGATTAAATTAATAAATACATAGAAGTTACTTAGAACAATATCTAGATCATGGTAAGATATCAGAACCCACAGTAACCACAAAAAAGTAGCTTATAACCAAACCTAGAAGATGAAAAGCAGTATCTTGCACATTTTCAATCCAGCTGCTTTGGAAAGAGATGCATGTTATATATACCTTCCCTCCCAGAATAAATGCATATAAGCTTATTTCCTCTTTCAGAAGTTCTGGCTACAGATATTGCAGGAGATTCTAATGTTTCCTCTCTTCAGTTGTCATGTAGCTTTAACTGTTAGTATGCATTTCCTCCCTTCTTTCCTGTTAGAAGAACCCTGACTGTGTCTTAGGTTTCACTTCTCACCAATGTGACTCAGGTGGGTCCTCACTGGTCTTAAACACTTATGAAGACCCATTGTTCTCCTGTGTCAGTTACTGACTTTGGAGTGGGTATGTAACTCAGTTTTGGCCAGTGAGACATTAGGGGATGTCTGTTGGAAAGCTTTTCTGGGAAGTTTTTTATTGCTCTTTAAGAGAATACACTTTTTCTACTACAAGGTACTCTTGTCTGTCCTTAACATCTGTAGTTAAATAGCGGGTTTACTAACCACAGCGAGTAGAAAGTTTAAAGAAAATCACTTTGATAATGACAGAGTAGATAGGTGGGAAGAATCGTAATTGTTGATGTTATTGTTGAGTGAGCCACTGAAATAATCACTTATAGATACACTTAACTTTTATAGCTCTTTTTATGGGGAGTAACTCCCCTGGCTATTGTGAGTTGGGTTTTGTTGTTACTTGTTGGTGAAAACAAAATTCTATTGAAACAACTTTCATGAATGTCTGTCATTGAGTAACATAGCATAAATGTGTTTGTGTGTTTGTGTATTTGTATGTGTTTGGATGTATAATAAATAATACACCTAAGGAAAATATTTCATAACAAAGGCAAATACTTCATTTGTTAATACTACTTTCTGATTCTCTCCAGCATTTTGTTATGAAAATCATCAGACATACAGCAAAATTATAATAATTTTATAATGAACACTCATATACAATTAACATTTTACTATCCTTATATATCTGTCCCTTTTTGACTTTATTACTTGATGATTTCAAAGTAAATTGCAGACATCATTACACTTCCCCCTAAATACTTCAAAATGCATATCATTAAGTGGAGTTCATTAATTTTTTTACAGCTTCCTTCTTTACACTAATTTACATACAATGTAAAATGTATAATCTTAAGTGTTCAGTCAGTGTGTTTTCACAGATGCATATATCTATATAATGCAAATCCTTATCAAGATATAAAGTGTTTACGTCAATGTAGGAAGTTCCAGTGTACCTATTCTTTTTTTTTTTTTTTTTTTTTTTTGACAGGCGGAGTGGACAGTGAGAGAGACAGACAGAGAGAAAGGTCTTCCTTTGCCGTTGGTTCACCCTCCAATGGCTGCCGCGGCCGGCGCACCGCGCTGATCCAATGGCAGGAGCCAGGAGCCAGGTGCTTTTCCTGGTCTCCCATGGGGTGCAGGGCCCAAGCACCTGGGCCATCCTCCACTGCACTCCCTGGCCACAGCAGAGAGCTGGCCTGGAAGAGGGGCAACCGGGACAGAATCCGGCGCCCCAACCGGGACTAGAACCCAGTGTGCCGGCGCCGCTAGGCGGAGGATTAGCCTAGTGAGCCATGGCGCCGGCCTCCAGTGTACCTATTCTGAGGCCAGTTCCGTCCCATTCTCACCCCAATAGGTAACCGCACATTTAATTTCCTTCTACATTCAATGAGTTTTGATTATTCTAACATTTCATATTAATGAAATCATATATTACATACTATTTTAGATAAGAATATGTTTAGCATGTTTTTAATTTATGTTGTTGACTTTATTAGCATAGATCCTGTACTTTTTTTTTAATGATTTATTTTATTTACTTTTTTTGGACAGGCAGAGTGGACAGTGAGAGAGAGAGAGAGAGAGAAATGTCTTCCTTTGCTGTTGGTTCACCCTCCAATGGCCGCCGCGGCCGGCGCACTGTACTGATCTGAAACCAGGAGCCAGGTGCTTATCCTGGTCTCCCATGGGGTGCAGGGCCCAAGTACTTGGGCCATCCTCCACTGCACTCCCTGGCCACAGCAGAGAGCTGGCCTGGAAGAGGGGCAGCTGGGACAGAATCCGGCGCCCCAACCGGGACTAGAACCCGGTGTGCCGGCACCGCAAAGCGGAGGACTAGCCTATTGAGCCATGGCGCCGGCCTTAATGATTTATTTATTTTACTTGAGAGTCAGAGTTACACAGAGAGAGAGGAAAGGTAGAGAGAGAGAGAGGTCTTCCATCCGATGGTTCATTCCCCAATTGGCTGCAATAGCCGGAACCGTGCCAATCCAGAGCCAGGAGCCAGGAGCCTGGAGTGTATTCTGGGTCTCCCACGCAGGTGCAGGGGCCCAAGGACTTGGGCCATCTTCTGCTATCCCAGGCCATAGCAGAGAGCTGGATGGGCAGTGGAGCAGCCAGGACTCGAACCAGTGCTTCAGGCCAGGGCATTACTTGCTGCGCCACAGCACCGGCCCCGATCCTGTACATTTTAAAAAAATATTTATTTATTTATTTGAAAGAGTGAGTGACTGAGTGAGTGAGCGAGCATTTACTCTCTGGTTTACTCCTCAAATGCTTACAACAACCAGGACCAGGCAGTCTGAAGCCAAGAGCCAGAAACTTTATCCACATCTCCCAAATAGGTGGCAAGAACCTAGTACTTGGGCCATTCATCTGTTGCCTCCATGCACATTAGCAGGAAGGTGTATTAGAAGTCTGGAGTAGTCCCAGGACTTGAACTAAGAACTCCAATTTTGAATGCAGGCATCCCACATTCCTTAACTCACTGTGCCATGATGCCCACCCCTAGATCCTGTACATTTTGAAGTATATACTTTTTATTATTTATTTTATTTTTTGTTGTATAATTATATTATAGTTTTATTTCTGCGTGTTCATTGTTATTATTTAGAAATATGATTTTTTTTCTTTCTGTGTTGATCTGTGTCCTATGACCTTGTTGAACTCACTTGTTAATGCTGGAACTTTTTTTTTATAGGTTTCTTAGGATTTTTTTTAAAGTATGAAATCATGTCACCTACAAATAGAGACAGTTTTGTTCCTCTCCAATCTGTTTATTTATGCCTTCTTGCAATGGCTAGAACTTTCACTGCTATGTTGAATAAGAACAAGGACAGCAGAAATCTCTGCCTTGTTCTTGAACTTAAAATGACAGTATTCAATCTTTCACCATTAAATATAATATATGTAGAGATTTTGTAAGTGGTTTTTACAAAAAGTAAAGATAATTTTTGCTATTCCTAATTTTTTCTTAATCATGAACAGGTGGTTGGATTTTGTTAAATGCTTTTTTTGTGTGTAAATTGGATGATAAAATTTTTCTTTAGCTTATTGTTGTGATAAATGACACTGATTTTCATTTGTTGAACCAACTTTCATACCTGGACTAATTCTACCTGGTTATTGTATTTCTTTCTTTTTTATTTTAAGTACATTATTGTATTTTATTTGCTACTACATTGATGTTTTGCATCAAAATCTGTGAGAGAGGCCGAATCTGTAGTGTAGCAAGAGTTAAGCCACCATCTGCCACACCAGAATCCTATATTGTTGCCATTTGTGTCCTGGTTACTCTACTTCCTATCCAGCTCCCTACTGATATGCCTGGGAGGGCAGCGGAGGATGGCTCAACCCAAATGAGGCTCCAGGCTCCTGGCTTGGGCCCAGCCCAGCCCTGGCCATTGTGGCCATTTGGGGAATGAGCCAGCAGATATAGGATCGCATTCTCTCTGACTTTCAAATAATTGAAAAAAAAAAATTTTGCGAGAGATATTTGTCTGAATTTTCTTTCTTATTTTTTTATTTGGTTTTGGTGTCTTGGTAAACAGACCTTATAAAATGAGTTGGAATATGGTTACTCCTCTTTTATTTTTCTGGAAGAGAATGGAATGTAGTGTTAATGCATTCTTAAATGTTTGCCAGCTTTCTCCAGTGAAGCCATCTGGATATGGAGATTTCTTTTAGGCAACCTTTTAAATTACAAGTTCTACTTCTTTAATAGTTACAGGGCTAGTCAGATTGTATTATCTTGGTTGGGTTTTGGTAGCTTGTGGTTTTTGAGGAATTGATCCACCTCTATAAGTTGTCAAATTTATGAGTATAAACTTGTATGTAGCATTCCCTCATTTTTTTTTTTTAATAGTTGGAGTATTTTTGTACAAGGTTTCTTTTAGCTCTTTTTAAAAAATTTTTTTTTTTATTTTAAAGGCAGAGTTTTCAGCAAGGGAGAGGGAGAGACAGATCTTCCATCTGTTGGTTCATTCCCAAAATGGCTGTAACAGCGGGAGCTGGGCTGATCTGAAACCAGGGGCCATGAGCCTCATCCAGGTCTCCCACATGGGTGCAGGGTCCCAAGTACTTGGGCCATCTTCCACTGCTTTCCCAGGTGCATTAGCAGAGAGCTGGATCAGAAGTGGAGCAGCTAGGACTCAGATGGGATGCTAGTTTGCAGGCGGCAGCTTTATATGCTGTGCCATGCCACAATGCCAGACATAGTTTCTTTAGCTCTTTGAGCATATGTAAAAGAGTTGATTTGAAGTCTGTGAAGTAAATCCAATGTTTGGGCTTCTTTGGGGACAGTTTCTATCAACATTTTTTTCTTCCTTTTATGTACAGGTAGCCTTTAGTGTTTCTTTGCTTGCCTTGTAATTATTTTTTTGTTGTTATTGAAAACTATATGTTTTGGGTATTTGGCAACTCTGGAAATCAATTCTTTCCCCCTTCCTAGGATTGCTGCTAGTTGTCATCATTTATTTCCTGACTTTTCTTAATTGATTTGCAAAGTGTATATTCTTTGTTGTGTTTGGCCACTGCAGTTGCTGTCCTATTAGTTTAGGGATCAACTAGAGATTCAAGAGAGATTTCCTTAAACAACTAGAACCAAAAGAGAAAAAATAATCTTTTCTTTGCAGAAGAGTCCTCATTATCAAAAAACTCAGTCATGCAGTTTTGAGCTCTGCCTGTGGAAGTTTTCAGCAGCAGCTTCAGGTTCCTGTTGTGATACCTTATGTTTAGGTGTGGGGTAATTCAAGAATATGTCATTGTTTTAAACACAACCAGGGGGCTTTTCTGACTGACTGCTTCCTGCTTGACTATGGATCTCCCATCTTGATTTTGGGTCTTCCATTTATGTCACTTTCCAGAGAATCTGTCTTTACCATTCTCCCAGCCGTGTCTCCTTCCCTGTTCTCTCTCTCTCTTTTGTTTGTTTGGATGATTCAGAGATACTTTATTATTTCTGCTATATTTGTGATTAACATTTAGTATTTATTTAAAACTTTTATAGAAGCATTAGCATTTTTGATAAGTCAAATTTAGGATATATATGCATATAGTACAATATATTTGATCATTATAGAATCAGAAACACAGGGAAGATGACTAGTTCAAGGAAAACATACCAATAATAAAAATGGAAAATTAGATTATATCGTTTATAGACTTAGTTTACTAACAAACGAGCCTACTGCATTTTTTATGAGAATAGTACTTAGTTTTTTTTATACAGTTATGATTTTTATTTATGAGAAGCACACAAAAGTCTCAAGCAAGTGAAAACCCTCAGGCAGCTCAGCTGGCAGACCCCTGTTCTTGACATGCCTTGAGGTAGGCTACCCGGGGGCCACTTTGCCTGCGGGGTCCAGGGCCACTGGCTGGGGCTGGCAGGATGCAGCAGGCCTGCAAGAGGAACCTGATGACCCTCCTGCCAGTCGTCCTGCTGAGCCCTGCCAGCCCTTGCTTGAGACACAGGCAGTGAAGCTTCCTCAGGCTCAGCTGCTGGGACCTTTGGCACCACAGGGTCCCCACTGCTGCTGGGGCAGGGGCTGGAGGGTGTGGCCACAGGGACAGGTTCCAGGCCTGGGCTGGCATCAGGACTCCTCTGCTCTTGCAGCTGTCCAGGGAGGGGAGAGGCAAGCAGGGAGGCTGCGGTAGCGGCATCAGGCTCTGGCTCTGGCTTGGGTTCCCTGTGGCCCTGAGGTGATAGGGACTCAGAGGTGACAAGGGCAGGCATACACTGGACCTCCCTTGAGGATGTGTACGCAGGTATACCCCACATAACTGCGGGGCTGTGTGGCGAGGCCCCTGCCCAATGTGCGCTGTGCCTACAGGGCTGTACCTGCTTCAGATTCTGCCTGAAGGAACAGCAGAAACATGGGTTTGGGGCGGCCAGAGCCAGATGGCATTGCAGCTCCGGTGCCTGGCAGCAGACCCAGGCCCTCAGGTACTCCTGGGCCTCTGGGTCCTTGGGAACTCCTAAGGGCTGCACCACCTCCTTACCCTCAGCTTCTTTCTGTAAAGGGGGGTGGGGGAGGACCACTGGTAGTCCAGTGATGCGGAGCCAGTTCTGTTGTAGGCCTCTGACACTGGTCCAGGCTTAGCAGCAAGCTCAGGAGCTCCTCCAGGGCCGGGCTGACCACACAGGGCAGCTCATAGCATCCCCTATGGATGCAGTCCTGCAGCTCTGCCAGGTCCCCCCTGATGAAGGTCATGGCCCCCGCCATCAGGGTGAAGAGGATCATGCCCAGACTCCAGATATCTGCCACAAAGGCGTCCTAGGCCTCCGGCTGGAACACCGCCAGGACGCTGTACTCTGGGGTCCTGCAGAAGCCGTACACCAGCACGTCCTTGGCCACTTGGCAGCTGAGCCCAGAGTCCACCAGCTTGACGTTCAGGTCCACTCCAGAAGCAGGTTCTCCAGCTTGAGGTCCCTGTGCACCATGCGTTATGCATGGCAATGGTCCATGGCTGCCAGGATATGGTCAAATATGGCCATGGCCTCGGGCTGAAGCATGCCGTCCTAGCCCTTCATGTGCTGACAGAGGTCGCCCCTTTCTGCCATCCCCAACACCAGGCAATGGTGATGGCTGACACAGCACACCTCCAGCAGCTGGGTGATGTTCTGGTTGGAGGGTGAACCAACGGCAAAAAGGAAGACCTTTCTCTCTGTCCACTCTGCCTGTCAAAAAAATAAATAAATAAAGTGATCGTCATTCTATGAGTCTGCTGTGTAGACTGCTTACCATGTTGGACTCACTCCCTTTTAATTGTATCTATTATTATTAGAAAGGCAGCTAATCCATTTATATGATCCCTTTAATATTTAATCCTATCCATATGATCATTTTAACACTTAAGATATTATTGGGGCCGGTGCTGTGGCACAGCAGGTTAATGCCCTGGTCTGAAGCACCAGCATCTCATATAGGTGCCAGTTCGAGACCCAGCTGCTCCACTTCCCATCCAGCTCTCTGCTATGGCCTGAGAAAGCAGTAGAAGATGGCCCAAGTCCTTGGGCTCCTGCACCCATGTGGGAGACCCAGAGGAGGCTCCTGGCTTCTGGCTTCAGGTCGGCGCAGCTCCGACCGTTGGGCCAGTTGGGGAGTGAACCCAATTCAGCGGATGGAAGACCTCTCTCTCTCTGTCTGTCTCTCCCCTCTCTATGTAACTCTGACTTTCAAATAAACAAATCTTTAAAAAAAAAAAGATGTTATTATTACCAACCAGCTTAAGGGGATTTAGGGTCCATGGCAAGTTTTTAAGTTGTACTCTTAGAAGTAAGTCCATAGGAATATATGCAGAACTATACATCTTTACAGTTACAAACTTCATACACTTCATAATTACAATATTAGGAACATGGTGATTCTTCCCACCATGCCTCTCCCCCCCATACTCCCACCCCTCGTCCTCGTCCCTCTCTCATTCCTCTTTTTCTTAAATGCTGCAGTCTTAGGTAAACCTCAGCCTCAGGATGAGATCTTCATAAGTGTTCTGGTCCCTCTTCCTAACATGATGCTTAGTATTGTTAACTGGAGTATTCCTGGGGCCGGCATGGTGGTGCAGTGGGTTAAAGCCCTGGCCTGAAGTGCCAGCATCCCATATGGGCGCCAGTTCAAGTCTCTGCTGCTCCACTTCCCATCCAGCTCTCTGTTATGGCCTGAGATAGCAGTAGAAGATGGCCCAAGTGCTTGGGCCCCTGCACCCACGTGGGAGACCCGAAAGAAGCTCTTGGCTCCTGGCTTCAGATCGGCACAGCTCCGGCTGTTGCAGCCATCTTGGGGAGTGAACCAGTGGATGGAAGACCTCTCTCTCTGTCTCTACCACTCTGTAACTCTGTCTTTCAAATAAATAAAATAAATCTTTTTAAAAAAAACTGGCGTATTCCTGCCTCTCCTTACAATAGAGCTATTCTGTTTGTCCACTCCTCAGTGCAGCTGCAGTGGGTTTTCACAAACATTCTCAGGTTGTAGTTTTTATTGGCCTGCCCTCATAGATTAAGGCTTTCTTTTTTCTTTCCTTCTGGGAGAAAAGGATGACAGATCTGTCTAGATAGAGTTCAGTGGTGAGTGTTGTTCCCCTTTCCAAGCTGCAGAGGTTTCCACTAGTGGCCTTAGCTATAGTTTTTGTTGCTCTGATCCCTACAGATTATGGGCGCTGGACTGGAGAGGAGCCAGGAAAGATGGCTTGTGTTTGCTGTTCCTCTCCACAGTCAGTACTGCAGGGGAAAGGTTCTCAGCACTCTGCCCCACTTTCTTGAAAGAACCTGGTGATTTTCCTTAAAGAAAAGTCTTCCAGAGGGTAGAAACTTCCCTCTTTCAAGGCTTCTCAAGGTACCCCTGTGCTTACAGCAGCCCTTATGAAGGTGTAAGTAGACGCTAGGGTTCCATTTTTTTCCTGCAGGCATGTGTCTATTCAGATTTTGAGTTACTTGATTGTTCTGAGACCTCAGTTCCCTGAGGATTTATCCATTTAATTTGCAATTTGTTCAGCTTTTTTTCATTATAAGGGTGAGAAGATAACTTTCTATCTCTAGAAAGAGCTGAAACTGACAGTCTTAAAACTTCTCATTTTCATAGGAAGCAGAGACTCAATATGAAGAACAAATCGGCAAAATTATTGTGGAAATACAAGAACTCAAATGGCAAAAGGTGAGTATTTTTTTAACCCCAGATGAACATTAATTTAAAAATATGTTGTAATCCATATTTCAAAGTTAACTTTTAAATTTCATAAATATATTTGGTGAGAGAGTGCATTATTTTAAACAAAGTCTCATGGAAACTCCAACTAAAACTGTTCATTACTTTTGGCCTTCAGAAAACTGAGAATGAAACTTTTGTTTTATTCTCTTCAATATTAACATAGAGAGGTAACTCTGAAAACAACTATGAACTATTTTACATCTGAGAAATATTTTGTATT
The DNA here is from genome assembly GCF_964237555.1 of Oryctolagus cuniculus. Lineage (NCBI taxonomy): Eukaryota > Metazoa > Chordata > Mammalia > Lagomorpha > Leporidae > Oryctolagus > Oryctolagus cuniculus. The sequence goes on from NC_091432.1 coordinate 33,219,229, forward strand.
ATAAGGGAGTGAGAATATTTTTAAAGAACTCAGAACCAGTACAATATTTTCCCAGTGTGTTACATATTGTAACCAAATAGGAAAAAATAGTTCAGCTCTTTCTCTCTAGCTTTAACTGTATTGAAGCATTTATAACACAGTGCTTCCTATGCCTTTTCACCAAAGTAAAACTAAAAATTAAAGCTTAATGTTAGTCCCTCTTCTCATTATCTGGCAATATTGAAAACAAGTACTTAGAAATAACATCAGTATTCAGGTGACAGAGAATGCATCACCAGAAATGATTGGAATTTTGGTGCCAGCTGGATCTGCAACATTGTGCAGAATATTAGAGTGTACCCAGGTTTTGATTATATGAGTGATGGACCTGTGTGAGGAGAAAGAACAGGTAAATATTATATATAAACTGAAGCTCAAACCAATTTCAAAATGTCAACACCATAAAGTTATCAGAATCCTTCATTTAATCAGTAAGTTTAATATAATACAATATCACGAGTGTGTTTGGACTCCTTAAACTGGTTCTATGGCTTGTGTAGAAATAAACACATCAGAGTGGCCACAGGGACCAGCACTGTGGTGCAGTGGATTAATACTCCGCCTGTGGTGCCGGCATCCCATGTGAGCACTGGTTCTAGTCCCAGCTTCTGCTCTTCCAATCCAGTTCTCTACTATGGCCTGGGAAAGCCAGTAGAATATGGCCCAAGTCCTTGGGCCCCTGCATCCACATGGGAGACCCAGAAGAAGCTCCTGGCTCCTGGCTCTGGATCGGCACATCTCCAACTGTTGTAGCCATTGGGGAGTGAACCAACAGAAGGAAGACCTTTCTCTCTGTTTCTCCCTCTCACTATCTGTAACTCTACCTGTCAAATAAATCCTTTTTTTTTTTTAAAAAAAAAAAGAATGGCTGGAAAGTTTTTGAAAAAGATGAGGGTGAAATAGCCATATTCAGTTCTTAATATACTATGATATAGAACAATATAAAGCAATAATAATAAAGCATACTATGTTATAAAGCAATAATTACAGTTATTAGTAATGTACATGACTAGTTATTTAGTGGAACGTAAATGTCTAGAAATAGATTTAGATGTCTAATTTAGTGAATGGTAAAGATAGCTTTCAAATTGCTGAGGAAGAATACATTATTTAACAAATGTTTTAGAGCTGCATTCCATCTAAGGGTAACTAAAGCCAGATTCCTACCTTTACAAACTTGTAGAAAAACAGGAACTTTCATAGAAAGTCCTTGCTGCATTTCCCATCTCGAATCAGCACCCATATGAGATGCTGGTGCTTCCGGCCAGGGCGTTAACCCGCTATGCCACAGCACCAGCCTTGAGTTTCTGGGTTGTTAACAAAAAGGAAAACAAATATTTAGGAAAATAAAGGACAAAGGCCTGCAAGCCAAAGCACTGTAGTCTATTGCTCTGGTTATCTAGATTGGAGGTTGGCAAGGTTTTTCTTCAAAGTCATACAGTAAATATTTCAGGCTTTTTGGGCCATTTGGTCTCTGTCCCAACCGTGAAATGGCTGGTTGTGTGAAAGCAGCTATGGAAAGTACTTAAATGAATTAATGTGGTAGTGCTCCAATAAAACTTTATTTTGGACTCTGAAATTTCACTTTATGGAATTTTCAGGGGACTTGAAATATTTGTTGTGTTTTAGCAACTTAAAAAAATGTAAAATCTATTCTCAGCTCACAAGCTGTACAAAAACAGCCAGCTACATTTGGCCCCTAGGTCCAACTTTGTTGACCTCTTTTCTAAATCTTATTTTGTAGACTTGGGTAGAGGCTTGTCTATATCATGTAGTTTCCTTCTTGATTTAGAAAGCTTGAATGATGAAGTTTTCTTAAGATTTCTTAGTTTAAAATCTCTTGTTGGAATGGCAGTCCAGGTATTGGAGAAGGAAACCTAGTATCTGTTTATCCAGGAGACATGAATCCAAGGATCTATGCCCTAGAGTTTAGCAGTCAGAGTACTTTATAGGATTGTGTTCAGCATGATTTCCAGGTGTGTGCATGTGTGTGTGTTTCTCTGTCTCACTGTTCCATTCCAGAAGACACTGTCTCTGAGTTTTAGGATATGTAGAGGAAAGGCAGCTTCTATCTGTTGGTGAAATAAAGCTAAAATATAATTGCATGAGTCCCTTGGAATACTTTACTAGGTTTGTCTAAAGTAACGAAATGTCCAAAAGCCAACTTCATAGGGCAGTGTCTAACAAGTTTGTATGGTGACAGCCACTAAATATAGGAGAGCATAGACTTCATGGTCTTGGAAGTTGGGAGGTAATATTTTTGGTCATATGAGTTTTTTTTTATATATTTATTTTTATGAGACTAATGCATTGCCTGCTGTGCTAAGGAGGCAGGCTTTTATTTTTATTATGTGAAAGGCAGAGTTAGAGAGACATACAAATAGAGATCTTCATCTGCTGATTCATTCCCCAAATGGCCACAATGGCTGGAGCTGGGCTGATCTGAACTAGGAACCAGGAGCTTCTTCCAGGTATCCCATGTGGGTGCAGGGGCCCAAGTATTTGGCCATCCTCTGCTGCTTTCCCTGGTGCATTAATAGGGAGCTAGATTGGAAGTGGAGCATCTGGGTCCTGAACCGGTGCCTATATGGGATGCTGACACCTCAAGCGGTAGCTTTACCTGCTACTCCACAGTGCTGCCCCTGTCCTCCCTCCTTCCCCCTGTTTATATGAGTTTTAAAAGTGTTAGACTTAGTGTGCCCCTTTCCCTCAAGATTGAGGATGTTGAGGGCAGTGAATTTTCTAAATAAATGACAAAGCTTTGGAAATAGTTGCAATAAAAATGAAAGCCTTTCCCGGGGAGACTCGGGTTGGGAACACAAAATCAAGCAATTTTTCTTTGCCGAAGAACTGTAGCTCTCTGGCAAGAAAAAGTTTCAGTCCATCTTGAGGAGAAGTAAGCAGTGTTAAGAATATATTCAGAACGCTTTGCAGGAGTTACTTTTAGAAAATCCATTTGTAGGTGTGTATAGGCATCCTGGGGCTTGAATTTACAAGAGTGACAATCTCACTGGGATGGTGTTGATGACAGATTAGATACTCAGCATCTCAATAAAATATCTCACCAGTGCCAGTTGAGTGTAGTGTCATTTGTCCTCATTCAGTTGGTAATTTCAAGTAAGTTTTGCAAAGTTCCATTGAGGTCCTCTGGTGCCACCAAGTGTCTGTCCTGAAAGTGTCCTGCAAGAGATTTTCTTTGTGTAATTTACATTGTTTTCTTTGTGGAATTTGGAGCCAGTTTTGGGTATTCCAAAATAGCCTTTTTAGATCTTTCCAAAATTTTGGATTTTGGGGTATCATGGGGGCCAGGACAGTGTGTCATGAGATTAGGACAATTCCTTTATCTTTTATTTTTTTTTTAGTGTAGGTTTATGATAGCCACCTCCTTAGCAAGCTTTGGAGCCCTTAAGATTGTTGACAATTTGAAATTGGGACTTCTGGTGAGGCTGGGAACTCTCATTGTCTCTACAGTATTCCAAAGGCATAGCTGCTATTAGGGTTAATTTAATTCTCTTGTCTCTTAACAATTGGCAAGCTTTGCTGAGTAGGATGAGTTCTGTCATCTGGGTTTCTTTTACCTCTGGTAATGAGTGTTAATTTAGGGGTCAGTTAAGGCTGTTGCAGTGTATCCTGCCTAATATTTTTCCCATTTCAGTTTCAAAGTCTGACCTAGAAACAAATAAGATTAAACATAGATTTAATTTAGGGAGAGTTTCTAATCAATTTGTTTGAGACACATTCATTGCTCAGTAACTAGCTCATTATGGATTTCTCCTTTTTTGAGGAAAAGAAAGAGTTTAAAAAATATAAAGGCCGGAGCCACGGCTCAATAGGCTAATCCGCCTGCAGCGCCGGTACCCCAGGTTCTAGTCCCGGTCGGGGCGCCAGATTCTGTCCCGGATACTCCTCTTCCAGTCCAGCTCTCTGCTGTGGCCTGGGAAGGCAGTGGAGGATGGCCCAAGTGCTTGGGCCCTGCACCCATATGGGAGACCAGGAGGAAGCACGTGGCTCTTGGCTTCGGATCAGTGTGGTGCGCCGGCCACAGCGGCCATTGGGGGATGAATCAATGGAAAAAGGAAGACCTTTCTGTCTGTCTCTCTCTTACTGTCCACTCTGCCTGTCCAAAAAAAAAAAAAAAAATATATATATATATATATATATATATATATATAAAGAACTTCGGGTGGGCATTTGGTACAGCAGTTAAGACACTGCTTGAGAAACCTGCTTCCCATAACAGAAGTTCATAGGGGTGAACTTGATTGCTGAGAAACATATTTTCAATGAGCAACAAGGATTGTACAGTATGAAGAATCATCAAGTTTAAACCCAATCTTTAAACCAAATCAGTGGAAGCCTCTCATAGTTTGGCTTTTGTTAATATTGTCCTTTGATCAGAAAGTGGCTTTTGCCACTGAATCTGAGGTTAAGACAGAAAGAGTTGGACCCTGATGATTTCTGTAGAATTCTGTTAGAGTATTAAGGGAAGTACAAATAGGTAGAAAGCTTAAAGACAATTAGGAAGGCCCCTGGTGCTGTGGCACAGTGGGTTAAATCACCATCTGCATTGTCAGCATCCCGTCCCAGTGGCTCCACTTCTGATCCAGTTCCCTGCTAATGTGCCTAGGAAAGCAGCAGAAGATGGTCCAAGTGCTTGGGCCCCTGCACCCACGCGGGAGACCCAGAAGAAGCTCCTGGCTTTGGCCTGGCCCAGCCCCGGCCATTGTGGCCATCTGGGGAACAAACCAGCAGATGGAAGCTCACTCTCTGTCTCTTCCTATCTCTCTCTCTCTGTCTTTCAAATAAACTTTTTAAAAATAATAATAATAGAGTTAGTCTTTGAGCTCTTCTCATCTTTAGAACTTAGCTAGTCACGCCACGGCTCACTAGGCTAATCCTCCGCCTGCGGCACCGGGTTCTAGTCCCAGTTGGGGCGCCGGATTCTGTCCCGGATACTCCTCTTCCAGTCCAGCTCTCTGCTGTGGCCCGGGAAGGCAGTGGAGGATGGACTCGCATGGGAGACCAGGAGGAGGCACCTGGATCCTGGCTTCTGATTGCCAGCCGTAGCAGCCATTTGGGGGGTGAACCAATGAAAGGAAGACCTTTCTCTCTGTCTCTCTCTCTCTCACTGTCTAACTCTGCCTGTCAAAATTAAAAAAAAAGAACTTAGCTAAAACTTGTCCAAGTATTGTTTTGTTCTTTAAATTTTATTATTATTAGAGAGAAATCCCTCCCAACTTTTGGTTCATCCCCACCCCTGCTAAATACTCACAACAGCCAGGTGGAGTACAGAAGCTGGGACCTCAATCCAGGTCTCCTGTGTAGGTAATAGGAACCTAAGTGGGTTTCTTGAGCCATCACCTGCTGCTTCCTAGGGTCTCCATTAGCAAGAGGCTGGAATTGGCCGGCACCGCGGCTCACTAGGCTAATCCTCCGCCTAGCGGTGCCGGCACACCGGGTTCTAGTCCCTGTCGGGGCGCTGGATTCTGTCCCAGTTGCCCCTCTTCCAGGCCAGCTCTCTGCTGTGGCCAGGGAGTGCAGTGGAGGATGGCCCAAGTGCTTGGGCCCTGCACCCCATGGGAGTCCAGGAGAAGCACCTGGCTCCTGGCTTCGGATCAGCGCGGTGCGCCGGCCACAGCGTGCCAGCCGGAGGGTGAACCAACGGCAAAGGAAGACCTTTCTCTCTGTCTCTCTCTCTCACTCTCCACTCTGCCTGTCCAAAAAAAAAAAAAAAAAAAAAAAAAAAAAGGCTGGAATTGAGAGTCAGAGCTGGGTATCAAACCAGGGAGCTCTGTAGAGGTCTCAGGTATCTTAACTGGCTTCTTAACCACTAGTACAAAGCCCACTCCATTGTTCACATATTATGTAGGTGTAGTTTAGGCAAATTTTAGGTCTCTAAGGATCTTTAGTAAGTGCTTAAGCACAACTATGACAAGGTGAATTAACTTTCCCAGAAAAAAATAGATGTTAACTATCTTGATCTAATTGGACACTATAGACAGTAGGACATGTGTCTGTAGTGGTAAAGTAATATATTTTTTAAAGAATTATTTTATTTATTTGAAAGAGTTAGAGCCAGAGAGAGGTCTTCCATTCTGCTAGTTCACTCCCCAAATGACTGCAATGGCCAGAGCTGAGCTGATCCGAAGCCAGGAGCCAGGAGCTTCTTCCAGGTCTCTGATGCTGGGCCATCTTCTGCTTTCCCAGGCCATAGCAGAGAGCTGGATTGGAAGAGGAGTAGCTGAGACTTGAACCAGCACCCACATGGGATTCTGGCTCTGCAGGCTGGGGCTTTAACCCACTGCACCATAGCTCTGGTTCCAAATAATGTATTTTTTTAATTTATTTATTTGAAAGGCAGTGTTACAGAGCGAGCGAGCAAGTGAGAGAGAGATCTTCCATCTGTTGGTTCACTCCCTCTGGGCCAGGCTGAAGCCAGGAGCCAGAACTTATTCTAGGTCTCCCATGTGGGTGCAGGGACCCAAGCACCTTGTCATCCTCTGCTGCTTTCTCAGGCTCATTAGCAGGGAACTTGAGCTAGTGCTCTTATGGAGTGCTGGGATTTCAGGTGGTTGCTTTACCCACTACACACAACGCTGCCTCTTAAAGTAATGTATTTTAGGGTAACACTGAATATAAAAGGGTTTGAGCTCAGTACCACAAAGAAGTTGCTAAAACGGTTATTTTATTTATGACCTCAAGATCCAAACAAATCTTTTTCTTTACACCTTGGGTTTCTTAATTGGGGAACTACAATGTTTAAAGACTGGCATAAGGTAGGATTCTTTTAAGGCTGTTGGACTATTGGCTTTAATCTTCTTTGGCTTCTGGTTCTAAGGTATTTTGTAAAGGTAGGTACAGCTTTAGATGGGTCAGTCTGAACCCTCTTGTCAACATCAGGAACACTTTCTACAAAGAATGTCACTTCATCATCTTCAATTTGGCTTGATCGTTCACAAGGTATCAGTAAGTCAGTGTCCAAATTAGCTATGATAAGATTATGAATATGTAAGCCCCCACAGATCTTAAAAAATACCAGGAGAGAGCTTAATTTTGCAATTCTTATTATGTAATACTTACCTATCTAATAAGTTAGTGGGTATGATAAAAAAGGAAAAACTACTTCTCACATGGAAACCCAATAGTAACACTCACAGGCTGAAACAGGAAGAGTTCCTATGGATTATTAGAGGTGCCCACTGTCTAAGTAGTTCACTGACCTGAAGGAGTCAGTCTTTTTACTCTTTTGAGAAATCTCTCTTTACAAGTTTGAGGATAAAATAAGAAATTGAGTGCATGTTTTCTTACCACAGTAGTGCCATTGATTTGCTCATTTTTTTTTTTTTTCCATTTTCTTCTGCTCATAGCAGATGTCTTTACTAAGAGGCTCTCTCTTTTGGTGCTTGATGAGTATAATAGGAGCATTTTGTTGTTTAATCTGTAAGTTTATTCTGCCTTTTTAAGCCTATTTTGGAGATCTGGTAATAGATTCCAATTTCGTTGCATATTAAAATATCCTATTTTTGGATTTAGGGCTGTTCACAAAAAGTGAATAGAGGTCAGCGCCGTGGCTCACTAGGCTAATCCTCCGCCTTGCGGCGTCGGCACACCGGGTTCTAGTCCCTGTCGGGGCGCTGGATTCTGTCCCGGTTGCCCCTCTTCCAGGCCAGCTCTCTGCTGTGGCCAGGGAGTGCAGTGGAGGATGGCCCAAGTGCTTGGGCCCTGCACCCCATGGGAGACCAGGATAAGTACCTGGCTCCTGCCATTGGATCAGCGCGGTGCGCTGGCCGCAGCGTGCTGGCCACGGCGGCCATTGGAGGGTGAACCAACGGCAAAGGAAGACCTTTCTCTCTGTCTGTCTCTCTCACTGTCCACTCTGCCTGTCAAAAAAAAAAAAAAAATGAATAGAGAGGTAGAAGTCACATCTTCAGAATTTACTCTTCAAAGAACCTCTCATTGAAGTCTTCTGTGAACTTACTCTTTTCCTTCCTTGCTTGTAGGACTGGATTATAAACTATTTTATTTTCACAGGAAAAATGCTGGAGATAGCCTTCTCCACAACTTTTCTAAAATATATCTGATTTCCTGTGCAGTTTGGGACTTTGTATATAATTCTTGGGATCTTCTCACTTTACCTTCTCCATTTTTTTGTTTGTTTACTTGGTGTGTTTTTTTTTTTTTTTTTTTTTTTTTTTTTGCATCTGAGTATTTGAACCAATTGATAGATCTGGAGAGAGGCAATATTATATTTATATTTTTAAAAATTACTTGAGAGAGAGTGAGCAAGCTCCCATCCAGTGGTGTGTACTCTCCAAATACCCACAACAGCCAGAACTGGTATGGGTTGAAGCTGAGAACTGGCAACCCAATCCAGGTCTCCCATTTGGGTGGCAGGAATTCAATTACTAGAGCCATCGTTGCTGTCTTTCAGGATTACCTTAGCAGGAAGCTGGAGTCAGGAGCTGGAGCTGGGAATCAAACTCATCTACTCTGATGTGGGACACAGGCATCTTGCCCTGAGTGTTATATTTTTAAATTAGCTATGAGAATTAAAATGCTTTAAAGTAATTACTGACCTCAGAAAAATGAACAGTTTAGCAGATTAAAAAATGCAATCATGGGGTAATATGTGATTCAGCACTGAATAATACATAATCATAATATATAAATATATAATATATAATATATAATCCATGTTATGATTATTGATTAAAGCTATAATTTTGATATAACTGTTGAAAGAATAGGAGGAGATATGGGGTAAGAGTATTTAATTTGCAACTGTTGTCATAAGAGGCTATTACTGAGTAAATATAATTAGAAATCTAGAGGCAAATAACAGAAAAATTTGAGTGTCTGCCATTTTTAGACCTAAGGCATTTTTAGTAATGAAAATTATAATAGAGAAGCTTTTTTTTTTTTAAGATTTATTTATTTGAAAGGTAGAGATACAGAAGAGAGAGAGAGAAAATGATCTTTCATCTGCTGGTTCACTTCCCAGATGGCTGCGATGACCAGGGCTGGGCCAGGCAGAAGCCATGAATCAGGGACTTCATCTGGGTCTCCCACGTGGGTGGCAGGGGCCTAAGACTTGGACCATCTTCTGCTTTTCCAGGCACATTAGGTGCCCATATGGGATGCTGGCATTGTGGGCGGTGGTTTAACCCGCTGCACCACAATTCTGACCCCCAAAGAACAGCTTCAAAGTTATCTTGAATGTAAAAAATAGAACATACAATTCCACTAAAAGTGGGAGAGAGAGAGAAATGTAATTGCTATGTACATGTTTTACAGAAATGCTCTGTGGTGGTTTTGATTTTGCAAAAAACTTATTTCAATGAAGTTAAGGATGTATATGTTGACAGGTGACATATGTCTTACATAATAAAACGGATTTCCCTGGAAAGCTTAGGACTATAGTGTGCTTGTGTACTGGGGCTACTAATTTTTAATAACTTTTGATTAAAATATATGTTTTTTTTTTTTTTTTGACAGGCAGAGTTAGACAGTGAGAGAGACAGAGAGAAAAGTCTTCCTTTTTCCTTTGGTTCACCCCGCAAAATGGCCACCATGGCTGGTGCGCTGCACTGATCCAAAGCCAGGAGCCAGGTGCTTCCTCCTGGTCTCCCATATGGGTGCAGGGCCCAAGCACTTGGGCCATCCTCCACTGCCTTACCGGGCCACAGCAGAGAGCTGGACTGGAAGAGGAGCATCCGGGACAGAATCTGGCGCCCCAACCGGGACTAGAATCCAGGGTGCCAGTGCCACAGGCAGAGGATTAACCAAGTAAGCTGCAGCGCTGGCCAAAATGTATGTTCTTGAACAAAGTTTTGGAGCAAGCCAAGAGTTTAGATGTTTAAAAAGTAATGATTTTTTTGTCTTGGAGAAGCAGTTGGAAGCAGAATTTTTGTATGAAAATTTCATGGCAAAATATTTTTAAATAATTGGTGTAGAGTTGCATTTCCAGAGCATAAAGTAATATATTCAATAAATGTTTAACTCTCATTTAAATTGTAAGCCTGATTAAGATTTAAAAATGAGTTGCTAGAACTTATATTTTAACTTCTCATAATTTTTAAAATAGGAATCTCTTCAGAATCAGAAGGAAACATTAGTAAAGCAACACAAGGAAGCAATGGCAGTTTTTAAAAAGCAGGTAATTTCATAAGGATAGACAAACACTTCAATTTTAAATATTATATTTCCTTTCCCTCTTATGAATATTATGACAAGCTGTTCTTCATGCCCACAGAAAACAAAAGGGAAAAATGGGTATTTTGGTATGTAGGAAATGAATACAGATACTTTGAGTCATAACTGATGATAGTATAAAGGAAGTGAGTAAAACTGTTTTCATGGACATGGGAAAACATGTTCTCATTTGTCCTTTAAATAACTTAGGTTAATAGGATTTGTGTGTGCTCATTGCTTCTTTTCCCTTTTCCCTTTCTCTCTTCACTTTTACTAGCATCTTACCTTCCCTACTGAGTCCTAATACTGATGAACAGCTGAGATGCAGCCAGGCAGGTGTAAAGGATGAGGAGAGGTAGTATCACATGCTGAAGCCTCCATAAATATCAGTTGGCAGTAATGAAGAAATACCTGTAGAAAAATGGAAAAAAATAAAAAAAATTTAAAGGAAATGAATAACAATACATTCAGTTTATTTAAATTCTATAGCTCTTTTGACTGTCTCAAATTTCTCTTCAGTCTGTATTTAGAAAACATTGGTTTAAGAAAATGTGCTGATGCAAAAATATCCTCTGGAAGTTTTTTCTTTTCATCTATCCCACCATCTTTATTTTTCTTTTTCCTTTCCTCTCTTTGTCTCATCTTCATGCAAGTATGTGTGTTTAGAAAAAAAAATACACATATAGAGTTAAACCTATATAATTTAAATCACTTGTAGGTTAAGGTTATTGATAGCTTAGTATGAATTTTTTAAAACAAATGATGAATTTTCATCCCTTAATTTGAAATAGGCCCAAAGTTGTGGGTTTAATTGAAAGGTAGGAAGCAGAAGTCAATAATGGGGCATAGTATTCTCTTGGAGAGAGCAAATCTAGTCTTTGCCATCACAAGGGACTTTGGTCAAGGTAAGAATTCTCAGTTACCTGACAGGTAATGGAGAAAGTGCTGTTATGTCCTTTTTTTAAATTTGTTTTTCAGGGCTCTTGTGAGGAATAAGTAAGTGAGGAATTTGGGAAATTTTTTGACAGGCAGAGTTAGACAGTGAGAGAGACAGAGAGAAAAGTCTTCCTTTTTCCTTTGGTTCACCCCGCAAAATGGCCACCATGGCTGGTGCGCTGCACTGATCCAAAGCCAGGAGCCAGGTGCTTCCTCCTGGTCTCCCATATGGGTGCAGGGCCCAAGCACTTGGGCCATCCTCCACTGCCTTACCGGGCCACAGCAGAGAGCTGGACTGGAAGAGGAGCATCCGGGACAGAATCTGGCGCCCCAACCGGGACTAGAATCCAGGGTGCCAGTGCCAAAGAGAATTTTACTTCTTGACAATTTTGTTCATTTTCTGTGATGCTTACAATATTAAATTATTCTCCTTTGGCCACATGTGGTTTCATTTTCCTGTTTTAAAATGTCATTTTGAGAATTCATTACTTATTAGACTGTCAAATACATCTAAATTTTTTTCATATCAAATACTACCAATATAAATATAAATGATACTGATTTCATAAAATTGTACCTTCAGAAAATGATACATGCTATTATTTAGGAGTAGATGATAAAATATTCAGACATTTAGGAAAAAACTTCTGTAGGGTAAAACTATCAGTATCTCTAAACAATGTGATTAAATTGTTCATTTACTCTGGTCACTGGTCTTTTCCTTTTATATTTTTCTGAATGTGGAAGTAGCTTATTCACATTATATTAAGTTCAAATAACATAGACATCTAAATGTTTCTTTAGTCTCATTAACCAGTGTAAATCACTGTTAACAGTTTACTAACCTGTGTTTTACTTTTAAAAATTATATATCAGTTTCAAATGAAGATGTGTGCCTTGGAAGAAGAAAAGGTATGTATTAATTTTTTAAAAAATTTAATCATAGCTAATTGGATTTGATTAAATTGTTCACCATAGTAAAAAGAGCATTGGTAATAAACCAGTGAAGACCATTGAATGCTTACAATCCTGGAAATAGAAAGTACCCAGCTTGACTTCTGTCATTTTACAGTTGACAATAACGAAGCCTAACAGGATAAAATGACTTGCCATGGCAAAGGTGGAACTAGAACCCATACCTCTTGAGCCTCACATAAATGTTCTTTCTCCTGTACTGCAGTGTTTCTATTAACTGTATGTTTTAAGTGCTATTTCAATGTAATTATATTCTTGAATAAAAAAAATACTGAAATGACTTGGTCTGTATGTGGGTGCAGAGGAGATACATCTAATGAACCCAGCTATTTATCTGGCACTAACTATTTTCTCTAGTTATTTAATAATTAATATATATTATATCAATGAATATTCTATGTATAACATAATCTATAGTCTCTATTTTTAGCAAAAGATGTTTAAAAATTCTCCCATATCCTTATAGTCAAAAGACAAATGCACCTGTATCTTACTAGTTAAAATACAGTTGGTTCTACTGGTCCTGTATCATAAATATACTTTGTAGTACAGATACTGGTTTAAAGCCTGTAAAATACTGGATTTAAGATAAAGATTTTTGGCTCCTGAGCTCTTACATTTTACCTTTATGTGATATTGTTTGCATTAGAAAGTATTGAAATATACTTTTTTACTTAAAGGGAAAATTTCAACTTGCTACAGAAATAAAAGAAAAAGAAATAGAAGGATTGAAGGAGACATTGAAAACATTGCAGGTAAAGTAGCTTAGTGTTGCTTAAAGAAGAATTTGATATTTTAGCATCATATTAGTTAAATGCTATTAAACATATAAGCTACGAAAGCAAAGCTGACAAAAATTTACATATGATATATTCCATGCCTTAATACAAGTACATTTTCTCTGGGAGTCTTTCAAATTCAAGTGTCAAGTTTTGCTTCATCTTTTGGTTTAAAAAGAAATATTAAAGTAACTTATTTATTATTATTATTTATTTGACAGATAGATAGTGAGAGAGATAGAAAGGTCGTCCTTTGGTTCACCCCCCAAAATGGCTGCTATGGCCGGCGCTGCGCTGATCCAAAGCTGGGAGCCAGGTGCTTCCTCCTGGTCTCCCATGTGGGCACAGGGGCCCAAACACTTGAGCCATCCTCCACTGCCTTCCTGGGCTACAGCAGAGAGCTGGACTGGAAGAGGAGCAACCGGGACTAGAACCCGGCACCCATATGGTATGCCAGCGTCGCAAGGCAGAGGATTAACCAAGTGAGCCACGGTGCCGCCTCCCAACTCATTTATTTTTAAAAAATATTTATTTGAAAGGCAGAATCACAGAGAGGCAGAGAGAGAGAGAGAGAGAGAGAAATGTTTTCAGTCTGCTGGTTCACTCCCCAAATGGCCACAATGGCCAGAGTTTGGCCCATCCAAAGCCAGGAGCCAGGAGCTTCTTCTGGGTCTTCCATGTGGGTACAGGGGCCCAAGGATTTGGACCATCTTCCACTGCTTTCCTAGGCCGCAGCAGAGACCTAGATTGGAAGTGGAGCAGCCGGGTCTTGAACCAGCGCCCGTATGAGATGCCAACAGTACAGGCAATGGCTTTACTTGCTATGCTGCAGCCCCTACCCCACATATTATTTCTTATATAATTAAATATAGTTTTTAATACATTATACATGAGGCAAACAAATGAGGGTTATTTATTATAATTGATTTACCCTTGATCTTTAAAAATTAAAAGAGCATTAATCAAATTGTACTATGTGCCAGTAACTACACTGATTTTCCACATATACAGAGACTAGGAAAATAGAACTTTTGCACTGAGAATACAGTTATTCAACTAATGATGATTAATTGAATATGTATTTATTGAAGCTCTACTCTATATCAAACACTTTTTCAGCCTTGGGCAATATAGCACTGAATAAAAAAGATAAATATATGCCCATTTGGAACTTACAAACAAAATGAAATAAAAAGTAAAAGATTTTGGGGGTAGAAGATATTCTCATAATTTCAAAGTATAATACATTATGAAGAACAAAATATATTTTTACAAAATATTCCTTAGTCAAATAATCGAATCTAGCAGTGTCAATGATTTAGCCTTTCAGTGGATCCACTGCAATGAGGGATACATAACTTCGGTTACCTAATCTTCTTGCCAAAAATATTAACCCAAATCTAATTCTGAAGAAATGTTGAGACAAAATTATAATATGGGACATTCTATAAAGCAACAGTCCTGATCTATTCAAGCTTCACTGTCCTGAAAAAGAAACCCAGTTCTCCTCTGCCCCACCCCACCAAAAAGAAAAAAAAAAAAAGAAAGAAAGAAAGAAAGGGAAGCTGGTTTTGATTTAAAAAATAATAGAGGGATAACAATAGCCAAATGTGAACTTGAAACTTCCTTGGATACTGGGTGAAGGAAAAACTTTGCCAGCATTTAAAAACAAAACAAAACAAAAAAATTGAGAGTACAATTGGGGAAGTTTAAATATTTAAATTTAAATTTATATGGGTATAATGCTGGTATTATGATTATATAGAAGGAAATCCTTATTCTTAGAAAATGTAAGAAGTATTTAGGGGCAAAGTTTTCTGATGGTTACTAACTTATTGTCATATGGTTGGGGAGGAGAAGAGTGTGTATATATAAACAAAGAAACGAAAGTGGGGAAAATGTGAAAAATTAGTGAATCAAAGAAAGGCTTGAAAAGATCACTCTTTTTAAAAAAAAAGATTTATTCATTAATTTGAAAGCTACAGAGAAGGAGAGAGGGAGGGGGGAGACAGAGGGAGATAGAAACAAATATCTTCACCTGCTGGCAACAACCAGGACAGAGCCAGGCTGAAGCCAGAAGCCAGGAGCATCATCTGGGTCTCACATATGGGTACAGGGGCCCAAACACTTGGGCCATTCTCCGCTGTCTTTCCCAGGTCATTTTCAGGGAGCTGGATCAGAAATGAGCAGCTGGGACATGAACCAGCACCCATATGGGATACTGGCATTGCAGACAATAGCTTTACTGCTATGCCCTAACACTGGCCCCAAAAATCACTCTTAGTAGAATGAGTATGAATAAGGACTTGGAGGTGTATTTTTTTGGTATATTTCTTTTATAATTTTTATAGTGGTTATACTAGGGATAAAAATATGTATTTTTATGTTTATTTATATATACACATGCACACATTTAACTGGTCACAGTCTATTTATATCAGCATTTTACTATTATAAGTGGAGTGCAGAAACCCTACTACCATTTAGGTCCTTACTCTCTCTACTTCATGTTTTAATATTACTTCTGTACATTAAACATCACAGCAGACATGTTACAGTTTGTCAAACATAATTTTAAAAAGTCAAGAGAATAGCCTTTTATATTTACCCAGAGTTCTCATTTTTTCATTCCCCTTCTGATATCAATTCCTTTTTGTCTGAAGAAATTCTTTTAGCAGTCCTTTAAACAAGATCCATTGGTGATAGATTTTCCTAGTTTTCCTGATCTGAGAATATCTTTCAATTTATAAAGGATATATGATTGGTATTAAAAATACAGTGTTTGAGAGTAAGATCATTACTATAACAACAGGTAGTTCTGTTATTATAGAGGCAATGAAAGATGTGAATAAATTTTTATTTCTTGTTTTTCTCAGTTTTGTGTTTAGATGTTTTAGTACTCTTTGGTGCAAGGCTTATGGAATAAGTGCAGTTTTGAAACTTTTAGTTGAAATTAAATAGTACTAGAACTATTGAGATAATAATAAATCATTGATATATATAGTTGTGACATATCATTGTGAAGGGATTGGCATTGTTAATCTTTAACTTAGAAGGTTAATGATGCTTAACTTCACAATGATACTGTAATGATCAGTTTTCAGAATGTTTTAGTTTTCACAGTGTTTTAGTTTCCAAAATATTTCAAATGTTTTAGGTCCTAATTCAAAATACAATAGGTACAAAGTTATGGTGAGATCTACAGCTTTTTGAGCACTGGCTATAACATAGGCCTGGGCAAGTGGATATAAGGGTTGCTTGATTTAAAAATCCTGGAATTTTGTCTGTTTTTCAGCATAATGATGGAAGACCTATCACTTTAGTACATATTTCAATGAAATTAGTTGCAAATTGGTATTTCTATGGCTAAAACTACTCGAATATCTACTTCAAGTAATCATAGCTCTCCTGGATTGAGGTCTGTTGCTTGGATGAGTCAAAATTTAAATCTTCATAATCTGTGTATTTATAGCTTGAATATTATTGATGCCCTGTAGTTTTTACAGTTAGAGAAGGATTATTTTATCTATTATATGCAGAATTTGTAAAGGTAAGACAGTTAAGATTAAAATGTTATGTAGGAGGCCAGCGCTGTGTCCCAGTGGGTAAAAGCCCCAGCCTGTAGTGCCGGCATGCCATATGGGTGCTGGTTTGAGTCCTGGCTGCTCCTCTGATCCAGCTGTCCCTGCTAAATGTGCCTGGGGAAAAATGGAGGATGGCTGAAGTCCTTGGGCCCCTGCACCCACATGGGAAACCCAGAGGAAGCTCCTGGCTCCTGGCTTCAGCCTGGTTCAGCCCTGATTGTTGGGGTCATTTGGGAAGTGAACCAGTGGATGGCAGACATTTCTCTACTCTCTCTGTAATTCTGTCTTTCAAATAAATAATATAAATCTTTAAAAAAAGATTATGCACATAAAAAAGTTTACACTGTTTCTACATTTTGAGTGTTTATGGTACTTGTGTGAGTACACTTATTAGTGAAACAATGTGAAGAACTAAAGAGCTGATTAAAAGTGCAATTATTAGGGTGCGATCATGAAAATGAAGTTCTTCTGTGATAGTGATGTAGCATCTTGAAATCCTAATGGAAATGGATATGCCATAAAGATAAAAAGCATTAAACATTAAAAAAAATGTATGTATTTATTTGAAAGGCAGAGTTACAGAGAGGCAGAGGGAGAGACAGAGAGAGAGGTCTTCCATCCACTGGTTTACTCCCCACATGGCCACAATGGCTGAAACTGGGCCCATCGAAACCAGGAGCCAGGAGCTTCTTCCAGGCCTTCCAGGCAGGTGCCAGGGGCCCAAGGACTTGGGCCATCTTCTACTGATTTCCCAGGTGCATTAGCAGAGAGCTGGATTGGAAGAGGAGCAGCCAGGGCTGAATTGGAGCCCATACTGGATGCCGGCAGTGCAGGTGGCAACTTTATCTGACATGCCACAGTGCCGGCCCTGAAAGTATTTAAACTTGACAAAGATAATATATAATATTTTACTAATATCTTTCTTGTTGAGAAAGTCATAATGGTTATCTGACTATTGAAAGAAATTATAGGGGGTTTAGTTCCTTCTTTTCTTTTAAAAAAAGGTTTATTTATGTATTTAAGAGTGAGAAGGAGCATTCTCAACTGCTGATTCACTTTCCACATACCCCATCAGCCAGGAAAGCTGGGTACCCTGAACACAGTAATCCCTATGAGAGCAGCAGAAACCCAACCACTTAAGCTATCCCTATCACCTCCCAAGGTCTTTCTTTGCATGAAGCTGTAGTTAGGAGCTAGGGCTGGGAATGAAACACAGGGACTCTGATGTGGAGATGTAGGCATCTTAACCATAAGGCTAAATACCTACTCTGCTTCCTTTCTTAATTTAAGATGATCCAGAGAGCTGGATTGGAAGTGGAGCAGCTTGGAGTTGCCAGCACTGCAGGTGGCGGCTTTACCTACTATGCCACAGCGCCGGCCCCCAATATAGAATTCTATAAAAAAGCAATAAAAAGTAATAAAAGATATACAGATTGAAAGTAAAAAGCAAAATTATCTTTCATTGCAGACAGAATATAAAAATGTAAAATCTGGTAGCACCCACAAAGAAGCTTCTAAAGCTAAAAAGTGAGTTTAGCATGGTCATAGGATATAGGGTTAGTATACAGAAAGCAAGTGTATTTCTATTATAATGCAAATCAGAAAATGAAATACAGTCCTGATACAGTTTATGACAACATTAAAGGTAAAGGAATGGCTGGCGCCGCGGCTCACTAGGCTAATCCTCCGCCTTGCGGCGCCAGCACACCGGGTTCTAGTCCCCGTCGGGGTGCCAGATTCTGTCCCGGTTGCCCCTCTTCCAGGCCAGCTCTCTGCTGTGGCCAGGGAGTGCAGTGGAGGATGGCCCAAGTGCTTGGGCCCTGCACCCCATGGGAGACCAGAAGAAGCACCTGGCTCCTTGCTTCGGATCAGCGTGTTGCGCCGGCCGCGGCAGCCATTGGAGGGTGAACCAACGGCAAAGGAAGACCTTTCTCTCTCTGTCTCTCTCACTGTCCACTCTGCCTGTCAAAAAAAAAAAAAAAAAAAAAGGTAAAGGGATATTCAGGAATGAATTTAACAATATGTCACACTTTTATACCAATGCTATAAAAACATTGCTCAGATAAACTAAAGGAGATCTAAAAGAATGGTGAAATACATCATGCTTATTGATTATGAGTCAATGTTTTTAAGATGCCGTTTGTATTTTTCTGCGAAATACTTGTTAATGATTATTTTTGTTTTGTATTGGTGTTTTGACCCCTATTTCTGTGTTTTTAAATTTTCATAGAAATAAGGCCTCTTAGTAGTGATTTGGACTTTAAATAGTCTTCATTTTTTATTGTTCAGCTAATTTCTGCCATGAATTAATTTATTTTTTTTAAAGATATATTTATTTATTTGAAAGGCAAAGTTACAGGAGGGTGGGGAGGAGAGGTTTTATTTTTTTCCCCGGAATGTCAGAGGTCAGAGTTAAAGGGAATCAGAAAGAGATTTTCCATCCTCTGGTCACTCCCCAAATGGCTGCAATGGCTGGGGCTGGGCCAGACTAAAGCCAGGAGCCAAGAGCTTTGTCCTGTTCTCCCATGTGAATGCAGGGTCCCAAGGACTTGGGCCATTCTCTGCTGCTTTCCCAGTCACATTAGCAGGGAGTTGCGTTGGAAATGGAGCAGCCATATGGGATGCTGGCATTGCAAGCAATGGCTTAACCCATTGCACCACCATGCTGACTGCTTTCTTTTCTTTTATGGCTTTTGGAGTTTTAGTTATGATACACAGGCATTCATTACTTAAAGGTTATAATGGAATTTACCCATGTTCTCTTTAAAAATTTTAACAGACATAAAATTTGCATGTAAGTGGAACATGTTTTATTACAAGTATATGTTGTGCAATATCAAATTATGGTAGGTATATTTATCTTTTAAACATTCAACATTATAGTGAAAGTATCCAAAATTCTATCCTCTTTTTTTAAATAATAGAATACATAGAACATAAATATTATCTCCAATTGGAAATTGGAATTCCAATGACATTTTTCACAGAACTAGTAAAAACACTACTAAAATTTGTACAGAACCACGAAAGACTCCAAATAACCAAACTGATCTTGAGGAAAAAAAAACAAGACAGAAACGTTATACTACTCAACCTTAAAATACATTACAAAGCTACGGTAATTAAAACAGTATGGGTGCTGGTGCCGTGGCTCACTTGGTTAATCCTACGCCTGTGGCACCAGCATCCCATATGGGCACCGGGTTCTAGTCCCGCTTGCTCCTCTTCCAGTCCAGCTCTCTGCTGTGGCCCAGGAAGGCAGTGGAGGATGGCCCAAGTGCGGGGGCCCCTGCACCTGCATGGGAGACTAGGAAGAAGCATCTGGCTCCTGGTTTTGGATTGGCGCAGAGTGCCGGCTGCGGCAGCCATTGGGGGGGGGGGTAAACCAACGGGAGGAAGACCTTTCTCTCTGTCTCTCTCTCTCTCACTGTCTATAACTCTACCTGTCAAAAAAAAAAAAAAAACACACAGTATGGTGGTGGCATACATACAGATCTATAAGCCAGTGGAATAGGTAAGAGATCACAAAAGTAAACCCAAATATGTATAGCCAATTGACCTTTGAAAAAGGTGCTAACAATATGCACTGGAAAAACAATAGTCTTTTTTTTTAATAAAAGGTGTTGGGAAACTTGGATATCCACTTAAAGAAGAATGAAACTAAATACCTTTCTCTCACCATGTGCAAAAATCAACTCAAAATGAATTGAAGATCTAAGTGTGAGACTTGAAACTTGTGGAAGAACACAAAACACATCAGGACACTGAAAGGGCAAAGATGTTCTAGATCTGATCCCCCAAAGCTCAGAACATAAAAGTGAAAACAGATAAGTGGGATTTCAAAACAATGAACCTCTGCACAGTAGAGGAAACAATCAGCAGGGTGAAGAGAACTACAGGATAGGAGAAAATATTTGCAATCTATGCATCCTTCAAGGGGTTAATATCCAGAATATAAAAAGAACTCAAATCTGTAGCAAAAAGTAAATAAATAATCCAATTTAAAAATGGACACTAGGGAGCTGGCGTTGTGGCACAGCAGGCTAACCTGCTACTTACTACACTAGCATCTCACATCGGAGTGCTAGTTCAAGCTCTGGCTTCTCTGCTTCCAATCCAGCTTCCTGCTAATGCCCCTGGGAAGGCAGTGAAAAATGGTCCCAGAACTTGTGCCTCCGCCACCCATGTAGGAGACCAGGATGGATTTTCTGGTTCCTGGCTTTGGCCTGTTCAGCCCAGGCCTTTGTAGTCATTTGGGGAGTGAACCAAAGGACAAAGATCTCTTTTTCTCCTGTTTAATCTCAATCTCTCACTCTCGCTCATTGCCTTTAAATAAATGAAAAATTTTTTTCTAAATGTGCAGCAGATATAGACAGATGTTTCTCGAAGGAAGACATACAAATGGTCAACAGGTACATAAAAAAATGGTCATGATCACTAATTATCAGGGAAATGCAAATCAACTACAATGAAATATCATATCAAGGGGCCAACTCTGTGGCATAGAGAGTGAAATATATCAGTCCAATTATATTGGCTATTATCAATAAAACAGAAGGGCCCAGCACTGTGTGGTACAGTGGGTTAAAGCCACGGCCTGCAGCATCAGCATCCCATGTGGGTGCTGGTTCAAGTCCTGGCAGCTCCACTTCCAATCCAACTCCTTGCTAATGTGCCTGGGAAAGCAATGGTGGATGCCCCAAGTGCTTGGACCTTTGCATCTACTTGAGAGTCCTGGAAGAGAGACCTTGAAGAAACTCCTGACTTTGGGCCCAGTCCCAGGCATTTTGGCCATTTGGGGAGTGAACCAGCAGATGGAAGATTCTCTCTCTCTCTCTCTCCTTCAAATAAATACACCCTCTCCCTTTAAAAAAAAAAGAAAAGAAAAGAAAAGAAAATAGGCACTCATATGTGGGTAGTTGGAGTTTAACATGGTCAGTCTTCTGGCACATTGTGTAACAAGCCTATAAAAATGAAAGAATTTTAGTAATTCTGCTTATTATTTATGCTGCTAAAATGAATAATGAAAACTGAAAATTGGATAAACCTATAAAAATGAAAGTGATTGGGTATACTATGGTAAACTAAATAGTGGACTGCATAGTGACTAAAAAATTATGTTGTATATTGAATTGTCATGGAAAGGAAATGTTTTTCTTTTTTTTAAGAAAGCTTTTATTTAATAAATATAAATTTCATAAGTACAGCTTTTGGGTTATAGCGGTTCTTCCCTCTATACCAGCCCTCCCACCCCCAAACTGTCCCACTACCTACTCCCTCTCCCATCCCATTTTTCATTAAGATTCAAAATGTTTTTCTTTTATATTAAGTAAGAATTGGCTACAAAATAGTTTATTTATTCTTATCACTTCCCACTGGCTCTATTTTATAAGTATATAAAACCTCAGCAAATGAGCTGGAAGAACCAAAGTGTTTATGACTGTTAATCTCTGGGTTTTGAAATGATTTGTTTCTTTAAAACAGTTTTTATTTTTATGTTCTTCAATAAAGTGCTTATATGGACTAACAACTGTCTTGGACTACCACTATCTTGAATTAGAAAGAAAATTCTGAAGGACCAAGACTTTGTTGTATTTACTGCTGCATCCCAGGAACCTGGGATATAGCTAATCTAATATAGTAGGTTCTCAAAATATGTTTTTAGTAAGTATGTGAATGTTTTGCTTTTGTAATAAGGATGAGAGTTGTAAATAAAATTTTGAAGAAAATCCCTAAAAAGTGATGCATTGACAACAAAGGCCACATTTTATAGCATGTAATCTTAATTTCTAGTAAAGAATCTTAATGATTTTTTTCTTTCACATTTTTTCAAGGTTTCTAATTATTCTTTACAGAAGAAAATGAGTGAAATGGTAAGGAAATTACACAGTATATATTCTCCCCATCTATATTACTACATGGGTGCCTAGTATTTTCATGAATATAAGTGTGAAATAAAAAATAGGAATAGTTGAAACTGGATATTTTATCATCTTTAAGCCTGACTTACAACTTTAAATACAATATGGCTTTAATGAATTATTTCACAAATATATTTCCAGATTACATAGTGCTTATATTTTATAAAATAATTTTCACATAGTTAATAAAGTATTGGTAAGGATCTTACATTAAAAACAAGTTACAAAACTCTAAAACCTATTTTTAAATGATGTTCTTATTAGTTATAGCCTGAAATATTGAAATAGAAGTCACATTTTGGATATGATATTTGTTCTTTATTAGTGAAGTATTTATTTGTCGTGTATTCTCTTATATTAAAATTAATAGTTCTGGGTTTATATAATATTTTATAGAATATTACTTTGATAGTGTCTCTTTCTATCCTTATTTGATTCAGAAGGGTATTTTTTTTTTGTATTTTTGATGGAGCAAAATTCTCCCATATCCATTTAAATCTTTAGAGGGTTTCTTGGATGTACTTATGCTCTTCAGTCTTCATTCTTTGCTGCAGTAAAGTAAAATTAATTTTTGAGTTTGACTTTTTATATAAAAAATGAGAAATCACTGTGACAGTAAATATAAAATATAAAGTATTTTGCTTCTTGAAATTGTTTTGGTGTTTTAGAAAATGAAAGAAGCATACACAGAATGCCAAGCTTGATTGAATAAGATGTGAAAATTCTGTTGCTGTTGAACTGGAAAGAATAAAGATAATGTTGTCAGACTATTTTAAACTGTAATTTTAATTGAGAAGCTGAAAAACTAGATCTTGGTTTAGCTTTAAGTACCATGACATTTGTACTGAAAGTCATCTTCAACGCTACAGTGATTTTACACAAAATATAGTGAAATTGAATAATGTGCCCTTTGGCCTGAGAAATAAGGCTACAAGTTAAAGATCAAAGGCAACATAAAATGTGTTTTATTTTATTCTACTTTAAAAGACTTGTAATCTTTAAAAAAAGTGAAAACATGTAATATCCTAGTTTTTTGTCACTTCTGAGCCTTTTGTTACTGTGAATTACAACCTCTTAACCTATTAAATTGATATTTGAGTTTCAGTAAGTGTTTTTGACAGTTCAAAGCATTATCATAATTTTATATATTGACATGTACATTTTTATAATGACATATTATTCTTAATGTCCACTGTAGCGTACTATTTATATTTTTGATTTAAAAGCTAAAAAATGTTTTTCTAAACTTTCTTACATTTATCTTACATTATTATAATTATTATTTATTCAAATGACCTTTCTGTATTCTAAGGCCTGCACAGCATTCAGCAAATCATTTAATCTTATTTAAAGCAGTACATTATTCTTTTTTTGTTATTTGACTCTATGGGCAAGACTAAAAATAAGATAATTCCTACAGTGGTGTCAAGGAAGAATTTGGGGAGCAATAAAATTAAATATCCTGAAAGAAATAGTTTTTTTAAAACACAATAATAAGAAGCTTTTAAAGAATTTCATAATCTTGTATAACTGAGTTGTTAATAACTGGTCAGTTTCAGTCTTCTAGGAATTTAATAAGCTGATTTTGTATAGAGTTGGTGATATATCCCTAGATAAACTGACATAGTCATTTATCAAAAGATTTGTTTATTTCTAAAACACCGAAACCTCTCCTTAGAAAAAAAAATCACAGTCATTACCCATAAAAAGGATGCAGTAAAACATGTTAAAGATGCTTTACTTTAGATCATTAAATTAACCATAATTGTGATTGGTCATTGAGGAAAATCTTTCCTGTTGTATTCAGTGGCTACTATATAAATGCCTGTGTTGTATAATTGAATTTATAGCAACTGTGTTGTATAACTGAGTAGCTAAAACAGCTTAATGAATAAAGTAAAAACTTATCAACTATATTTAATATTTAAAGTAGTGTTTCATTTCTATTTTTGTTTTTTTCTGTTATTACTTTCTTTTAAAGAAAAGACTTATAAGACTTTTTTTTCTTTGTTGAAGCAGAGTTTCAATACAGAAGGATTTTTTTTTTTTAAAGATTATTTATTTGAAAGATACGGTTACAGAGAGGCAGAGGCAGAGAGAGAGAGAGAGGTGTCTTCTATCTGCTATTTCACTCCCCAGATGGCTGCAACGGCCAGAGTTGCACCTATCCAAAGTCAGGAGCCAGGAGCTTCCTCCAGGTCGTCATGCAGGTGCAGGGGCTCAAGCACTCTGGTCATCCTCCACTCCTTTCCCAGTCATAGCAAGGAGCTGGATTGGAAATAGAGCAGCTGGTATTCAAACTGGCACCCATATGGGATACCAACACTTCAGGCAACGGCTTTACCTGCTACACCATAGCGTTGGCCCCAGAAGGTTTTGATATGGCTGGGAACAACTATGTTATTTTCTTTCAGAGTGGAATGTTTTTTAGATTGAAGACTTGTCTGGAAGTCGTTTCATGATTTTATATATATATGTGTGTGTGTGTGTGTGTGTGTGTGTGTATGAATATATATATATTCACATACATTAGCTATGTAACTTTAGATTGGTTTTCCAAGTTTTTAAAAATCTTGAGCTATGTTGGGTAAATTGTTTCTGTCTGAATTTTTATTTATTTTTGTTTTATTTGAAAGAGAGAGACAGTGTTAGAACTTCCATCTACTAGTTCACTGCCCATATACTTTTAACAATTAGGTCTGGATTAGCCTGAAGCCAGGAGCCTGGAGTTCAGAGTAGGTCTCTGACATGGGTGGCAGGGACCCAAGTACTTGACTCATCACCTACTGCTTCTCAGGTGCTCATTAGCAGGAAGCTGGATCAGAAGAGGAACTCTGATTCCAACCAAGCATCACAGGATGCAGGTGACTCAAGCGTCATCTTAACTGATGTGCCAAATGCCTGCCTGATAACTAGGTTTTTTAGGTAGTTTATACCTATTTTTTGTTTTTTACTAAAAAGGTAAAGATATCTTAAGAAAGATGTCATAGATTTTTAAAACTTTGAATTTTATAACTCCATTATTCAATTTTGTGTCATATTGAAAAAGTTAAGTTGTAAAATTGTAAATAATGTTTATTTTTGGACTTTGATCTTTTCCTCTGAAATTTACTCATAAACTAATTATTTAAAGAGAAATTAATTTTACCTCTAGAAGTTTGCAAAGTACTCTCCCTAAATAAAAAGGAAAAGGGGGAAATGTGCATTTATGCATTTTGTTGGTAAATGTATTTTTAAACACTTGTGTGTGAATATTATTTTTAAATTATTCCTACTTTGAATGCTGGTGTTAAAGTAGGCCTTAAAGCTGCACATACACACACACGGTTATGTGTGTCCTTTTTTCTCTAATCTTGATTTTCATAGACCAGATTTGTTCAAAATGAGGTACACATATATGTAGAGAGCAGTGAATCTTGGTATTATTTCTCTATTAAGTCTTTGCATTTAGTAGTGAAATTGTATAAAAAAAAGTAATTTGAATCACTTCATAAATGTAAAAAGAACAAAAAAAGTTTATTCACTATTATGTATAATATGCAATATTAAAGTTTAAACATTTAAAACATTTTTAAATGACACATAAAAATTATACATGTTTATGGGATACTATGTGATGTTTTGGTATGTGTATACATTGAAAATAATGTACAATTGGAGTAAACCTAATTATTTCCTTAAACATTTAACATTACTTTATGGTGAAAACATTAGAATTCTTTTCTTTTTTTAAATAGAGAAGTATAGAGTACCTTCTATTTAGATATCTATTGTGTAATGGAATGCTGGAACTTCTACTCCTAAGTATAACTTGGTACTCGTTAAGCTACCTCTCTATATCCTTTTCCTCATTATTCTCCCCAGTCTCTGATAACCATCATTATACTTTTTTAAAAAGAATTATTTTTTTTATTTGAAAGACAGAGTTACAGAGAGAGTTAGAGCCAGAGAGAGAGAGAAGTCTTTCATTCCACTGGTTCACTCCCCAAATGACTGCAACAGTCAGAGCTGAGCTGTTCTGGAGCCAGGAGCTTCTGCCGGATCTCCCACTCAGGTGCAGGGGCCCAAGCACTTTGGCCATCTTCTACGGCTTTCCCAGGCCATAGCAGAAAACTGTATTGGAAGAGGAGCAGCAGGGACTCGAACCAGCAGCCATATGGGATGCCAGCGCTGCGGACTGGGACTTTAACCTGCTGTGCCACAGCGCTGGCCCCATCATTATAATTTTAACTTACATGAGATCCACTTTTTTTAGATTCCACATATGAGTGAGATCACGTGGTACTCATCCTTCTGTATTTGGCATATTTCATTTAACATGTAATACTGAAGTTTTAATGTTATATCAATTTATTTGTATAGTTCTTTACCATGTTCTTAGATCTCTCAGGCAGTTATTACCCACCACTTTCTGTTGCTTCTCGAAGAATTTAAACCATTCATTGACAGTACTACAATTGGTGGAAAACTTGACAAGTGACCTCTTCATCTCAATATCAAAAGAAGGTAGCCAGCTAGGCTCATATAGGCTTCCATGGTTTAATGAACTGTAGGTGATCACGTGACTTGGACGTCTTACTATAGTATGCGTCATGGCCATTGAACAGCCTAATCTATTTGAAATAAAAATTATGTCATGCAAACAAATGAAGCTTTGTTTGCATTGAATTCAATTTTGCCCTCAAGCAAAGGATCTTGGAATAGGGTATATCACAGATTACTCAAATGTACATAGAGCTCTATGCATGGAGAATAATTATAAAATCTCTTTGATTTCTTTTGCATTTTTACTTAACAGGATTGTTAATCTTTACTGCTTTGCCTGCCTATTTTATCATTACTTTTTAGCTTAGAGATTAAAAATGCTTTTGTGGGATCATATATTAATTTGTAGTAGACTACAATATACAATTCTAGTATATTAATTTGTCATAAAGACTATGTAAATATTTGAAACAAAAAATTTAAAAATTCCTTGAATTGAAAAAATTCCATTAAACCTATTTTCAGTGGGATCATTTTAGGTTTATATACATCTGTTGAGAGAGTATATTCTCTAGATGAAGAATTGAATGATTTTTTAAAAGGAATATAGCTCATTATTATTCATTGTTAAAGATAATAGTAATTACCCATGTAGGTATAAGATCTCTGGAGCTAAGCCCATTTGTAATCTTGTTTACATTTATAAATGTTACACAATTAATAAAAATGACTAAATGAATTTGTAAATCTCACAGAAACTTTCATTTATCATAATCACTATCAATTATGTTATCATTTTGCTTAAAAATCATTAGAAATTAACTTTGAAAATGTGAATACTACCTGACTTGCCAGGATAATATAGTTAGGTATAGCTTAAATTGTAATGTGTGCTCTGTTAATATTAGAGAAAGCTGCTCCTATTCTAAATTGAAGTCAATAAAAGTATTGAAGATACTTTTATCTGTTAAAGAATAATAATAAATTATTTTGTGATTGTTATGTGATGGATTTCATTCTTATTGCTTAGGTATGAATTTATTTTATCCTTCCAGCAACCCTGTAAGGGAGCCAGTCTCATAATCTCCATTCTAAAGATAGGGTAGGCAGTTTGCCTAAGGTCACAGTGAGTGATCTGAGAGACAGGGTTAGTCAGACTGCTTTTTGATTACTGTGCTGTCTTGCCTATAGTTTGCTTTTAAGCAATGTGAAATGACTGTTAACTTACACAAAAGGAAATTTAATAGAGGCATTCTCAATTGATTAGAGAGTGAAGGATGAATTTTGGAATGAACAGAGACCAGAGTGAATTATAGAGTGTGTAAACCAGTATATGACTTAACTGAACTTTGCTCAAAATTCGAATTCCAGGATAGAAATTGTCTTATTTTGGGCTATATGTCTTGCCATTTAGTAGGGAAAGTAGGTTCTCTGAATTTTAGTCCTATGAGAATACAATGAAGAAGTATTTCTTTTTTATTTCAAAAAATTAGGGAAGGAGAGAGGTCTTCCATTTGCTGGTTCATTCCCCACATGGCTACAATGGTCCAGTTGGGACTGGGCCAGGTGGAATCCATAAGCCAGGCATAATAGCAAGGAACTGGATCGGAAGTGGAGCAGTCAAGACTCAAACTGGTGCCCATATGGGATGCTGGTGCTGTGGACAAAAGCTTAACCCACTATAATACAATGCTGGCCCCCTGGAAAGAGTACTTTTTTTAAAGGTTTATTTATTGGGGTACAACGGGTTAACACCCTGGCCTGAAGCGCCAGCATCCCATATGGGTGCCAGTTCTAGTCCCGGCTGCTCCTTTTCCGATCCAGCTCTCTGCTGTGGCCTGGGAAAGTAGTAGAAGATGGCCCAAGTCCTTGGGCCCTTGTACCCGCATGGGAGACCCAGAAGAAGCTCAGATCGACATAGCTCGGATCGGCTTCGGATCGGCGCAGCTCTGGCCGTTGCGGCCAATTGGGGACTGAACCATCAGATGGAAGACTTCTCTCTCTCTCTCTGCCTCTCTCTGCCTCTCCTCTCTCTGTGTAATTCTGACTTTAAAATAAATAAATAAATATTTTAAAAAGTTTATTTATTTATTTATTTGAAAGGCAGAGTTAGAGAGTGAGAGAGACAGAGACAGTGAGATCTACCATTTGCTGGTTCACTCCCCAAATGGCCACAATGGCTGGAGCTGGACCAGTCCAAAGCCAGGAGCCAGGAGTTTTTTCCAGATCTCCCACATGGGTGTGGAAGCCCAAGTGGTTGGGTCATCTCCGCTGCTTTCCAAGGTATTTAACAGGGAGTTGGATCAGAAGTGGAGCAGCTGGGACTTGAACTGGTGCCCATATGAGATGCCAGCACCATTGGCCGTGGCTCTACCTGCTATGCCATGGTGCCGGCCATAAGAAGGAATATTTTTAATGAAGTAAACTGTAGTGCAGTTGGATAAGTGAAATGTATGGTAGGGAAATCAAACAGATTTCCGTTGTTGGAAGTCTATAGAACAGTAATAATTGGTTTAGAAAACAATATGGAGTGCCACTTGATGGATCTACTTTGTTCTTTGTTTAGCATTGGTCATTATGGGAACTGAGGATAGTTGAAAAAATAGATGAAAGTTTTAAAGTGAGAGTCAGTGACTCTGCTAATGTCAAGTGTGGGTAAAACTTTTAAAATGTTATGGATTCTATTAACATATTTCTTTTTAAGCATTAAAATTATAGTGTGCAGTATGGCAAAGGTAGCTCCTTAGGCTGCAAGCATTGGAGGTCTAATGTTTACTAATTATGTCTCCAGATTAAGTAGTTTATTGCATCGCTGTGACTGTGAGATATTTGCCTTGTCATTTCATTTTTTGATGCAATGAAAAGGAACTATATTTATTAAATTTAATCTCAGAAAAAATTATCTGTGGGTTGATCATGCATATCAAAAGTATGCTAGCAAACTAAAAGGACAAAGAATCAAAATACTATCTAGTTGGGACCTGATTATTCCAATAATGTACCGAAACAAAAAAATTATTTCCTAGATTACTAACACTATTGCTTTAATTTCCCCCACACTGTGTTTAGTGCCAGACTAATTGATCTTTATATGGCTGTATTGGTCAGGCCTGGGCGAGGCCAAAGCCAGGATCCAGGAGCTTCTTCCAGATCTCTCACTTGGGTGCAGGGGCCCAAGCACTTGGGCCATTCTTCATTGCTTTTCCAGGTGCATTAGCAGGAAGCTGGATTGGAAGTAGAGAAGCCGAGGCTCAAACTGGTGTCTTTATGGAATGTTGGCACTGCCAAGTGTGGCTTTACCTGCTACACCACAGTGCTGACCCTTGATTGATCTTTCATAAATGAAATAGCAGGGGTTGGCACTGTGGCTTAGCAGGTTAAGTCACCGCCTGCAGTGTCAGCATCCCACATGGGTGCTGGTTCTAGTCCCGGCTGCTCCTATTCTATCCAGCTTTCTGTTATGGCCTGGGAAATCAGTATAAGATGGCCCAACTCCTTGGGCCCCTGCACCCACACAGGAAACCCAGAAGTAGCTCCTGGCTCCTGGCTTTGGATGGGCCCAGCTCCAGCTGTAGTGGCCGTTTAGGGAGTGAGCCCGGGGATGGAAGACTTCTCTTTCTCTCTCTGCCTCTGCCTGTCTGCAGCTCTGCCTTTCAAATAAATAAATAAATCTTAAAAAAAAAATAAAATGAAATAGCAAGTTTATTTTTGAAAAAAGATATTATAAACAAGGGACACATAACCTGAAGTGGCTATTTTGTTACAGGGGAAAAAAATGCTTGCTTTAGTTTTATGTGGTTTTAGAAGTACCTCCTAACATTTCTTCCCTATGGTATACTCAGAGAATACTTTCTGTTGACATTTATTTATGGGACATTATTAGCAACAGTTTTCCACAGTATGCTTTTTATATGTTTTTGAGTATGTTACATGTATAATATTTACAATGACTCTCCAAAATAGGAACAAAAGGTTCAGTTACATCTTTTGGCTAAAGAAGATTATCATAAGCAACTGAATGAAATTGAGAAATACTATACTGCAATAACAGGTCAATTTGGATTGGTAAAGGAGAATCATGAAAAGTTGGAACAAAATGGTAAGCACTATCTTATTTAAACTTTCATAATTCAGTGGGGAATATTTAAATAGACTTTATTTATCATGATTAAATTGAATTTATCTGATACTAGTAATAGTAAATGGTAGTTTAATGAATACTAAATTAAATGTAACCATGTGCATTGCGTTGGGACTGTTTTCCCAGTTCACATTAGTGATACTTGCTTTTAAATGTATAGTGAATATAATGTTTTCTTAAGTATCTTTCATTTTGCAGTACAGGAAGCAATACAAGTAAATAAAAGACTTTCAGCTTTAAATAAAAAACAGGAGTCTGAAATATGCAGTTTAAAAAAGGTATGATTGATGTATTCTACACTACAAAGTAAAAGTCTAAATAGTTTTATGGAATAGTACTAGAAGCAGTTGGGTACTTCTTTGGCAAAAGGAAAAGAATGTTTTAATATAGATTCATGAATTTTGAATTATGACTGTACTAATATAAAGAATCAATTTGTCCCGATCCATTCAAAATGTTGTCTTTGACTTGTGAACAGTAGCATGCATTTTTATCCTGATATGAATAACTATTAAGTATTCACTGTATGCAAACTTCATTATTCATTCATCCAATATTTATTGAGTTACTTTTATGTATCAGTGTTACTTAGGATATAGATAAGCAGAAAATAAAAAGTATTCCAACTTTTATGAAGTTTACAGTCTAATGGAGGAGTTGGGTATAAGATAATTACACAGATCAAATAATTGACAAATTTTTAAGTGATCTGAAGATAAAGGATGTGATGACATTATTATAAAGTGACTCCATTAGATTGGGGATAAAAGGGTGGAGGAGGGAGGGGAGTAATGTTTCAGGGGAGGGGAATAGCATGCTCAAAAGTCTTGAAGTAGGAAAGTGTTTAGTATATTTGAAGAACTAGAAAAAATCTGGTATGGCTAAAGCATTATGAATGAAGGGGTGCATTGAACATTTTTCTGGATTTGTTACTGAAGAACAGTATCCCTGTTTCTCCTTCCTAACCTTATTTAAATTTTTGTTTTGATGTTTACAATGTAAAGCCCTAATTTGACAGAGAAGGCCATAAACATATGTCTCTTTGGATAACAACCATTGTTTCAGCAATGGAAAATTATCTTAGCTTCTGATTATAAACTAGGAAGAATGTAACTTCCGCAGCTGTGCGTTGCAGTCATCCCACATCCATGAGCAAAGCCAAAAAGGAGGAATTTGACAATGTGAATGCCAGATTGGTTGTAGCATAACATAGCTGTTCATTTATGACATTGTTGAGAACCTGAATCAACCAACCCTGCATCTTGTCCTACCTTTACTTTCCAGTTATTAGAGTCATTAGTCCACATTATTACTTCACCCAGTTTCATTACAGCCATTTCAGTTTTCTGTTATTTGCATCTAAAAATTTCTCAGCTGATAAAATGCAGTTGATACGTGAGGAAGAAGTACTTTTTTTTTTTTTTTTAAGTAGGCTGTCACTTTAGAAAGCATTGTTATCAATGTCCATGATTCCAAATTGTTCTTTGGAAATAATATATGGAAGAGTAAAGAGAATTTTATTATCTTTAAGATTTTGAAATCTGAATAACAGAAAGGGTAAGAAACTTAAAATGTGGGTCCGGTGCTATGGCGCAGTAGGTTAATCCTCCGCCTACGGCGCTGGCATCCCATATGGGCGCCAGTTCTAGTCCCAGCTGCTCCTCTTCCAATCCAGCTCTCTGCTATGGCCTGGGAAAGCAGTAGAAGATGGCCCAAATGCGTGGGCCTCTGCAACCACATGGGAGACCCGGAAGAAGCTCCTGGCTCCTGGCTTCGAGTTGGTGCAGCTCCGGCCATTGCAGCCATTTGAGGAGTGAACCAACAGAAGGAAGACCTTTCTCTCTGTCTCTCCCTCTCACTGTCTGTAACTCTAACTCTCAAATTAATAAATCTTTTAAAAAAAACTTAAAATGTATTTTAAGGGACAATTTTTAGTATTTTATACATTCTAATACTAATTTTATATTTTATGTGGTTTAGTTTTTAACTTTAAGAGCAACTTTTTATTTTTAGACTTCTGTACAGACACTAATCAAATCTAATGACATTAGATATATCACTCATTTAAAACTTGCAATCATTAATTTTCCCAAAGATAATTTTCATTTTTCTTTTATACTGTTCTATGATTTTGTCCAGAGCAGTTAAGTTACTGGTTTGTGATAAGATGGAATTTCTTTCTTTCTTTCTTGGTGTGTGTGTTTTAAGCAAAGTGAAGCAGACCAAGCTTTGTTGTT
This sequence comes from Oryctolagus cuniculus, assembly GCF_964237555.1. Taxonomy (NCBI): domain Eukaryota; kingdom Metazoa; phylum Chordata; class Mammalia; order Lagomorpha; family Leporidae; genus Oryctolagus; species Oryctolagus cuniculus. The sequence goes on from NC_091432.1 coordinate 33,252,517, forward strand.
AGATAAAGCAAGGTATTCCAGTTCTGCACGCTGGGTTCACTGTTACAGCAGTCCTGAAGAATTCCCGATATTATCTATGAGCTGCATTCATAACTTCTGTTGTTTGTCTGAGTAAACGTCAGAGCACTCAAGGAGATAGTGATATTAAACAGACTACCCCCGTGCCAGAAAAGGAGGGGTGAAGGAGACAGCAGCATTGTATTTATGACTCTAGGGACTATAAGTTGTAATTTAATGAGATCAAAGCATGTGCTGTTTATTTGCTGTACTAGCAGCTTTGAATAAATGGTTAGAAAACAGTCAATGTACTGGAAGTTCAGATTGCTTACAAGCTTACAGGCTATAAAATTCAAAAAACATTTTTCAGTGGAAAATCATTTCATAGAGGTCTTTGATTTTAATTTATTCTCCTAAGATTAAGTAATTACCATATAAGAAGAAAAGATGTAAGAAATTATTAGTTCTTACTTTTGTGAGTCATATGCTGGTTTTCCATCTCTGCCCTTCTCTTTCAACTCCCTGTAGTTTCATAACAAATATTGAAAAAGGAAATGTATTTTAGGATATCTCCTACAAGGCTTAGTTGATTCTAACAGTTCCACATTTTCAGTTGTTGAAAAATATAGAAAAATGCAGAAGTCTTCTGTGTTGTTACCTTGAAGGAGAACTCTTCTTTTCAGAGAAGGTGGAGGGGTTTCTCCTGATTCCTGCTGTTATCTCTCTTGGCTTGCTCCAGTTTGCAGGGGGCCTGCTTGCTCCTACCTGTTAGCAGCATATTCTTATGATGCTCTAATCTTTTATGCTCTTTGGATTGGGATGCCATTTGGGGCCATCATTGAGACTTGCTCCTCAACTGGCCTCCACACACAGTTAGCAGGTTAACTGACAGCTGCTTGTCAGCTTCCTTCCTGGCCATTGCTAGAAAAGATGACTTTTCCCACACTGTCAGAAGGGTAGTCATAAAAGCTCAAATATCTGCCAGGTAAGGTTATGAGTTGTAAAATATCCCTTAGCAGTGCACTAATTCCTCAAGGTTGGCTTTCAAGCCTTTAAAATGGGCCTTTAGTTATCCAAGTCATAGGAGATAAATGGCACATGCACATTTCGCAATCCCTCTTCCCCATCTGGAACCTGACAGGGCAAAACATGCCTACCCCAGGCTTATAGGTAGAAAGTCCCATGCTGGGTCATCAGGAAGGGATGTTTATGTTACAAGCCAAGCTACTCCTGTTCCTGTGGATAGAGGGTTGGCCATGGAGTCAGGGGAATAGTATTGGGGGGAAGTGTATTTTCTCTTTCAAGCTATTTTTCTCCATCAAGGAATTTTCAGAAACATATTTCTTATTTTTTTTTCTTCATCATGAGACAAGCAAAACGCCAGATCATAAAGGCACAGAAAACTGCACCTACCACTGAGATAAGGCTGGTGCCCTTTGGAGGAAGTTTACTAAAGTCCAGCAGTGGCACCCCACTATACATGAGGAAAAGAGATTTTTTCCAACTAGACAGGCACAAAAAACGCATTGCTTGCAGACCATTAGGAGTGAACTATAGGAAGGAAGGAAGGAATCTCCCTCCTCTCTCTCCTCCGCATCGCTCACTCTTTCTGTCTTCTCTGCCTTTCAAATCAATAAAGAAATAAATCTTAAAAGAAAAAAAAAAAGGAAAGAAAGGGGTCCTGGTGTCCATTTCATCTCTTGGATCTTGAGTCAGCAAGTCAGGAGTGCCAGACACCAAGGGAAACTTCCCATCCTGGTGAGAGGGAGTAAGCCCTTCCCAGAGAGTGATGAGTAAGCACAGGTGAGCTGCTGCAGCCAATTGCTTCACTCTTGGTTCTCGAATGCCCTGATCCTAGACTAGAGACAGTCCCATCTGTGTCAGCCGACTTTGTTAACAGAGGCAAAGGGCCTCCTGTTTGCTTACGGTGTCACTGAATAGTTAATGTTAAATAGGAGTGGTTCAGAGGAAAGTTTTATTTACTTATGACAAGTACAGGACACAATGAGAAAGTAGTCTCAGAAAAGCAGTTTTCTTGGGCTTTTTTTTTTTTTTTTTAAGATTTTCTTTTTTGTTTGAGAGGTAGAGTTATAGAAGGAGAGACAGAGAGATAGGTCTTCCATCCACTGATTGACTCCCCAAATAGCCACAATGGTCGGAGCTGGGGGATCCAAAGCTAGGAACCAAGAGCTTCCTCCAGGTCTCCCATGTAGGTGCAGGGTCCCAAGCACTGGGACCATCCTCCACTGCTCTCCCATGCCGTAAGCAGAGAGCTGGGTTAGAAGAGGAACAGCAAGGACACGAACTGGCACCCATATCGGATGCTGGCACTGCAGGTAGAGGCTTAGCCTACTATGCCACAGCGTCGGCCCCTTTCTAGGGCTTTTATAGCAGATGTCACAGGAATATCTAAGATGGAGTAAAAGAGGAGGGGAAAGGCCCTTTTTGATCATATAGTATAAGCAATATACATCTCCATGCTTCTTCATCCATTGTATGTTCAGAAAATGGCAGCAATCTCCTGCCATAGGTAGAGAATTTAATACTTTGTACAATAAGAAAAGTTCAGCTTATTCAAAGTGGTTTCTTGTGGCTGTAAAAACTGCTCCTTGTTTGTAGTTGTATGGCTGCCTCTGGGTACAGTGTTGCAAGATAAATTGAGCTGGAGCATTCTCTGAAAAATAAACAAGATGTTCTGATTCTCTGTCCATATTCCAGTGTTCCCTGCCTTTTGCCTAAATTCTGTACTCTTGGTTACAAAACCTGTATCACTGGGCCTTTTTTTTTTTTTTAAATTGAATAAGTTAAGTACAGAGATTTCTTTTAAATACTCATGATGTTTAACTAAATACTGCACTATAGGGTGTAGATAGTAGTCAGAAACCCAGTAGATCTGAGTTGAGATTAAAACTTCAGGATGGGCCGGTGCCGCGGCTCACTAGGCTAATCCTCCGCCTTGCGGCACCGGCACACCGGGTTCTAGTTCCGGTCCGGGCGCCGGATTCTGTCCCAGTTGCCCCTCTTCCAGGCCAGCTCTCTGCTGTGGCCAGGGAGTGCAGTGGAGGATGGCGCAAGTGCTTGGGCCCTGCACCCCATGGGACACCAGGCTAAGTACCTGGCTCCTGCCATCGGATCAGTGAGGTGCGCCGGCCGCAGAGTGCTGGCCGCGGCGGCCATTGGAGGGTGAACCAATGGCAAAGGAAGACCTTTCTCTCTGTCTCTCTCTCTCTCACTGTCCACTCTGCCTGTCAAAAGAAAAAACAAACAAACAAACTTCAGGATGGCTGGCGCCGAGGCTTAATAGGCTAATCCTCCATCTAGCGGCACCGGCACACCAGGTCCTAGTCCCGGTCGGGGCGCCGGATTCTGTCCGGGTTGCCCCTCTTCCAGGCCAGCTCTTTGCTATGGCCTGGGAAGGCAGTGGAGGATGGCCCAAGTGCTTGGGCCCTGCACCCGCATGGGAGACCAGGAGGAAGCACCTGGCTCCTGGCTTCAGATCAGCTCGGTGCACCGGCCGCAGCGCACCAGCTGCGGCAGCCATTGGAGGGTGAACCAATGGCAAAGAAAGACCTTTCTCTCTGTCTCTCTCACTGTCCACTCTGCCTGTTAAAAAAAAAAAAAAACTTCAGGATGCCCTAGCAGATTTTACCTTTGAATTAATTTCACAAAACTTTAAGAAGTTAAATTAGTTACTGAAATAACTAGATTTATTTTTACATCCTTTAGCAGACATAGTCATTTTAATTGTTATCCCATGTTTTTGAATATTTATCCTTGGATGAAATAATGACATCAATAAGTTCTTTTGTTGAATATGTTAAGTCAAAGACTATTTGACCTAGGACTAGAACAATGATTTATTATACCACCTTATTTCTGTGGTTGTTGTTTCTTAGTGAATTCTCATATCTGAATTTAATGCAGAATTAACCTACTTTAAACTCACAGTTTATAGTTGTTGATAGCAGTTAAAGTTATTTTCTAGCAATAAAATATGCTATTCTTTTACAGTTAACATTATACTAATGACTAATCTAAGCTTTATTTTTCCAGGATTGGTAGTAAAACTGCATTGCTCTGTTCACATTTAAACCAGGGTTGTTAATGTGATTGGAGTAAAGCTAGCTTGTTAAAACAGAAGTTAGGGGCCAACGCTGTGGCTCACTTGGTTAATCCTCCACCTGCAGCACCAACATCCCATGTGGGTGCTGGGTTCTAGTCCTGGCTGCTCCTCTTCCAGTCCAGTTCTCTGCTGTGGCCCAAGAGGGCAGTGGAGGATGGCCCAGGTGCTTGGGCCCTGCACCCGCATGGGAGACCAGGAGGAAGTGCCTGGCTCCTGGCTTCAGATTGGCACAACATGCCGGCCGTGGTGGCCATTTGGGGAGTGAACCAGTGGAAGGAAGACCTTTCTCTCTCTCTCTCTCTCTCTCTCTCTCTCTTTCTCACTGTCTGTAACTCTGCCTGTCCAAAAACAAACAAACAAAAACAACAAAAAAATAAAAACGGAAGTTAAACTCTCTGTACTATGCTAATGCCTATCAATTTCTAAGTAACCTTACCAGCTATGAACTATTGTGTTTTTAACAGTAGTCCAGTTGACATTGGCTGCTGTCATCAAATATTTTTGTCATTTATTTATTTTAGTCACATTTTTCTTCATAGTGTGTTCATTATTCTTTTCTACTTATGTTCATTACAATTTTTACTTCCTGTTAGATTTCTGTATCTATTAAGTTGCTGTGGGATAAAAACTATGTATGAAGCCTGTATCTTTCTGGAGAAGTTTATAATCTACAGGAAAAGTCATTTTTATCAGCTTTGAGAGAGTGAATTTAATTCTTTAAACAAAGAAAATTAGACTTATTTATGCCACTTATTAAGAATTCAGAGCACTTTATTTTAAATGTAGGAAAAATAATTCTGCTATCTTATTGCAGCTGTAGAATCATAAGATGTCTGGGACTCAGCTTAATAATTATAATAGGAAACAAATCTTTAAAAAATAGGAAACAGTATCTAAGACATAGTAGATGCTTAGTGCTTGTTACATGGATTATTAAATGTGAAGGGCTTTTTAAAGTTTATTATCGGCTGGCGCCGGGGCTCACTAGGCTAATCCTCTGCCTGCGGCACCGGTACCCTGGGTTCTAGTCCCGGTTGGGGTGCCGGTTCTGTCTCGGTTGCTCCTCTTCCAGTCCAGCTCTCTGCTGTGGCCCAGGAAGGCAATGGAGGATGGCCCACGTGCTTGGGCCCCTGCACCCACATGGGAGACCAGGAGGAAGCGCCTGGCTCCTGGCTCTGGATCGGTGCAGCGCCGCTGTAGCGGCCATTTGGGGGGCGAAACAACGGAAGGGAGACCTTTCTGTCTCTCTCACTGTCTAACTCTATCTGTCAAAAAAATAAATAAATAAAGTTTATTATCCCCATTTTACTTAGAAAGAAGAATTTTAATAATGGAAAGCAAAGAAATGAGTAGTCTTTCATAACATACATGGACTATCTAAATCAACCAAAAACCCACCTAATTTTGGGCTGCCTTTTATGTGAGAGTAAATTTCCTCATTTGGTGATTTAGTTCTTGTTTTCTGATAGTTATAACCAAGTACACTAACTGATACTCTGATTTGTGATTTTCATTATAGGATATTGTGTTTTGTACAAAACAATAAGCATTTAAAACAAAATGAGTTACGTTTATGAGATGTATGTGATGGTTCACTTTATTTATTTAAGAAGCAGAGAGACAGAAATAGGCTGACAGAGATCTCCTATCCACTGATTTACTAGCCAGATCCCTGCAACAGCATGGTCTGGGCCAGGCCAAAGCTGAGAGCCAGAACCCAGTCTGAGTCTCCCATGTGGATGGCAGGGACCCAAATACTTGAGCCATCATTTGTTGCCTCCCATGGTATGGTGTGCATTAGCAGGAGTCTGGAAACAGAAGAAGAACTTGGACTTAAATCCAGAACTTCCAATATGGGATAAGGGCATCCCAACCAGTATCTTAACTGTTGCACCAAAGTCTTATTCTGATAGTTCACTTTTTAAAGGTCTAGCAAGATTATAAATTCCTCTGGCTCCCTGATAATGTTTCTTTCCTCTCATTGCTCCAAAATTCTTTCCTGAGGTCTCTGTTATTCATTTATCATAGTCTTTTTTTTTTTTTTAAAGATTTATTTATTTATTTGAGAGGCAGAGAGGTGTTCCATCCCCAGGTTCACTCACCAAATGGCTGTAATGGCCAGAGCTGGGCTGATCCCAAACCAGGAGCCAAGAGCTTCTTCTGGGTCTCCCACATGAATGCAAGGTCCCAAGCACTTGGGCCATCTTCCACTGCTTTCCCAGGCTCATTAGCAGAGAGCTGGATTGGAAAAGGAGCATCTGGGACACAAACCAGCACTCTTATGGGATGCCAGCACCTCAGGTGGAGACTTGACCCACGATTCCACAGGCGCTGGCCCTAGTATCATAGTCTTTCTTGTATTATACTCTCTCTTTCAATGAGCTTCTTGCAGATCACTTTATATATATGCATATATATACACACATTATATATATTCTCGTATTTCTCTTTATTTTCAACTTTGTGATTTACTATAACTTGGAGGGTTAACAGGTCACAGTTGGATTCTTCACTCTCTCATCCTTGAAAAAAAATTCGTACAGCTCTCCTTTCATAAGTAACCATCTTACTGCCTATGAAGGTGAATCATCACTGGCACACTATAACTTTGGGGGAATTCATCATATGCAGCCTTTTATGATTTGAAAAATATAAATGAAAGTTTTTTTTGAAAATAGTAACTGTAGCTCCAGCTTAATGATTTGTGCATTTTGACTTTCTTATGAATCTGGTCAAAACATTTTCTATCTCTTGTTTTCTGTGGTCTTTTTAAAAATATTTATTTATTTGAAAGACTTATATTGAGAGGAGAGACATCTTCTACCTGCTGGTTCACTCCCCTTATGGCCACAATAGCTGGGGCTGAGCCAGGCTGGAGCCAGGAGCCAGGAGCCTCAGCTGGGTCTCCCACATGGTTGGCAGGGGTCCAAGTAATTGGGCCGTCATCCACTGCTTTTCAAGGCCATTAGCAGGGAGCTGGATCAGAAGTAGAGCAGCTGAGACACGAACCATTGTCCACATGGGATGCTGGTTTTGCATGCAGCAACTTTGCCTTCTTAGCTACAACAATAGGTCCCAGTTTTATGGTTTTTTAAATAACTAATTTATTAAAATTAAATATATACAAAAAATAAAACAATTTATAGTTAATTTATAATAAAAGTTTTTAAAATAATTGTAAAAGATGATAGTAACAACAGATAATATGAATAGACCATCTTCTGATGTGAAGCAGTGTTCTAAGGCATTGATTCTTGAACCCAGAATACCAAGAACTTCACCTACACGTTATTATTTAATTGGTTGTAAGCTGTAGCCGGGCATCAGGATATATTGAAGATCCACAGGTAAATATAATGGCCCACTACATTCTAGAACCACTGGATTAAACACTTCTATGTGTTATTTAATTCCATTTCTTAAAAGCAACTCTTGGCCAGCACCGCGGCTCACTAGGCTAATCCTCTGCTTGCGGCACCAGCACACTAGGTTCTAGTCCTGGTCGGGGTGCCGGATTCTGTCCCAGTTGCCCCTCTTCCAGTCCAGCTCTCTGCTGTGGCCCGGGAGTGCAGTGGAGGATGACCCAAGTACTTGGGCCCTGCACCCCATGGGAGACCAGGAGAAGCACCTGGCTCCTGCCATCGGATCAGCGCGGTGCGCCGGCCACAGTGCGCCGGCTGCAGCGCGCCGGCTGCAGCAACCATTGGAGAGTGAACCAATGGCAAAAGGAAGACCTTTCTCTCTGTCTCTCTCTTTCTCACTGTCCACTCTGCCTGTCAAAAAAAAAAAAAAAAAAAAAGCAACTCTTAAGTCCAGTTATGAACTCCATTTTTACCCATGTGGGAACTCCACAGATGTTTGTTAAATGAGCCTCTGTCCTCCTTTCTTTTGCATTTTCCTGCAAATTAAATCATACTGGGACATACCAAGGAGAAATGAAGATGAAAGTTGCCTTCAGGGAGTTGATCTAAGTAGATTGACAATCCCTGTATCAAGAATGATTGGGCTGGTGCCGTGGCTCACTAGGCTCATCCTCCGCCTGCGGCGCCGGCACCCCAGGTTCTAGTCCTGGTTGGGGTGCCGGATTCTGTCCTGGTTGCTCCTCTTCCAGTCCAGCTCTCTGCTGTGGCCTGGGAAGGCAATGGAGGATGGCCCAGGTGCTTGGGCCCTGCACCCACATGGGAGACCAGGAGGAAGCACCTGGCTCCTGGCTTCGGCTTGGCGCAGCACACTGGCCGCAACACACTGGCTGTAGCGGCCATTTGAGGGGTGAACCAACGGGAAAAAAACTCTCTCTCTCTCTCTAACTCTGCCTGTCAAAAAAAAAAAAAAAAAAAAAAAAAAAAAAAAGGCTGGTTGATGTGAAAAGCTGTTAACCAGAGAAGAAGGCTGGGAAATTGTTGCCCCTCACTTGTTCATTTTCATCTTCATAGTGGTCCCTAATTTCTGCATTTTCCTATCTTTTTCTTTTGTAGCCAAGAAACTGTCAGCCAGAGCTTCTGACTCCAAGAACTTTCCCCTCCACAGAAGCAGGCTCTCTAATCCTTAAAATTCTTTCATTCCCTGTTTAAAACCCTTTAAGGTTCAAAGCTCCAATGTCACAGGAAGTAGCTAGATGACAGTGACACCCTTTTTTCCTTTGACTCCATAAACTATAAGCAACTAGAGCTGAGATTTATACCATACTTCCTTCTAGAGAAAACAGCCTAGGTTTGGCTAAATGCTTGCTCCTATGTTTTTTTTTTTTTTGTTTTTTTTTTGTTTTTTTTTTTTTTGACAGGCAGAGTGGACAGTGAGAGAGAGAGACAGACAGAGAGAAAGGTCTTCCTTTTGCCGTTGGTTCACCCTCCAATGGCCGCCGCGGCCGGCGCGCTGCGGCCGGCGCACCGCGCCGATCCGATGGCAGGAGCCAGGAGCCAGGTGCTTTTCCTGGTCTCCCATGGGGTGCAGGGCCCAAGCACCTGGGCCATCCTCCACTGCACTCCCTGGCCACAGCAGAGGGCTGGCCTGGAAGAGGGGCAACTGGGACAGAATCCGGCGCCCCGACCGGGACTAGAACCCAGTGTGCCGGCGCCGCTAGGCGGAGGATTAGCCTAGTGAGCCATGGCGCCGGCCATCCTATGTAGTCTTAAATACATTTTTTCATCTCAGTAATCAGGAAAAACAGAGTTTCTACTTCCTTTTCATTTTGATGTTTGTCTTTCACATTTTTTTGGTATGCGTTTTTATTTCTTCTAGCTTTACCTAGAATAGTCTGAATTATCTTTTTTAAAAATCTCTAATCTGAATTATCTTTTTTTATTCATCTACTTTGTTCAGTCTATTTTATTCTCTTTTAGAATGTTGCATATTTTATATTTTCCCTTTTTCAGTAGTGTATGCACTGATTTCATGCCTGGATTAATACTGTACAATAATCTCAGCCAGTGTTACATTGTCTAGTTGAAAATATTTTTTAATATTTATTTGAGAAGCAGAGAGAGGGCCAGAGAGAACACAGAAGCGCTGCCATCTGCTGGCTCACTACCCAAATGCTTGCAGTAATATAATAATCCAGGTTTCCCATGGGGGTGTCAGGTAATTGGGTAATTACATGAGCCATCAATACTGTCTCCCAGGCACTGCATCAGGATCTACGACAGCACTAGAGGTCAAACACAGGGATTCTAATACAAGACGTGGACTCGAACTGGTGCCCATATGTGATGCTATGATCACAGGTGACTATGCCTCAAAGGCGATGCCCTAAACTTTTTTTAAAAAAAGCTTATTTAATGAATGCAGATTTCATAGGTACAGCTTTAGGAATATAGGGATTCTTCCCCCCATACTCACCCTCCCACCCCCATTCCTGTCTCACCTCCTACTCCCTCTCTCATCCCATTCTTCATTAAGGTTCATTTTTAATTAACTTTATATACAGAAGACCACCTCTATACTAAGTAAGGATTTAAACAATTTTCAAACACACACAGAGTATAAAGTACATTTTGAGAACAAGTTTTGCAGTAATTCTCATAGTACAGTTCTCATAGTACAGAGGTCCAACATGGGGAGTAGGTGCACAGTGACTTCTGTTAATTTAACAATTAACACTCTTATTTATGATGTCAGTGATCACTCGATGCTGTTATCATGAGCTGCCAAGGCTATGGAAGCCTTTTGTGACCACAGACTCCATCAGTATTTAGACAAGGCTGTGAGCAAAGTAGAAGTTCTGTCTTCCCTTCAGAGAAAAGTACATCCTTCTTTGATGACCTCTCTTTCCACTGGGGTCTCACTCACAGAGATCCTTCATGTAGGATATTTTTGCCACAGTGTGTTGGTTTTCCATGCCTGAAATGCTCTCATGGGCTTTTCAGCCACATCTGAATGCCTTAAGGGCTGATTCTGAGGTCAGAGTGTTACTTAAAGCAATTGTCATTCTATGAGTTTGCTGTGAGGACTGTTTCCCATCCAAACTTCTTTTAATTGGTTTTCCAGAGTTCCAGGGCTTGGCCCATTTTACATATTCAGCATCATTTCCTATTGCTTCCTGACAGGTATCTTCCATTCTATTTAAACCTAAATCTTTGTTGCCATTAGATTAATTTTTAGTTCTTTCCGCATTTTTACTTTTCTCCATATCCCCTCTCCACATGTAAAATACCTTCTGTCAGTTTATTTGTATTAAATAGAGTTGAAGCAGGAAAAGATGGTACACTGAAATGGGTGGTTGAGAAAATCTTAATGAAAAAGGTGTTTACATAGTTGTGGATAGAGTTAAGGGGAGCCAACAAGGGATGGTGAAGCATGCAGAGGATAACAGTAGTAGGGGGATGATGAACCACTCCTATACCTGAAGGAGCAGGGGAATAAACCAGATCCTGGAAGCTGGGGAGAACTGTAGCTGTAGGTATAGAAGAAAGCTCAAAAGTCGAGCCGTGAGCCTTCATGATGGCACAGAGCCATTGCCCAGTTATGGTCAGATAGGGACAGGGCTAGAGAAATAATGTTTCTTTCTCTTCCTAGTCTACTTGAACTGCTACCATCTCCTACAGAGTGCACCCAACAGGGAGTCAGAGAGGCTAGGGGATTTTCTGTACCCACAGAGATCAGCCACATAGGGCACAGACCAATGTGGTAGAGAAAGAATATAAAATGAATCAGAAGGGACACAAAGAGAATAGTCAGTGTAGTATTTATTCTTATGTGTCCTGCTCTAGGCCTACCTCCTTCATCGAAACTTTAATTACTGTGGTACATGCTGATGTTCTCTTTGTGCTAGACATAGATATTATTTTGCCTGCCTGCTTTCCTGAGAACAGAGCTGTGTCTCTTGACCCACATTACTTTAGTAGTCATTTTATGTAGTACACATATCTAAAGTTGGTATGTGAGCTGAGACCAGCGAATCCTCTTCCAGATTTTAAACTTAAGGTTAAGATAGATTTGGGTGAGTTTCTGTCTAGGTGACTAAAAGAGTTAACATGTGGAACTCTGGAGGTGCTGGCAGCCTGTTTCCTGGGGGCTTCTCTTTCAGCTTCCTAGATGCCCTGCTCTTGCCCCCCCCCTTTGACTACTTCTTAGTCCTCTATACCAATTGCTTCTCTAACCTGTGAATGTTGGAGTTCCTTAAGATTCAGTCTTTTTCATCTTCTGTCCTCTATTAACTCTCTAAGTGAACCTACTTCTATAGCTTTTAATACTGTTTTGAAAACTGCATAAGAAATGTGGGTTTTTTAAGGAAATGGAAAATTATAGTGAGTACAATAAAGATAAAAATTGTGCTCTTACAGACTTAATGTTTCAAAAACTTTTTTTCTACTCAAGAATTGTTCATTAACATCGTTCTTAAAACCTTCAAAAATTGAAATATTAGTCCTGATTTTTAATAACAGGCTGATTTAGTAAGCAGAGAAATGTTTTGGAAGGATATGGCCATCTCAGACTTGAAAATAGTTTAAAAACAAGGGAGTCTGTACAGGACCCACCACCATAGGTTAAAACCAACATACAGGGTCTGGGTTGTGGCATAGGAGGTTAAGCCACTACCTGTGATGCCAGCATCCCATATGGATGCCAGATTAAGTCCCTGCTGCTCCATTTCCAATCCAGCTTCCTTATAATGGGCCTTGGAAAGCAGTGGATGATGGCTCAAGTCCTTGAGCCCCTGCACCCACATGGGAGACCTGGAGGAAGTTCCAGGTTCCTGGCTGCATCCTGATCCAGCCCCAAGTCATTGTGTCCATTTAAGGAGTGAACCAGTGGATGGAAGTTTCTCTCTCTTTCTCCTTCCTTCCTTCTCTCTCTCTCTCTCCAACTCTTCAAATAAATAAAAATAAACCTTTAAAAAAACTCACTTCCTCTCTCTTCCAAGTAATGACTGGTATTTATAATTAAACAAACAAACAACATCCATTGCTGAATAACGTACTACAGCCTGTATCATCTCTATTGACTGTAGTGAATGCTGCTACTGCTTCAGTGCTATGGTTGTTGCCAATAGAAGCTGAAAGTTACTACCAGGGTCTCCCAGATGGATTTGTAATAGTCCTTCTTGGTAATACTAGGTTCTGATCCATTGTCCAGTATCTAAGACAGGTTCATCCCATAGCAGAGCCTGGCATTTTTGGCATCTCTGGTGGGCAGTGGGCTCTCTAGAGTTCTTCTCAATACAATGGGAATTCAGGTGTTGTATCATCAGTACTGTAAGAATCAGATCATTGACATTTAGTAGAGACAACATACAGACAGAACAGCAGTACAGTCAGTTGCACACCAATTCAGAACTTAATTCAGGACTTCAATGTGTCTGAATGCTATCTGCTAAACTCAGTGGACTTGTAACCTTACAAGTGAAGACTGCTTTTAAATCCCTTTTAAATCCCTTAATCCGTAGCACTGCCATTTTTGTAAAATGCTAATTTTGTGTCATTTTCCTCTCAAAATCCAGCAGCAGTTAATTCCTTTTTATAGGATAAAATTAAAACTCCTTAGCTTGGTATACAAATCTCTCTCAATGTTTGTATCCTATCAGATTTCTAGCTACAACTACCAAAATTTTACCTCTCCCCCTTTGATGGTATATTAGCTTCACTCATATCTGATTTCCTTGAACAATAATGTGCTCTTTCATGTTTGTTTGCCTTTATGTGTATGGAACCTTTTGTAAGGAATATTTACCCCCTTTTTGGCCCACTTTGTGAATTTATCTTTAAAGTTCAGATACTACCTTTATGAGTAATTCCTTTTTTATTTTTAAAATTTATTTGAAAGGTAGACAGAGAGATCTCCCATCCACTGTCATACCCCAAATGCCTGCAAAAGCCAGGATAGGCCAGATTGGAACTAGGATCTCAATCCAGGTGTCCCATGTGAGTGGCAGGAACCCAAATATTTGAGTTATCACCTGCTGGCTCCCAGGTGCACATTAGTAGGAAGTGGGTTTGAGAAGAGCCAGGATCAAACCCAGGCACTCCAGTATGGGCTGTGACTGCTCCAAGAGTATCTTAACTGCTGTAATGAACACATATCCCTGAGAAATCCCTTTTAATGCCCTTAATCAAACTATTTCCTTCTTTATGTTTTGTATACATTCCTGTAATACTCAGATAGTATGCATCACATTATAATTATTCCTTACATAATTTTTTCTTCCTGGATGCTAATGCATGTGGGAGTTGACTATCCTTTATTATCATCATATCTCAGAAGATGTTGGTTGAATAAGTAACGAGTAAAAATATTCTGCTTTTGATTTTTTAAGTTCTTTTAGTTACTATGCTCTTTTTAAGATCCAGGGTCATACATACTATCACTATGTTGTTAACCTTGCCTGTTCCATAGTCACAGATTGCATTCCTACACTGGATAATCTTGCAAGGGAACCAGGAAAAACAGGCCTTGATGAACAAATATTATCATCTTGATGTATGAAATACAGCAAATTATATTTATACATCAAGATGATATCACTGGGGCCGGCATTGTGGCATAGTGGGTAAAGCCTCTGCCTGCATTGCCAGCATCCCATATGGGCACCAGTTCAAGTCCTGGCTGCTCCACTTCCGATCCAGCTCTCTGCTATGTCCTGGGAAAGCAGTGGAAGGTAGCCCAAGTGTTTGGGCTCCTGCACCTGCATGGGAGACCCGGAGAAAGCTGCTGGCGCCTGGCTTTGGATTGGCCCAGCTCCTGCTGTTGCAGCCACTTGGGAAGTGAACCAGTGGATGGAGGACCTCTCTCTCTTTCTCTCTCTCTCTCTGCCTCTGCCTCTGCCTCTGCTTCTGCCTCTCTCTAACTCTGCCTTGCAAATAAATAAGTACATCTTTAAAAAAGAAAACATGATATTGCTTTCCTATGATGAAATATGTGTACTGAATTTTCTGAATTTTTTTCTGTTAAGGAACTTAAAAGAGTATCCTCAGACTTGATAAAGTCCAAGGTCACATGTCAATATAAGATGGAAGAAGAAAACATCAACCTAACAATTAAAGAACAAAAGTTTGAAGAACTGGAAGAACGACTGAACGTGGTATTTGATTATTCAAGTTTATAAAACCAGTATTTTTAATAAAATGTATGTCAACTTCAGTAGTATAGTACACAGTATTCTTTCTTTTTAAGGTTAATATTCATAATAAAAACTAAGGTATTATGACTCTGGTTTTTAAAATCAGATAATTTTTGGCATTAGCATGCCATTAGGACAATAAAATTTATAACTCTTTTACTTCCACTTAATGTGGTTTCAGATAGTGTTGTGTTATAATAGTGTATCCAGAACGGCTTTGGAGAAGAGAAATTTGTAGTTTTTAACATTTATAGTTTACAACAGCCTATACTGGGTTTCTAATACCTTCTTCAATTAACTGGGGTCACTGTTTCAACCCCAAATGTGGGTACTCTGATCAGTAGATCATGATGCTCCTAAATTTGTTGTGCACTGAATTTAATGTAGAGTTTGCTAAATTTATATCATAACCTTAAAATTATTTAAACTTTTAAAGGAATTAGAATTAAATAAGAAGATTAATGAAGAGATTACCTACATTCAAGAAGAAAAACAGGTAAGCAATCATAAGATGTTTTGAAGCCAATAAATATTTAAAAGATCAGATACAGTGTGAAAAATAAACCAATTAAATAATTAATGGAAACATGCCTAGGTTAACGCATAGCATATAGTATGCACTCAGTTAATGTATAATGAATAGTACATGCACACCTTTTTAATATATATCAAATGTATCCACATTAAATATATTCAAATATATCCACATTAAAATATAAATCATCATTTTTCCCTTGATAGTGTAGACCAGTGGTCCCCTAGCAGGTAATAATGAAATGTATGTATACTTAATGCATGCTTTCTCAGGACATTATGTTCCCATATGAATCTATTTGCTACTTATGATTCTTATATTTAATAATGTGAATGAAACATCCATTTGTTTATTTTTTCTCCTCTGGTTTTCCACCTTTTGATTCTGAATGAATGCCATGGCATTCCCAGGGTTAGGGGTCATTCAGCACACAGGCTGTTTAAGGCCCAAGGAATCATTAGTTTGGCCTTTCCAAGGCAACTGCAGGTAGGACTAGAAATTCAATAAATCTATAGCAGGCTAATTTTTAAGTTGATAATTTTGTATGGCTCATGAATGATGTTATAAAATACAAATTGTTCTTGCCAGGAAAGAGATCCTTACCCCTGTGTTCATTATGATATTTTATAATATTTGTGTTATAATTTATAATATTATAGTCCTCAAACAGTTTAGAAGAGACACATTTATTATGGAGATGACCAAGCCAACAAAATTTTTGAATAGTGTCTTTGGATCCACAGTCCATTTCAAGTAGTTATCAATTAGTTTAAACAGTAAGTTTAAACACTAACTTTAAGTTTACAACTAACTTTGTAGGAAATCATGTAATAAAAATTATTTTAGATAATTAAGTCGTACACTATTCAAGGTATTGAAATTAAAATATAAGGGATTAAGAAACTAGAAAATATATTTGGAGAATGCTTTAGAAACATTGCACTGTCTTAACATTTCTAAAAATTGGTAATACCATGTTTATATATTTTTGAAGGGTATCATCATTTCTTTCCAACATATGCAGCAGTTACTTCAGCAACAAATTCAAGCTAATACTGAAATTGAAGCAGAATTTAAGATACTTAAAGAAAATAACCAGGTTATCTATCTATTTATCTATGTTATGGTGTATTTTCACTTAATGAACCTCCCCTATGTAACAGCATTCATCTGTCTAGTTGCATCAGTTTTACTGAGATCATTTTGAATTTTGGGAGTCAGGTATTGGTTTCCTTCATCAACTTGATATTAGTGTCTTTAGTAATGAAATTTTTTCCCCAATATTTAAGTTACTAATTTTTAGATTTTATCAAATATATGGCTTTATTTTATAACAAAACAGATGGGATTCTTCTTTGTCTTAAAATTGTAGCCAAGGTCCAAAACTGAAAGTAAAAGATGAGGGATGAACATTGTGGCCCAGTGGGTTGAGCTGCCACTTTGGACTTCTATATCCCATGAGTGCTTGGTTCAGTCCTGGTTACTGTGCTTTTGGATGGAGTTCCTGGCTCCTGGCTTTGGCCCAGCCCAGACCCAGCCATTGAAGGCATTTGGGGAGTGAACCAGTGCTCTCTGCCTCCTAGTCTCTCAAATAAATAAATTAATTAATTAATTAAAAATATTTAAGTTCAGGGGTACAAGAAAAGGAAGATGTCATCTTGTTCATATGACAGATGCTTACCATAATAGAAACCTGAAAGTCTATTTTGATATTGTCATTAGAATAAAATATGGTAAGTACTGTGGAAGAGCTTGACATGGGTTTTTTAAAGAGCGTACAGATTGAAACCCAGTTCTGGTCTAGAAATTGCAAAGAGGAAAGTTTTTGGAGTAATGTTTGCCACTGGGGATTGAAGATTATGCTTGTTCTAACACTGTGTGATCCTGGAAGGGCACACAAAAGGAAACCTTGGTGGTGTTTGGGTTATACATGAAAGAATGTGGTGGAGGACCAGGAACTGCCCCAGGTACCACTGGGGCAAGTGTTGAAATGTCCAACTCAAGTTAGGATCTGGGTCATATTCCACTGGGGAGGCTGTTAGAAGATATTTCTGTTCCTCCCCCTACCCTAAACGTTCTTGGTAGCAAAGAACACAGGGTGAAGCTGAACATTTCCCATGAAAACTACAGTCATCTTTCATGTGGACACCATTGTCAGTTAAAGCCAGGGCCAATTTCTTGCATATGTGACCAGTTGCTTAAGGACTCACACTCAAAAGGGCCTCCTGCTTCAGGTTTAATGTTTTGTGGTCACTGTCTTAATGTTTTTATCAATTTTTATCTTTGAATTTGCATTTTATAAATTATGTTTTCCAGGACAATGGATTATATGCTGGGAGTTTAGAGCCCAGCTCAAGCATTGTCTTGTCTCCCTTGCCTCCCAGGACTGGTTCTTGGCTGTTGACTTTTCATCTTTCTAGTGACATGCCCTGTGCCCTGCCTAGCCACTCCCTCCTTGTTTATTTGCGTGATAACTGTGGGTTGACCATGTCACATTTGCGGGGAAAGGCTTGTGTTGTGCTGCTGACCTCTTGGTGGGGACATAAGCAGGGAGTCTTGGAGTCAGGCATAGAAGCAGCTATCCTGTTTCAGGTTGGCAGTGACTTGGCATGTTAGACAGATGACTAGTAGGGACAAGGAGTGAGCTCCTAGTCCAGGTACTGACTGCATCCCTGCCAGGCAGTTGCAGTCTCCTAGGAGTTACCTATCTGCCATGGAAGATGGAGGGCCCATGGGAAAATTGACTCCCCCTTTTCTGGCCAAAGTGATAACATGTGTACAGCAGCTGGCAAGAAGGGGAACCTGGCAGTTGTGATGGGTCATTCTCATGCTAAGGGTAATGAGGCCCTTAGGTACCTATGAGAGTCTGCGTTTGCCTTGTGAGTATTTCCCTGCTCAGTAGACCATGACATTAAATAAAAATGAGTAACACCATGACAGATTGAGAGTGAGAGAGGCTAAGAAGAAAAGGAGATATTTTCTACTTTAGTGCCTTGAATACTTTCTCTCTCTCTCTCTTCCTCTTCCTCTTTCAAAAGCAGAGAGGGGGCCAGCTCTGTGGCATAGTGGGTTAAGCCACTGCCTACAGTGCTGGCATCCCAAATGGGCACTAACTCAACCATTTCATGATGAAATATACACCTAGAACATTTAAGTCTCATGATTAAACAAAACCAGGATTAAATCTTTGTCTTGATACTAACCCAGCACTATTTCTTTTTTTTTTCTTTTAATGTTTTATTTATCTATTTGAAAGGCAGAGTTACAGAGAGGCAGAGGGGGAGTGGGGCTTCCACCACAATGGCTGGACGTGAGCTGATTCATAGCCAGGAGCCAGGAGCTTCTTCTGGTTCTCCCACCTGGGTACAGGGACACAAGGACTTAGGTCATCTTCTACTGCTCTTCCAGATCATAGCAGAGAGCTGGATCGGAAGTGGAGCAGCCAAGACTCGAACTGGCATCCATACAGGATGCCGGAACTGCAGGTGGTATCTTTACCTGCTATGCCACAGTTCTGGCCCTCCCTGCATTATTTCTACAACATTATACTGTTAAGATTTATTCCTAATTCTATGAGAACTGCCAATTTTGTTAGTAATGTTAAAGCCACAATTCTTTTTTTAAAGAATGTTATATAGAATAGACTTTATTTTGTTTAAAAGGCAAAGTTACAGAGAGAGGGACAGGCAGAGAGACTGTCCATCCACTGGTTTACTCCCCAAATGGCTGCAATGGCCAGGGCTGGACCAGGCCGAAGCCAGGAGCCAGGAGGTTCATCTGAGTCTCCTAGTGGGGTGCAGAGCCCAAGCACTTGGGCTACTTTCACAGGCGCATTGGCATTGGAGGTGGAACAGCCAGGACTCAAACTCGTACTCATATGGGATGCTGGTGTGGCAGGCAGCAGCTATTCATACATAAATAATTATGTTTTGTTTTGAATTAATAATGACTATAGGGGCCAGTGCTTTGGCGCCGCAAGTTAAAGCCCCGGCCTGCAGCAGCACCATCCCGTAGAAGTGTCGGTTCGAGTCCCGGCTGTTATATTTCTGATCCAGTTCCCTGCTAATGCACCTTGGAAAACCGTGGAGGATGGCCCAAGCCTTTGGGCCCCGGAACCCACAGGGGAGACATGAAAAAAGTTCCTGGCTTTAGATCAGCTCAGCTCCAACCTTTGCAGCCATCTGGGGAGTGAACAAGTGGAAGGAAGACCTTTCTCTCTTTCTGTCTCTACCTCTCTCTGTAACTCTTTCATATATTTTTAAAAAATTAAAAATGACTATAAATGTAGCTACAGAACCTTTTAACTACAGGTATGATATCTAAAATAATCCAACGTCTTTCTATTTAGTTGTCACAGTCAATACCTGGGCCTGGTAGTATGTGGACAAACTAGGTTTTATACAGTAATTTTTCAAAGAATTGTTAGGAACTGGGTAGAAATTTTAGCTTTTTATTTTGGTAAGTAATGACAAAAAGAAACCCACCATCTATAATCACTGTCATTTTACAAAAGAACATTTTAACATCAAAAGTATATTAAGAACATAATATCAAGATAAAGGACGGTTTTCTGTACAAAAAGACATTTGATGACCTTATATTGACATTTTTTGCCATGGACTAGTGAAAATTTTGTCATGGATCAGTACTTTTCTGCAGATTGGTGTCTGAACTACTGATATATAGCGTAACAAAATATTAATGTTGAACTGTTGCTAAGGATTATGCTGCATAGATATCTCAAGTGTTTTCTTGAGGAGCATTCTAATTCTACCTGCACTAAAAGGGATCATTACTCTTGATAATGGCCAACTGTTTTTCAGTGCTCTGCAATCATGCTGTCATTTGTCTTTCTTTTTTAGTAATAAATTTTACTGCACAGAGACCTAAATTCTCATGATAGAAAATATTTTCTACTCAAATAATCCAGTTAAAAGCAGATGTGTTCCTAGTCATAGTATTAAAAATAACCATTTACTTCCTTTGCTCCTATGGTCTAGTATTAACAGTATTAACTAGGATAATTTGCTTATTTTTTTGATTGGGTAAAGCCTTAGGAGGTGGTTTTCTTTTCACCTTCACAATATCCATTTTTAAACTTGTTAAATAAGACCAAATATTTCCTGATAGACTATAAACTCTATTAGAACAGAAATGTTTTCACTGTTGTAGCATAAGAACATAAAACTCTATCTGGCAGGTAGTAAGAATTTATTAAAATTTTATTGAATGAATGGTGAACAGTAAATAAACTTGTTTTCTTCCAAATTTTGGATATTGCCTAGAGCTTCTGTTTAAATATATTGAATTGAACCCACATTTGCTTCTACTTTCTTCTGAAAATGCCTTAAAATAACCTGAATAATTCTACAAGGGCAAAGAAGTAAAAGTAGGAAACCACTCAGCCCCCGATTTTTTTTTTTTCATGTGGGAACCAGGGCTGGGCCTTTAACGAAGATACAGGTAACCCATGTCTCACATTGGAATACCTGGGTTTAATATCCAGTTAAGACCCCTTGCTTTAGCTTCCAGTTAATATCCAGTTAACACCCCTTGCTTTAGCCAGTGTAGACCCTGGGATGCAGTGGTGATGACTCAAGTAATTTGGTTCCTGCCACCCACATGGAGGACCTGGATTGAATTCCTAGCTTCAGCTCATCCCAGCCCATTTCCTGCCACTGCAGGTGCTCTGGCGAGTGTACTAGTGGATAGGAGCATATTTTCTCTCTTTCTAAATAAACCAAAGTGAGAACCAGATGGACAATTGGTAATTTGCTTATTAGCACATGATAAGTAGAAACCCAACTCAAAGATGCAAAGTGGTCAGAAATTGCAATTGTTGTGTGCTTCTGGAACTGAGTTGCAATTGAAGTCCAAGATAGAAGATGTATTTAAGAGGCTGTTGCACCTCCAGATTTTTCCCCCATCTTGCACAAGTAGGCACTACCCCTCTCCTACTTGGCAGAGATAGAGATTTACATTGTGTAGTTTTTTTTTTAACTTTTATTTAATGAATATAAATTTCCAAAGTACAGCTTATGGATTACAATGGCTCCCCCCCCATAACTTCCCTCCCACCCGCAACCCTCCCCTTTTCCTCTCCCTCCCCGCTTCCATTCACATCAAGATTCATTTTCAATTCTCTTTATATACAGAAGATCAGTTTAGCATCTATTAAGTAAAGATTTCAGCAGTTTGCACCCACATAGAAACACAAAGTGTAAAATACTGTTTGAGTATTAGTTATAGCATTAAATCACAATGTACAGCACATTAAGGACAGAGATCCTACATGAGGAGTAAGTGCACAGTGACTCCTGTTGTTGACTTAACAAATTGACACTCTTGTTTATGGCGTCAGTAATCACCCTAGGCTCTTGTCATGAGTCGCCAAGGCTATGGAAGCCTTTTGAGTTCACCAACTCTGATCATTTTTAGACAAGGTCGTAGTCAAAGTGGAAGTTCTCTCCTCCCTTCAGAGAAAGGTACCTCCTTCTTTGATGACCCATTCTTTCCACTGGGATCTCACTCGCAGAGATCTTTCATGTAGGGTGGTGGTGGTGTTTTTTTGTTTGTTTGTTTGTTTGTTTGTTTTTTTGCCAGAGTGTTTTGGCTTTCCATGCCTAAAATACTCTCATGGGCTTTTCAGCCAGAGCCACGTGCCTTACGGGCTGATTCTGAGGCCAGAGTGCTGTTTAGGACATCTGCCATTCTATGGGTCTGCTGTGTATCTCGCTTCCCATGTTGGATCGTTCTCTCCCTTTTTTATTCTATCAGCTAGTATTTGCAGACACTAGTCTTGTTTATGTGATCCCTTTGGCTCTTAGTCCTATCATTATGATCAATTGTGAACAGAAATTGATCACTGGGTCTAGTGAGATGACATTGGTACATGCCACCTTGATGGGATTGAATTGGAATCCCCTGGTATGTTTCTAACTCTACCATTTGAGTTAGGTCAGCTTGAGCATGTCCCAAATAGCACATCTCTTCCTTCTCTTATTCCCACTCTTATATTTAACAGCGATCAACTTTTCAGTTAAGTTTCAAAACTTGAGAATAACTGTGTATTGATTACAGTATTCAACCAAAAGTATTAAGTAGAATAAATAAACAAAAAAATACTAAGAGGGATAACATATTAAGTTGTTCATCATCAGTCAGGGCAAGGACTGATCAAGTCACCGTTTCTCATAGTGTTCATTTCACTTTAACAGGTTTCCTTTTTGGTGCTCAGTTAGTTGTCACTGATCAGGGAGAACATACAGTATTTGAACTCTGTAATTAACACACAATTATTCTTAGGTGTTTAAATTTTAACTGAAAAGTGATCCCTGTTAGGAATCTGGAAAGCATTATGCTGAGTGAAATAAGCCAGTCCCAAAGGGACAAATACCAAATACATTGTGTAGTTTTAAATATAGCTGAGATTGGGAACATCCAACGGTGTGCTGGAGCCAACTTGTAGCAGTGAGAGCTGGTTGTTAGATATTAAGAAATTTTGTGAACTGGTTCTTAAAACAATGATATCTTGAAATTGGCCATGTTGGCCGGCGCCGCGGCTCACTAGGCTAATCCTCCGCCTTGCGGCGCTGGCACACCGGGTTCTAGTCCCAGTCGGGGCACCGGATTCTGTCCCGGTTGCCCCTCTTCCAGGCCAGCTCTCTGCTGTGGCCAGGGAGTGCAGTGGAGGATGGCCCAAGTGCTTGGGCCCTGCACCTCATGGGAGACCAGGATAAGTACCTGGCTTCTGCCATTGTTTCAGCGCGGTGCGCCGGCCATTGGAGGGTGAACCAACAGCAAAAGGAAGACCTTTCTCTCTGTCTGTCTCTCTCTCTCACTGTCCACTCTGCCTGTCAAAAAAAAAAAAAAAAAAAAAGAAAGAAATTGGCCATGTTGGGCATATATAACATTAATGAAAATGGCCAATGCTGCAGGGTTTTGTTTTGTTTTGAGAGCTAGTTCATCAGTATACTACTAGGAGTATTTTATTGAAGACAGGATGGAAAGTCTGAACACTGAAGGTCGGAAACTCCAAGCCCAGATTCCCCAGTTAGGGGACAGCTAGCCTAATATCCAGGGATGAAGGATAATGAAAGATTTGTTTTCTGGGGAAAACTAACTTGCCCAAAAGAGAACACTATAGCTCCTGCAGTTAAACTCTCCCAATACAAATTGCTCAGTCAGATCAACCTACAGTGAAATCCACCATTTGATGGAACTTTTCAATCAGCTTTTTAATAGCTCATTCTTAAACATACACATGTAGGTAAGGATTACAATACATTTGAAGAAAGCCTGTCATATGAAAAATACAAAACAAAATGAGAATGAAAAAAATCTTATAGAAATTAAGAAGATTTATATTTGTTAATCCACACAAGAAGAATTAGGAGTCCATAAAGAAGCATTCGTAGAGTGAAAGAGAGCCATAAATAAATCAGCAAGCATAAAAATACACTGGAAATGTTGGAAGATTCATGTTGAAGTGGTCTTCTAGAAAGAAGAATCAAAAGACAAGAAGATGGAAAACGGGAAAAAGAAAATTAGGGGATCAATCTCAGGATTGATCTGAGGATTGGTGACTTTCACAGAGTACAGAGAAAATGGAGGGAGAAGTAGTGATCATAGAACCAATTCAAAAAGGTACCCGGGCTGAAGGAAATGAATTTGTTAATATATGTTAGTTTATTAACATACTACTGTAAATATTTAGAAACTTCCGTGTTGTTATAAGCATCTGTGAATTAAGGAAATGTTAACTCTTACTAATGATAATTATAATACCTTCAAATGGAATGAACAGGCATTCATTTTGGATGCTCTCAAAGATATATTTCCTTGTGAGATAGAGGAGAATCTTCATGTCAAAACTGCAAAATGTTTTTATTAGATAAACTGCCATAATTTTATCTTTGGATGTTGATATTTCAGATGTAATTGAGATGGAGTATCTTTAGATGGGATTCTTCTGAAACCTTTAAAATGAGACGTCCCTCTATATAGTAATATGGGAAGAAAGCAAGGCGTACTGTGTTTTCAGAAAGGCAGATTACATATTGATGTACATATTATATGGTCTCATCTGTGTTTAAAAAGATATCTTATGTGTTTAACAAGATACTTATATGCTTCTAATTTCTGGAAGAATACATAAAAATTGCTGAAGTGATTATTTCTGGAAAGAAGAGTTGATGGAGGATAACTTTCCTGATTATTTCCTTTTGCATGTCTTGTTGTTTTTACCCTGAGTGTGCATAGCTTTAATAAGGATGAACAAAAGAGCTTGAACATTTCTCGTGTATTGGATTTGTAGGTAAGAGTTCTTACTGCTTGCATTCACAGAATTTTACCTGGGTCATCAGCAGACATTGAAGAAATTTAATAATATTGGTGACACTGAATTAATATTTTTAAAATCCTAGTCTTAGAAAAGATATGGTAGTATTTTTACTTTTTAAAAGTGTTTGTGGGGGGCAGTGTGGTGACAGTTCTCATATCAATTTGATGAAGTAAGTGTTAATATAAATATTTAACTTATTCTAAAATGTTAATTAGAAATTAAAATTGTATTTAAGGGTTTCTAGCCAGTTAATTTCTGAAATACACAGGTCTGAAAAAAATGTGTGGTAGTTAAATTTTTTAGTAGTGTTAGGCTGGATTATGCTACATTTCATACTTTTCAGTGCTGTACTTTATATTACTTTTTCAGTACATTAAAACTTATGCAGTGAAACTGAATAATGGCAATGTTTTTATACCCTTTTATAGCCATTTCTTTATCATAACCTCCCCCTATTTTCTGTTAGCTAAACTATAAGCACCTTTGTGTTAATTTATTAAAATTATTGTTGAGATAGCACATTATCACTGGTCTGTATGGCACTTTCAGCATGTTCAAAGTAAAGGTCCAAGCAACATAAAACACATCAAAATTCATTAATGTGGTATTGATTATTTTTTGGATAATTAATTTTATTGCAGACCCTTGAAAGAGATAATGAGCTGCAAAGGGAGAAGGTAAAAGAAAATGAAGAAAAGTTCCTTAATCTTCAAAATGAGCATGAAAAAGCACTAGGAACTTGGAAGAGACATGTAAGTTCATTAAATAATAAAATATTAAAATATTTTAAGTAGTTGTAGATATTTTAAATAACTATTAAATGCTAAGAAAATATCATAAAAGTAATACACAAATAAAGTCAGACATATTTTCTTATTGCACTCATATGTCAAAATGTGAATGCTTTTTAAAAGCTAAATTTAATAACGTTCCCTGAAATATTTTCATGCATGGAAGACCACACATATATGGGGGTGTATGTGTGTGTATGTGTATGAGAAAGAAAGAGTGAGAGAGAATACAAGCTGAATAACCTTCCACTTGTGATTAAAATTGATTTACCTTTTAATAAAACCTTTGCATAGTATTTTAGTAAATGATTAAAAAATGATTTATTTACTTGAAAGTCAGAGTTATATAGAGAGAGGAAGAGAGAGAGAGAGAGAGAGAGATATCTTCCATCTGTTGGTTCACTCCCCAAATGGCCACAATGGCAGGGGCTAGACCAGACCAAAGCCAGGAGTCAGGGGCTTCTTCCAGGTCTCCCACATGGGTGGAGGGACCCAAGCACCTTGGCCATCTTCTGATGCTTTCCCAAGTGCTGCATTAGCAGGAAGCTGGATCAGAAGTAGAGCAGCTGGGGGCCGGCAATGTGGCACAGCAGGTTAATGCCCTGGCCTGGAGTGCTGGCATCCCATATGGGTGCCAGTTCAAGACCCGGCTGCTCCACTTCCAATCTAGCTCTCTGCTACGGCCTGGGAGAGCAGTAGAAGATGGCACAAGTCCTTGGGCCCCTGCACCCGCATGGGAGAACTGGAGGAAGCTCCTGGCTCCTGGCTTTGGATCAGTGCAGTTCTGGCCATTGTGGCCATCTGGGGAGTGAACCAGCAGATGGAAGACCTCTCTCTCTCTCTCTCTACCTCTCTACCTCTCTACCTCTCTTCTCTCTGTGTAACTCTGACTTTCAAATAAATAAATAAATCTTAAAAAAAAAAAAAGTGAAGCAGCTAGAGCTCAAGCCAGCGCCAGTATAGGATACTAGTGTCACAGGCAGTGGCTTTACCCACTATGCCACATTTTTTTTTTTTAAGATTTTTTTTTTTTATTTGAAAGAGAGAGAGGAAGAGACAGAATGGTTCACTCCCCAAATGGCCACAATGGCCATGGCTGGGCCAGGCCAAAGCCAGGAGCCAGGAGCTTCTTCCAGGTCTCCCATATGAGTAGCAGGGGCCCAAACATGTGGGCCATTAGTAAGGAGCTGCATCAGAAGTGAAGCAGCTGGAAGTCAAACTGGTATCCATATGGGATGCCAGAATTGCAGGTGGCAGGCTTACCTATTATGTCACAATGCTGGCCCCTAGTAAATGATTAAATAAAGAATTATGTGTGTACTACTATTATTAGCTTACCTATTTTGCTTTCTTCAGCACTTTGGTTGAGATGTATTAGAGCTATGTTTAGAATATGTATACAGAAAATTGAGTTCTATAGTAGTAGTAATTTATCATGAGAGTTGATAGATTATGGATATGGCTGTTTTTGTATATTTACTTTATACTGAATTTTAATTTCCATGTAGTAGGTAATAAAATAATATAAAAGGATATAACCTTAAGTTGTACAATATAAGGTTCACTTTCAAGATTGTAAAGTCCCAAAACTGATTACTCTGTTTTAATGTCAGTTTTAATTGCCCTTTTTATTCTTATTAAAGAATTAATGGAGTAGGAAGTCAGTACTTATGAGTTTCTGAAGTTATAGTTTAGAAAAGCCTGACCAATACTAATTGTAGTATATTGCTATATTAATATTATTTAATTTTTATGTAAATTCCAACTAGAAAACATTTTCTGTAGATGATTTTTTTTGACAGGCAGAGTTAGACAATGAGAGAGAGAAAGACAGAGAGAAAAGTCTTCCTTCTGTTGGTTCATCCCCCAAATGGCCGCCATGGCCAGTGCTGCACCTATCCGAAGCCAGGAGCCAGGTGCTTCCTCCTGGTCTTCCATGCGGGTGCAGGGCCCAAGGACTTGGGCTATCCTCCACTGCCTTCCCGGGCCACAGCAGAGAGCTGAACTGGAAAAGGAGCAACCGGGACAGAACCGGCACCCCAACCGGGACTAGAACCCAGGGTGCTGGCACCGCAGGCAGAGGATTAGCCTAGTGAGCCGCGGCGCTGGCCAGATGATTTTATTTAAATTGTTATATAAGTAACTCTGTTCATTTTCAGCTAATATTTTTTGGATTTATAGTTTGGAGTATTCAGTTATTCACTGATGATTTTGAAGCATTTAACTCAAATCTAAGAAGATTGTGCTTAGTTATATCAGGGTACTAAAAAATGTTTAATAATTTCTATAGTGTAAAGTATCATTAAGCAGTAAGCATATTAATCTTCATTTTACCTACATTGTATCCCATACCTCCTTCTTATCCTCATTGTTTAAAAGATCATGGAAATGGTACTGTCATGATAAGGAAAATGATAAAGTTAAAAAGTCATATAAAATTATATATGCCAAGTGTGCTACACACAAAGAAGGAGATCAATTGAGTTAAGAGAATTGAATATTCATTTTCTTTGATTACGTTACAACCATGCTCCTCTCCCAAGAAAAAGTTGAATCAAGAAAAATTGGAGGGCTGGCGCTGTGGCGTAGCAGGTAAAGCTGCCACCTGCAGTGCCGGCATCCCATATGGGTGCTAGTTCAAGTCCCTGCTGCTCCACTTCCCATCCAGCTCTCTGCTGTGGCCTGGGAAAGCAGTAGAAGATGGCCCATGTCTTTGGGCCCCTGCGCCCGCATGGGAGAACTGGAGGAAGCTCCTGGCTCCTGGCTTTGAATCAGCGCAGGTCCAGCAGTTGCAGCCATTTTGGGGGGTTAACCAGCGGATAGAAGACAGCTATCTCTGCCTTGCTGTAACTATGCCTTTCAAAATAAATCAGTAAACCTTTAAAAAATAGGGAGTTTCACTGATGAGGCCTCAGTCTATAAATTTGGATAACACTGGTTATATCTTGGAATTTTTAGTTTCTACAATGATTTCACTGCCAAAATACATTAGTACTTAACAGAATGTAGTGGAATAAGAAAAAATGCTGAAGTTTTCTTGAATGGGAGATTAGATCTGCTCTTTAATTGTATTATCTCTAAATTTTTCACTATTCTTGAGTGAAGGACAGTAATAGTATAGCTACTGAGATAAAGATGGGTTTTTAAAAAATAATAAAGATACTGACAAAAGTAAGTTGGAACCATATAAACTATTATATTTGATCATTCAAAAAATGAATAGTGAAAATGCTATCCTAATACAACTTACTATATATTTTAGATGTTATTAAAATGTATTGAAATGTTATAAATTATAGTGTTATATGTCTGTTTTGAGGTAACTAATTACATAGCTAATGCATATGTATAGACAAAAAAGGATATTCAGAAATTATTTAAGGAAGGGGGGGGTCACAAAAGAAATTCAATTTCTAACATTTATTAAGCATAATGCTATGTGTTAGGCATTATTATAAGCACTGGATTTTCACAGGTGGCTAAAATACAATTACCAAAGAGTACACACTCTCAAAGGAAAGATAACTCTAGAATTAACCAAAATATTGTGGCATTAACTGAAGAGAAGAAGGACTAAAGAGCCTTGGGGGGCCTGCGCCGCGGCTCACTGGGCTAATCCTCCGCCTGTGGCGCTGGCACCCCGGGTTCTAGTCCCGGTGGGGTGCCGGATTCTGTCCCGGTTGCTCCTCTTTCAGTCCAGCTCTCTGCTGTGGCCCGGGAAGGCAGTGGAGGATGGCCCAAGTACTTGGGCCCTGCACCCCATGGGAGACCAGGAGGAAGCACCTGGCTCCTGGCTTCGGATCAGCACAGCACATAGTAGCGGCCATTTTGGGGGTGAACCAATGGAAGGAAGACCTTTCTCTCTGTTTCTCTGTCTCTCTGTCTAACTCTGCCTGTCCAAAAAAAAACAACAACAACAACAACAACAACAACAAACAAACCTTGGGGAATACCATCATTTTGTGTTTGGGGTGTGTGTGTGTGTATATTGAGGCAGGAGGGAAAGAAGCTGGGGACTGATAAGAACAGTGGGGAAAAAGTAGAAAGATAGAGAATAGAACCACACAGCCAAGAGAGGAGGCTCTTTGAAGAACACAGTAGTCAACATAACCAAATGTGACAGAGCTGATAAATTGTGTGAGTCTTCAGAAAAAAATAATTCTGCCAATATGAGGTGGTATTTGAGAAAATAGAGCAATGAAGGGAAAAGTCAGGGTTAAAGAATGATGAGATCTTCCTCTCTGTCTCCCCCTCTCACCTCTCCTGTCACTCAAAAATTTTTTAAATGATGAAATATTAGAATTTGAAAGTAGCAAATGTGGACTATTTAAGAATTGAGAGAAACAGAGTAACTGGATAAAGAAGAACAACATTAGGAAGTGAATAGAGCATATTTGTGGGCCGAGAAGATGCTATTGCAGTATGAGAGACTGAGAATAGGCAGAGGAGGAGACAATTACTAAATCTAGGGAGATAGGAGATGATAAAGAACACATGGAAAATTTAGCTTTGGAAAACAAGTATTTTGCAGAGATAGATTAAAAGATATTTTAAAATGGATAAGATGAAGAGAAAGCTATATGTTTATATCTACTGGCCTCTGTAAGAAATATTATACATATTTATAGGATTTGTGTAAGGAGTTTCAATAAATTATGGCTCTCAATATTCGTAATTTGTGATACTACATCACAGTGTATGTTAATAAAGTATTTTCAGACAAGATATATACTTGCTCATCTTTATTAAATGTTGTAATAGGTTGAAGAACTTACTGAAGAAATTAATGAGGTCAAAAATGAATTATCATTACTTAAAGAAACTCATATTAAGCTACAAGAACATCACAACAAATTTTGTGAACAGAGAAAGTTTGAGGAAGACAAGAAGTTTCAGGTAAAATTAGAGTATATTGGGGGGATACAAACTGGTGTAGTAATTAGAATGATCATTGATGATTTTCTCCTTGTTCTGTATGTCACATTTCCTACATTTTAAGAAATGAATATTAGTATGTGGTCTGTGATACATTTTAGTTAATTTTCATATGCAGTATAATATAAGGATAAAGGGCTAAAGGGCTGTTTATTTGGAAATGGATTCATAATCGTTCCAGCACACAGTTTTGTTGAAAAAAAACTATTCTTTCTTTTCCTGGACTGTGATACTGTCTTTGAAAATCAGTTGACCAAGTATGTGTCAGCTGGATTCTTTATTACATTCCATACATTATTATTGCATTACATTCCATGTATACTTAAGTGTATATATATATATATAAATATATGTATGTATATATATATATTTAAGTAATACTACACTATCTTTATTAGTGTATCTTTGTAAGAATTTTTTCAACTTTTATTTAATAAATATAAATTTCCAAAGTACAACTTTTGAATTATAGTGGCTTTTCCCCCCATAACCTCCCTCCCACCTGCAACCATCCCATCTCCCACTCCCTCTCCCACCCCATTCTTCATCATGATTCATTTTCTTTTTTTTTTCTTTCTTTTTTTTTTTTTTTTTTTGATAGGCAAAGTTAGACAGTCTGAGAGACAGAGAGAAAGGTCTTCCTTCCATTGGTTCACCCTCTAAATGGCTGCTATGGCTGGCGCACTGTGCCGATCCGAAGCCAGGAGCCAGATGTTTCTTTCTGGTCTCCCATGCGGGTGCAGGGCCCAAGCACTTGGGCCATCCTCCACTGCCTTCCCGGACCACAGCAGAGAGCTAGACTAGAAGAGGAGCAACCAGGACAGAATCCGGTGCCCCTACAGGGACTAGAACCTGGGATGCCAGCGCTGTAGGCAGAGGATTAGCCAAGTGAGCTGTGGTGCTGGCCATCATCACGATTCATTTTCAGTTATCTTTATATACAGAAGATCAACTATACTAAGTAAAGATTTCAACAGACTGCACTCATCAAGACACACAAAGTATAGAGTACTGTTTGGGTAGTAGTTTTACCTTAAATTCGCATAGTACAACACATTAAGGACAGAGGTCCTACATGGGGAGCAGGTGCACAGTGATTCCCGTTGTTGATTCAACGATTGACACTCTTATTTATGACATAAGTAATCACCCAACGTTCTTGTCATGAACTGCCAAGGCTATGGAAGCCTCTTGAGTTCACCAACTCTTATCTTATTTAGACAAGGCCATAGTCAAAGTGGAAGTTCTCTCCTCCCTTCAGAGAAAGGTACTGCCTTCTCTGATGGCCCATTCTTTCAGCTGAGATCTCACTCACGCAGATTTTCTTAAAATATAGTCCTTCAGTTTTGTTGCTTTCAGAACTTCTGCTTGCCATGCCAGGTGCTCCACACCACAATATCATTTTTAGAATTAGTTTTTCAATTTCTAAAAAGCATGTGGAATTTTGATTGTGGTTGTGTTGAGTCTATAGAGTAATTTGCAAAGAATTGACATTTTTATAATATTAAGTTGCTTAGTCCATGAACATGGTATAGCTTTTTACTATCTATTTATTTGGATATGTAAAATATCTCTTAGAAATATTTTGATGTTTTTATTGTACAGGTCTTGCAAATATTGTATTAATTTATCCCTTAATATTTAATGTTCTAGATTCCCTTTTAAACAGTATTTTTTAATTTAACTTTTAAATAAAAGATTTATTTTATTTATTTGAAAGAGTTACAGAGAAAGAGGGAGAAATAGAGAAAGAGAAATCTCCCATCCACTGGTTTACTCCCCAAATGGCCTCGACAGCCAGGGTTGGACCAGACTGAAGTCAGGAACCAGGAGCTTTCTCTGGATCTCTAACATGGATGCAGGAACCCAAGCACATGGGCCATCCTCCACTGCTTTTCCCAGGCACATTAGCAGGGAGTTGGATCAGAAGTGGAGCAGCTGGAACTCAAACTGGTGCCCATATGGGATGCTGGCATCACATACAGTGGCCTTACTCACTATGCCACAGTGCTAGTCCCTAAATTTAATTAATTGTTCCTTTCTCATATATAGAACAATTGATTTTTATACAATAACTTTATTTATTTGAGAGAGAGAGAAGGGAAAGTGCAAGAGCAAGCAAGCAAGCATGTTCTCCCATCTACTGTTTCACTCAGTACATGCCCTTAATGGCCCTGGCTCAAGGGCTGAAACTAGGAGCCAAGAACTCCATCCAGGACTCCCATGTAAAAAGCAGGAACCTAATTACTTGAGCCATCATCTCAAGGTTTGCATTAGTGGAAAGCTAGAATTGGGAGCCAGAGGTAGGTATTGGACCCAGCCACTCTAATATGGGATGTGGGCATCTTAACTACTAGGCTAAATGTCTATCAGTTCATTTTAAAAGTAACTCATATGGGGCCAGCATTGTGGTGTAGTGTGTAAAGCCACCGCCTGCAGTGCCAAGATCCCATATGGGCACCAGTTTGAGTTCCAGCTGCTCCCCTTCCAATCCAACTCTCTGCTATGGCCTGGGAAAGCAGTAGAAGATGGCCTAAGTGTTTGGGGCCTGGAACCCACATGGGAGACCCAGAAGAAGCTCCTGGCTCCTGGCTTCGGGTTGGCTTAGCTCTGGTCATTACGGCCATCTGGAGAGTAAACCAGTGGATGGAAGGCCTCTCTCCCTCTCTCTCTTTCTCTCTGTAGCTCTGCCTTTCAAATAAATAAATAAATCTTTAAAAATAAATTAACTCATTATTATAGCAATTTTTCTGGTTGAACTGTTGGGATATATATATACATATATATGAGCACAATGTCTGTGAATTCAGGGCAGTTTTACTTCTTTTTTTCTAAAATGTGGTATACATTTTATTTCTTAGTAAACTAAGCACTAGCTAGGGTCCTGTAATACAATGTTGAAAAAACATTGTGACAGTAGGCATGCTTGTCTTGTTTCTCATCTCAGGTGGAGAATATTTAGTCTTTCACTCTTTCATATTATATTAGCTGCAGGCTTTTTATTAATACTCTTAATCAGATTGAGAAAGTTTCTTTCTATTCCTTACTTGCTGAGCTTTTATCATGAATGAGTTTTTTTAAATATTTATTTTATTTATTTGAAAGGCAGAGTTACTGAGAGAGCGAGGGAAAGATAGATCTTTCATCTACTGGTTCACTCTCCAGATGGCTGCAACAGCTGGTAGTGGACCAGGATGAAGCCAGGAGCCTCATTCAGGTCTCCCACGTAGGTGCAGGGGCCCAAGGACTTGGGCCATCTTTCTCTGCTTTCCCAGGCACATTAGCAGGGAGCTGGATTGGAAGTGGAGCAGCAAGGACTCAAACCGGTGTCCATATGGAATGCTGGCATTGCAGGTGGTGGCTCAGCCTGCTATGCCACAAAACCAGCCCTGTGAATGAATTTTTATCATGAATGGGTATATAAAGTTAATTAAAAAATGAATCTTAATGAAGAATGGGATGGGAAAAGGAGTAGGAGGAGGGATGGGAGTGGGGGTTAGGAGGGTGGGAATTGGGAGAAGAACCACTATATTCCTAAAGCTGTACCTATGATATTTGCATTCATTAAATAAAAGCTTTAAAAAATCATGAATGGGTATTAAATTTTGTTAGACACTTTTCCTGTATCTATTAAATTCATTGCATTTCCTTTATTATGTCAATATTAATTAGATTTATTGATTTCCAAATGTTTAAGTAAGCTTGGATTCCTGGAATAAACACCAATTGATCTTGATGTGTATTATCCTTTTTTTATATGACTGAATTTTTTTTTTAAATTTTTATTTATTTATTTGAAAGAGTTACAGAGAGAGAGAGAGAGAGAGAGAGGTCTTCCATCCACTGGTTCACTCCCCAGATGGTCTCACTCTCCAGAGTTGTGCTGATCCAAAGCCAGGAGCCAGGAGCTTCTTCTTGGACTCACTCATGAGTGCAGGCGCCCAAGGACTTGGGCCATCTTCTACTACTTTCCCAGGCCATAGCAGAGAGCTGGATCGGAAGTGAAGCAGCCAGAACTCAAACTGGCACTCATATGGGATGCCTGCACTGGAATTGGTGGCTTTACCCACTATGCCACAGCGCTGGCCCCATGACTGAATTTTAATTGCTAATGTATTGTTAAGGATTTTGCATTGCTGAAGAATATGGATCTGTAAATTTTGTTTGTTTTTTCTTTGTATTTTTTTCAATCTGATCTCTGTGTCACTAATTATACTAGTCTCATAAACTGAGTTGCAGTATGTTCCTTCCTCCTATATTTCCTGGAAGAGTTTGTGTAGAATTGGTGTTAGTTCTTTATTAGATGTTTATTAAATTAAATATTAGAATTCACCTGTGAAGCTATCTGGGCTTTTTCTTTGTGAAAATATTTTTAATAACTAAGTTAGTATTTAAATTATTTACAGAGCTGTACAGATTCTCAGTTTCTACTTTTGTTGATTTGGAGAAAAGAATTAACATGGCAGGTCTGTAACTGCTACCCTTAGAAAGGCTTACTTATAAGTAAACTTGGTCTTTGGCTGATGTCTGGAAACTCAGAGTTGAGGAGGGTTCCTACTATCTCCTAAGTGACAAGAGTGGCTTACAGTGCCTAAACTGTTAGTCGAAAAAATGCAGTTTATTCTGAATGTCTAATTTTGTTCTGGGAATCTGGAGTTCAAAAATATGCTAGGCAGATAGTGCCTGCATGACTAGTCTCCCAAAAACCTTGGCAGTGAGTCTCTAATGAACTTCCTGTAGACAGCAATTCACTTGATGTCAGATGCTGCAGGAATTAGCATGTCCTAAGTGAATCCATTGGGAGATAACTTATAGAAGCTTGTACCTGGTTTCCTCATAACTTCACCTCCTGTGCTTTTTCCTTTGCCTGTTTTGTTTTACATCCTTTTGCTGTAATAATCTTACCAAGAGTGACTGTAAATTGAGCCATATGGATCCCCCAAATAAATGAATCATGGATTTGGATAAATTTTTTAAAAAATTTATTTGAGAGGGATTGGGAGGGACAGAGAAGGAAAGAAGGAGCACATCTTCATCCATTGGTTCACTCCTCAAATGCTCTCAACAGGTAGGGCAGGGCTGGGGCTAGAACCAAGAATGTAATCTAGGTCTCCCACATAGATGGCAGGAATCCAGTTGCTTGAGCTATCACTTTTGCCTCTGCATTAGCTGGAAGCTGGAGTTAGGAGTCAGAGCCAAAGCCAGAAATGAAACCCACATTCTTAGCATCTAAACTGCTAGACTAGGTGCCCCTCCAGTTTGGGTGACTTTTCTTTCAAGGAACTTTTACTTTTCATAAATTTTCATATTTATAGGCTTAGAGTTGCTCATAATAATCCCTCCTCCTCCTCATGTTCCTCTGTAGGATATGTATTGATATCCCTCTTTTATTCATGATATTTATGATTCCTGTTCACCCACCTACCCCCTACAGTGTAGTTAGAAGTTTTTCAGTTTTATTTATCTTTTCAAAGAACCAGGTGTGGACTTTATGATTTCCTTGTTATGTTTGTTCATTTCATTAATTTTTTTTTTTTTTTTGCTATTAACGTTCTTATTTTCCTCATTCTACTTACTTTGGGTTTATTTTTTTTCCTGGATATTTAAGTTTTGAATCCCCTCCTTTTTTTTTTTTTTTTTTTTTGAAGATTTATTTGAAAGGGAGAGTTAGAGAAGACATGGAGAGAGAAATCTTCCATCTGCTGGTTCATTTTCCAGATGGCCACAATGACCACAGCTAGGCCAGACTGATGCCAGGAGCTTCATTTAGGTCTCCCACAAGGGTGATAGAGGCCCAAACGCTTGGACCATCTTCTGCTTTTCCAAGGCCACTAGCAGGGAGCTAGATGGGAGGTTGAGCAGCTGGAACACAAACTGGTGCCCATATGGGATGCCTGCCTTACAGGCAGTGACTATCTGCTTTGCCACAAGGCCAACCCCAAGTTAGAATCTTAGAACACTGATTATTTTTCTTTCTTAAGTATTCAAAGTTATAAATATTCCTGTAAGCACTGCTTTAACTGCATTCCACAAATTGTGATATGCTTTGATTTTCTTCAGATAGAATATTTTAAGATTTCTTTTGTGAGATCTTCTGTAACCCATGGGTAAGGGTATGGGTATGGCCTACTGAAAATATGTTGTTCAGTTTCCAAATATTTAAAAAATTTCCAAATGCCTTTCTATTAATGATTTAAATATAATTTGGTTATAGTCAGAGAACCTTCTAGCTTAGACTTTCATCTTTTCAGCTATATTACCACTTGTTCTTTTGTCAAGTGTGTGGTCCATCTTGGAGAATAGTTCCTGTGCCCTTGAAAATAATACATATTCTGTGGTTGATTTGAGGAGTGCTTTATGAATGTCAGTAGGTCAGATTGGTTGATTATATTGTTCATGTCTTCTCTGTACTTTCTGATTGTGAGTGTGTGTGTAGGTGCTTGTTCTGTCAGGGGTAGAAGAAAGTTGAAAATTTGTAACTGGGAATTTATCTTTTTTCCGTTCTCTTGATTTTTTTCATGTGTTTTTAAGCCTTATTATCAGTTATACAATTTATGATTGTTAGAGTACATTTATTATTTCATGACTTTCTAATTGACATTTTTATCATTATGAAATGTGCATTTTTTTTAATAGAAGTTGCCATTGGAGCTGGCGCTGTGGCATAGCAGGTAAAGCCACTGCCTGCAATGCCGGCATCCCATATGGACAGCCGGTTCAAGTCCCGGCTGCTCTGTTCCTGGTCCAGCTTTCTGCTAATGCGCCTAGGAAAGCATTGGAAGATGGCCCAAGTCCTTAGGTCCCTGCACCCACTGGGAGACCCAGAAGAAGCTCTTGGCTTCGGATCAGCGCAGCTACCGCTGTTGCAGCTGTTTGGAGAATGAATCAGTAGATGGAGGATCTCTGTTTCACTCTTCTTTCCTGCTGTAATTCTGCCTTTCAAATAAACAAATCTTAGCACATACACACACAAAGTTGCCTGTTAAATATTTTACTGTCTTCATACTAGGCTTGTGAGTTTTTTAAGGAATGGGATTGCATTTTGTTCATTATCCCAATGCTTCATGTGTACATGTACTCAGTAAGTGGGGGGTAGGGAAGGGTACTGAACTGATTCTGTTTTAAGGATATATAGCAATATCGCTTAAAACAGTTCACCTGCTATTCTCCTATGTTTTTCATAGAGTGGTTTTTCTATCATATATGCGAATATTTCAAAAAGTTCATGGAAAATATGTATATGAGGGAAAATGTTGATTTCAGGGTTTATGACACCAAGATAAACCTCTCAATACCATTTTTCCACAAACTTTTTGAAGTTCCCTTGTATAATGTATAATGTGATAATGTGTAGATGTTGTAAGGGTCTCCATTTTATTTAAATATAAGACTATATGAAATGAACTTAGCTATCTTACTACTAAAAGTAGTGTTTTAAAAATTAGTGGGGCCATGGCCGGCGCCGTGGCTCAATAGGCTAATCCTCTGCCTTGCGGCGCTGGCACACCAGGTTCTAGTCCCGGTCGGGGCGCCGGATTCTGTCCTGGTTGCCCCTCTTCCAGGCCAGCTCTCTGCTGTGGCCAGGGAGTGCAGTGGAGGATGGCCGAAGTGCTTGGGCCCTGCACCCCATGGGAGACCAGGATAAGTACCTGGCTCCTGCCTTCCGATCAGTGCAGTGCGCTGGCTGCAGCACGCCGGCCGCGGTGTCCACTGAAGGGTGAACCAATGGCAAAAGGAAGACCTTTCTCTCTGTCTCTCTCTCCCTCACTGTCCACTCTGCCTGTCAAAAAAAAAAAAAAAAAAAAAAAAGAAAGAAAGAAAAAAAAATTAGTGGGGCCAGTTCTATGGTGTAGCATGTAAAGTTGCTGCCTGCAGTGCCAGCATCCCATATAGGCACCAGTTCAAGTCCCAGCTTCTCTACTTCCAATCCAGCTCTCTGCTATGGCCTGGGAAAGCAGTAGAAGGTGGCCCAAGTCCTTGGGACCTGCACCCGTGTGAGAGACCCAGAGGAATCTCCTGGCTTCGGATCAGCCCAGCTCTAGCTGTTGTGGCCATTTGGGGAGTGAACCAGCAGATGAAGACACTCTCTCTCTCTCTCTGCCTCTGCCTCTCTAACTCTATCTTTTGAATAAATAAATAGTTCTCTTATTTGAAAGAAAAATGGGGAGAGAGAGGGAGAGCTCTTCATTCTGCTGGTTCATTCCCCGGATGGCTACAATATCCAGTGCGGGGCCAGCCCAAAGCCAGAAGCCAGGAGCTTCATCTGGTCTCCCATGTGCCTGGCAGGGACCCAAACACTTGTGCTGTCTTCCACTGCTTTTTCCAGGCCATTAGCAGGGAACTTGATAGGAAACAGAGCAGCTTGGACTCAAACTGGTGCTGATGTGGGATACCAGCATTGCAGGCAGTAGCTTTACACACTGTGCCACAAGACAGGGCCCCTCAGATAGAAATTGTTAATGCTTAAATTGAAACATGGATCCTGTTTTTGTCAGACAAGTTTGTTGAGCTGTTTTATTATTTTAAATTTCTTTTGTGTTAAATAAATATTTTCTCTTTTACACTAGAATGCTCCAGAAGTAAATAATGAAAACTGTGAAATGCTAACTGAAAAATCAGAAAACACCATCATACAGAAATATAATTTTGAGCAAGAAAAAAGGGAAGAAAATACTGAGAGTTTTTCTTCATATGCTGGTGACAAAGAAACACAGCAGGAAAAGAAAAAATGCCTGCCGATAGAAGAAACTGTCATAAAAGGTAACCATAAAATTGTATTGGTAACTTCTCTAACTTGTAAGGTATTTTTTTTCACAGATAAAGATTCTGCCAAAGTGCTGTGCTGGACCTTCTGTGCAATTGAGGGGAATACCGGTTACTGTCTTTGATTTGAAGTCATTATATTGTAGATGGAAAAGCAGCTACCTTTTCATTTGTATACAAGGTTACTCCAAAGTTCATAGAAAATATTTATTTTGCTGCAAAAAAAATTTGGAAATGCATGCAAAGAAAAAGTCTTCAACAAGTTCATGGAAAATGTGTATAAAAAATCCATGAATTTCAAAAATTTTTTACATCAAAATAACTGTCTTTATTCTGTTTTTCTTTTTTAAATTTTTTATTTATTTTCATTTTATTTGAAAGAGATCTTCCATGTGCTGATTCACTCCCCAGATGCCTACAACAGCCAGGGCTGGCCAGGCCGAAGCCTGGAGCTCAGAATTCAGTCGAGGTGTCCCACTTGAGTGGCAGGGATCAAGTACACGAGCCATCTGCTACCTCCTCGATGCATTAGCAGGAAGCTGGATGAGAAGGCAGAGGAGCCAAGACACAACCCAGGCCTTCTGATCTAGTATGCGGGCATCTCCAGCAGCATCTTAGCTGCTGTGCCTGACACTGCTCTCAATTGCATTTCCCATGCACCTCTTTAAGTATCTTCATATGTCAACGAAAAAAGCATCCTTCAAGCTGTTCTTCCACAGTCAATATTCACAATCAGTATTTTGGGGGCCGGGGAGAACTGCATTGTTGCTTCTTTCTCATCACTTATTCCTTGACTTTACATTCTGGTTTTTGCCTTCACTACTTGGCTGACAGCATTCTTTGGGTCACCAGTAGCCTTCTGAGCAGACCTACAGCAGTTTTCATAATTCCAATGACACTTCTGTAACCATCAAAGTAATTTACTGATTTTTGAAAGAGTTGCATGAACATGGTGCTGGCTGAAGATTTTCAAAGCTAGGCTGAACAGCCACTTGGTGGAGATGTTGTAGAGAGAATGATTGGGCTAAGAAAGCCTTCAAGACCTGAAATTTGTATTCTAGATTATCTTAACTACACTGAAAATTTGAAATCTGTGGTAGAACACAGATGAATAAAATTAGTATCTTTATTAAATGGAAATATTATTTACCCCAAACTATCTCAGAGTTGAAAAATATTCTCAGGGCAGTGAATAAAAAAGTGGTGATTTTCAGTCTTGAAGAAGCCAGCTAGCAATCCAGGACATTGGTGGACCTGGGTAGTAATATGAATTTAGAGTGTAATCTGGCAAGGTAAATTAATTTTATCAGCCATGTGTTTATATGGAATTAAGGCTAGAGAAATAAAACCATTTTGTAATATTCCAACTTACTTTCCTCTCTTCAAGCCAAAAAAATACCTTTGCTGATATGAATAAAAAATATAGGTAGAGCCAAAGATTTAGCACCTGAGTATATGCTTATTATGATTAAAAAGAACATTTTTAGGTAAAATTTATATTATTAGGTTTGTATAATTATTGGCCAATAAAATATTTAAGGCTAAGTTTTTTTTTTTTTGTAAAAATAGGTGATACAAGTATGTTTTCTAAAAGCAAACTTCAGAGTGCAATATAAAACTTTACTGTTTTCTCATCATGACAGATTTACAACTTTTTGAGAAAAACTTCAAGAAAATTGATACAGCAGTGTCTCAGGATGAAACTCCAAGTGAAATCTCCTTAACCAACACTCTCTACATAGATAAAAAAGTAATTAGTCTAGAAAAAACCTTGAATGTTACTGACTGTAGAAAATCAGTTACTACAGAAATAAAAGACAAGATGTGCTTGGAAAAAGACAATGTTTGTACAGAAGATAAACTGCCAAATAATCCTTCATTAGTGGTAGATCCTGCAGAAGAAACAGAAAAGGTACACCTAGAAATAACTGACCTTGCCCATGCAGATGCACATCTGGAGGCTGAAAAGAACAGAACATTATTTAATAGTATTTTAAATGACATGGTTCACAATACAAGTCAGAATAAAGATGGTTCTGAAAGTGAACCATTCAAACAGTTCAGATTGCTTCTGGGAACTGAAGAAAATGCTACAAAGAATGAAATTACTAATAGTGACCAGACAAAAGCAGCTTTAGATTCATCTCTAGATGTAAAAAAGAATTCTGTTCACTGTCAGAAATACAGTTTACAAGATTCAAGTAGTGTTATGTCAGATGATAAACGATGTAAAATAAAACAAATACAACTGTTAAAGGAAAACAGTGAGTACAGCATATTACCTTTTAAACAAACTTCATATTTTCAGCCAGTCTGTAGTGATAACCCAGAGATACCTGAACTAACTGTTCCCTGTGATACAGTAATCAACCACCCCATTTCATCTGCCGCTTTCCTTGATAATTTGAAAGTACCTCTTAAGAATTCAGACAAAAATATTAATATTATGCCTGTGTTGGTTAAACCAAACGCAGGCCCTGAGGAAGGAACTATGTGGAAAAGTATGAGTGATATGAAAAACAGTCAACTAAAGAACTGCTTGGAATATCTAGAAAACAGTCATGTGACCATTTCTCATCTTCAGGTCAATGATGACAGTAGTCATGCTTCACAAACTGGAGATGTGAAAACTGATGCTCGCAGGAAAACTTCTACAGAAACACAGTTTCTCAATAGGCAGATTGATGAGAATCAGATAACTGAAGCCACAAAACCCAACCACTTCCTTTTTGTGAATGTTAATGAAAGGCAGCACACATTGTTAAATAACACAGAGACAACAGAGTCATTAAATGACATCGTTTCAGGAAGAATGTACAGTGAAGGACAGCTGGAAGAATCCCATTCATTTCCCATAAAGCCATCTGGAGATTTAGTAAACACAAGTGGAAGGTCAGCCTTTGATCTTCCAACTTCAGATAAAAAACCTGAGAAAACACCAGTATACACGAATTTTTTAAATCCTAGTCCTTGGTCCAAAGTAAATCAAATTGAAAGTCAAACAGTGAGCACTTCAACATCTAGCATTCCTGTTTTACTGAAGGAGAGACCACTAGGTCCATCAGAACACAAAAAGATCATTTCAGTGACTCTTGGGAAAAATGTGGATGATATTAAAAAGGATATAGAACCAGGTAAGAAAGCAATAATTTTAATTCTTAAAATGTGTTTTTCTTACAATTCTTGATTTTTAAAGTCTCCAAATAGATTGTATTTAAAATGAAAATGTTTACAGTAATGGTCTTTTGTCCAAACCTAAAGCAGTACATATATATATCTTTATGTAAATGTGGAAAAGTAGATTTCTTTTTACTTAACTCTGGGGCAGAATAAGCAATACATATAATTGCATTTTAGAAATGAAAACAAAAACTTTGTCATCAAACGGCAAAACAATAGATCTGGGTCATTAATTTTAATTGAGTAACTACCTAGTCTGATTTCTTTTTTCCTTTTTAGAACAAATGAGTAGTTTGTCACTTTGGGGATACTTTGAGCCCCTTTATAATTATGCACTTCTGTAAATACACTGAAATGTTACATATTTTAGAGAATCGAGGTTCTCTTTTAAGAATTATCATGTGAAGTAACAATGTTCATATTTCGCTTTAAAATATGCAAGGGGAAAAAGGAAAATCAGTGAAATATATATGACAACACGGATGGCTGTTGAAGTTGGGTGATGGTGCATTAAGGTTTAATATGCTTTACATTTATGTTTAATAAATGCATTTAAGCTCATTAAAGAAATAGGGATTACCTGCAGTTTTGTGTGTCCTCAGATTTCACAGGCTTCTTTTCAAAGGGAAATTTAAAAACTTGAAAAAGAAATATTCAAGAATCAAAACAAATATTGTTCACTAGCACTAATATAAGGGAAAACAGAAGAAACTGAAATATTGTATAACCTCACTTACCAAACTATATTACTTCAGATTTCATTAATTGAGTTGGTCAGGTGCAGTTTCAGGAGCTGGTTCATTTACTGTTTTCCTAGAGCCCTTTCTTCTAAGGTAAATTGTATTTTGGAGGTGTCTACAATTTTGTAGAAATTCAACTTGTAAAATTCTCATACAGTACATTTTAACCTTTATAGTGGACATGTTCTGCAAATCATTTTTATCTATTTATTAATGCCCAATGAGCCCTTCCAAACAACCCTTTGTTAGGTTTACTACTGTGGCCAGTTTCTTCAGATATAACTTATAAATAAATCTGGCATTTAGTTGGTTTAGACTTTTCCATTAGTTTGAATTGGTAAAATGTTCATCATGTTAAAAGTTTATGTTTGGGCAACGCAGTAAGCAGGGAGATAAGCATAATATTAAACATGAGTTATCTTGTTTGCTCTTAAGATTTATTTTACTCCTTTTAATGTAAAATTATAGTAATCTACAAGTTTAAGAAAGTAGAATAATAGAACCTCATTTTTTGAAATAAAATGCCTAATATTGAGAACAAAGTCTAGGAAAACTATAATACTCAAAAAAAATTGTCGCTTTTTAAATACAAAAGCACACAATCAGGGAGAAACAAATTCAATCACTAAAAGGAGTACCTGGAGAATAAAATTCAGTTGTTGCCATTTCCCCTTTGTCAATCAGATACTACCAGCATGAACAGAGTTGCTGACACTCTGAATAACTGGAGTATCCATCCAGATCCCAAGGGAGGACCCAGTGAAGAGAGGAATGCAATCGCAAAGACTTTTTATGATTCTTCTTTTCCCACAGAACATGTAAGTCAATTAAAAATATTGCCGAGCAGACCTTAGTGAGTTAATTCTACAGATATGTGTAGAACTGTACGCATCTGGATGCTTTAAGACCTAACTGATCTCCAAAATAATATCAAGAGGGCAACATGGCACCATTTTTCACAATTAAGGTTGATAGAAAACAGCAGGAAAAAGTCACAGTGTATAAATCATATAGATATAATCCAGCCTGTCTGGGAAAGGAGAGTGTGAGACATCATGTTATATACTTTTATGTTTTAGTCACCTAAATTTAGAAATAGTAGCATTTGAGCATTTTAATTTTTTATAGGTAATAAAGATTTTCCTAATAAGCCCAGTTTTTAATAATGCTTAATTTATATGATTTTTGGGGACAGAAAAGAGAAGAAATGGTTTATCTCTATTAGAACACAATGATGTGAAAGGATCAAACACCCACAATGTGATATGATAGTTAAGTATATAATATATAGTAAGTACATATTACATAGTAAGTATATATTCAATATAGTAAATATATATATTTAGTAGATAGTAAATACAATACATATATAATCATATATAAAATTAGTCTGCATGGAGATTAGATGGCTCCC
The DNA here is from genome assembly GCF_964237555.1 of Oryctolagus cuniculus. Lineage (NCBI taxonomy): Eukaryota > Metazoa > Chordata > Mammalia > Lagomorpha > Leporidae > Oryctolagus > Oryctolagus cuniculus. The sequence goes on from NC_091432.1 coordinate 33,296,890, forward strand.
AGGAGTACATTTAGTAACTACATCTGACAGATTATTTGGCTCAATTTTTAAGTTTTGCATCTGAGTAGGCGGAACTTTAGCAAAAACAAAAAAGATAGCTAGTGCTTGAAGTCTACAAAAACAGTTGTAGGTGTAATTGCTAAAATGAGACCTGAAAAGGTTAGAAAAGCTTACAACTACTACTAACTTTCTGTATTTTAACTTTTAGACCTCCACATTGAACAGCTTCCTCCTTAGCATATACGAAGTTCAAATTATACCAACACATCCTTAACAAAGAATAAAGCTTTTAACAGTATTATTTATTTTTTAAATTGGGAAACCTTAAGCAAGATGGTGTCTTTCTTTTCTGGGGAACTAAAACAAAAATCTACACTTTCCATATTTTCCTAAGAGCAGCAGTAGAGTTTCAACTTGGTGTACACAAATGTGTATCTTTAAAATAGGGTAACTAAAGAGCAGTAAATTTGGATTGGAAAATGTAAGTTCTGACCTTGGCCACTGGATAAGTCATAAGATAAAAGCAAAAAGGAAGCTTGAGAGCATCAAAAGTAGACACCCGTTTTTAGTTAGGTTGAATGCTTACACTTTTAAGTCTTATTTTCAGTTTAAGAGCATGATGAATATTTTCCCCTCAAACACCCCATCTTGATAAATAAGGGAAGTTCTTTGTATCTAATTCCTAGTGTTATTTCTGCAATTAATATTTTTAAGAATTTATAGAATTTAGTTTTTCAAAGAAGCCTTCCCACATGTTGTAAGGTAAATAATTTTCAAGAGGAAAGTAACGCAAATGTGAAATTATTTTCCAAGGTCATTAAGACACAGTCTGCAGTGGACCTGGACTAGACGTCTTGGTCCTTAATCAAATGCTATATTACACTAGCTCAACTTAAATAATAGGATGTTTCTTCCTCCAAATGCTGGTTCACAGACAACAAACTGCTGGCTCATTTTCTAAGTGCTTACTACACTCTGCCAAGCGTTCCAAGCTTAGTGCACATTGTCAAGCTGGAGCTTAATTACCAACAATCATGTAATGTGGGCCAAATTCCAAAGTAGATCTGCAAGTACAGCTTTATGTTCAAAGCCATACCCATTCCTTTACATATTGTATATGGCTGCTTTTGTGCTTGCAATGACAGAATTAAACAGTTCTGAGAGGTCCCCAAACCTGAAAATATTTTACTGGCTCTTCACAGAAGTTGCCAACACTGCTGTAAATGAATTTTTGTGATGACTTGTAGCCAGAAAAAACTCAGGGCAGGTATTGGGTGCCAATCCATTCTCCTTATGGATTCATAGCAACTTGAAAATACAGTGTGGCTGGTGTCATGGCTCACTTGGCTAATCCTCCGTGTGCGGCACCGGCACCCCGGGTTCTGTCCCGGTTGCTCCTCTTCCAGTCTAGCTCTCTGCCGTGGCCTGGGAGCACAGTGGAGGATGGCCCAGGTCCTTGGGTCCTGCACCCGCATGGGAGACCAGGAGGAAGCACCTGGCTTTTGGTTTCGGATTGGCGCAGCGCGCCAGCCGTTAACAGCCATTTGGGAGGTGAACCAATGGAAGGAAGACCTTTCTCTCTAACTCTGCCTGTCAAAAACAAAACAAGGCCGGCGCCGCGGCTCAATAGGCTAATCCTCCGCCTAGCGGCGCCGGCACACCGGGTTCTAGTCCCGGTCGGGGCGCCGGATTCTGTCCCGGTTGCCCCTCTTCCAGGCCAGCCCTCTGCTGTGGCCAGGGAGTGCAGTGGAGGATGGCCCAGGTGCTTGGGCCCTGCACCCCATGGGAGACCAGGAAAAGCACCTGGCTCCTGGCTCCTGCCATCGGATCAGCGCGGTGCGCCGGCCGCAGCGCGCTGGCCGCGGCGGCCATTGGAGGGTGAACCAACGGCAAAGGAAGACCTTTCTCTCTGTCTCTCTCTCTCACTGTCCACTCTGCCTGTCAAAAAAATAAAAATAAAAAAAATAAAATAAAAAAAGAAAAAACAAAACAAAACAAAAACTCGTTCGGCAGCATATACACTAAAAAAAAAAAAAATACAGTGCAAGTTTTTTGCTTGTTTTGGAGGGAATCAGGTTGCTGACCTGCTACAATGTTGACTATCCAGGAATGAACACAGGAGAGGGCCCAGAGTAAGCAAAGCAGACCACTTATTTTACACAATGAATGAGGTTCAAAATTACATTTTCAAGTACAACCCCAGACTGAAATAAACAGATACCAAGCTAGAGAAAATTTTAGGCCAAAAATATCTAAGTGGGGTGGAAAGCAGAGCTGATAAATGTCTAAAGTGATCAGAAAGGAAGGAGCAAAGCTGTGTGGCAAGCTGACAACAGCTGGAACCAAAATAGGTGCAGTAGGCTGCAGGAACCTCAGTGCAGCTCACCAGGGCAAGGTTGAAATGCAAACCTTAGCTATCTGTATTGTATCTTCTCTAAGCCAACTCTACTCACTCCTCCCAGCACATGGGTAGTTAAGGGGAGATAAAAGCAGGTATATGCATGTCTCCTTCCTATCAATAGACTAAAGGTCAAAGAATCAGGATTTGAGGAAATTGCTGATTTGTACTTGGATGCCAAATACACCAAGCATTTTGATGGCAAAATAAGACCATTAAGTTAGATGTTCAATCCTTTCACCTGAAAATTAATAACTGAGGCTTACATTGACCTATTTCTCCCCTTCTTGGTGTACTGCATTAATTACTTAGAATCCCCTTTGGGTCTTAGGAGCTCAGAGAGGTATGATGGAATGCATATTTAGGCACAGTCATCCATTATCTTGCTTCTCTTACAGTATCTGGGAGCTAGAGGAGTTGATGGGGAAACTGAAGCCCACAGGTTAATAACTTGCTGAAGATCTCTGCTGACACTTTTGAAAAAACAGGCAGTCAGACAGTATGAGCAGGAGACAGAGGGAACTGGTGGCTGACTGTAGGATTTGGGGAGCCAAACAGAGGAATCCTTAGGGAACAATCATTAAGTTCTGAACATTTAAGCTCATTTTAATAAATTACATGATTCCACATTGAAATTGACATAATATAGAGATGTTTGTGGTTGGAATGTTGGTGATCTTAATGTAGTTCTTATCTTGCTCCATATGCTGAAGGCCATGTTATTTCCTTTCCAACTAAGAAACACCACCATTGTTATTTTAAATCAGTTTATCTCCATGGAAGGGAAGATTTTATCTGGGCTCTATTTGCAGACCATCAAGGATTTTTTTTCATGGATCCAGTTTTCTTTTTGATAGGGATACACTAAAAACATTCACTAGTAAGAGATAGTTAAATCACACACATCCATTAAAGGGAGTATTTTGTAAGCTGCTGGCAATTGTTTATGAAAACTAATGACCTAGGAAATCATTCAGAGGAAAAGGCAAGATACAAAGTTTTAAAGAATACTCAAATAGGCTAAAAATAAAAAACAGACTAGCAGCAGTAGTATCAAAATACTGACAGGTCTGTGACTGTAAATTGTTGTATACTTTTATTCTCTAAAGTTCCAGTATTTTACTACCTTAAAATGAAAAAGGTGGTTTTTTTAAACATGCAAGTATGACCCAAGGCAGCACCCTGGACGAACGCCAACTTCCAAATACCTCACTACTCTTTCCTGTTTCTTTAACAATGGTGCGCTGAAGCATTAGCGGAAGCATGAGTAAAAGGCAGTTTTTATAGTTTAGAAATTTTAATTTCCCCTAGTTTTGATAGAAGATACAAAACACAGACATGCATGGAACGGGAAGGGTAAAGACGACAAACTATTTTATCTGCATTGTTTTAAATATCTTTTAATGCAAGGTCAAGACCTTCTAGAAAACATTTATGGTATCCCTGGAATATATTAGATCTTGAAGAGCTTCTATGGAAGCCTACAAATTCATACTGTACAGTTTTCTGGTGCCAGAGGAAAGCAGTTACTGGGAATCAGCTAAGAAATTGGCCGCATTATCACCTGCCCAAGGTTGCAGAGACTGAATAGTTCCTGTGAAGCCAGCCTTTTGTGTTATAATTTCGTGCTTAAGACTACTTGATCTTTCCTAGGTGAACACAAAGCCTCTGAGTTCAGCTCTGCTACTAAGCCATTTGCAGGCAATCGAGAGTAAAGACCCCACTGACTTCGCTGCTGCTTCTGGTGAAGATAAGTGGCAGAGCCTGGTAACAAATCAAATCAATGAAATTGAGAAGTTCCTTGGCTTAGAAAATGACAGTCAGCCTAAAAAAAGAAAAGCAGAAGAGCTGATAGAAATTACAACAGATTAAAAAATAATGCTGGTAAGACTTCCAGTGGCGAAATGCTGTAGTAACAAATCTGAGGTAGCCTTTATGAATGAAAAGCCACCTACAGCTCTACAGGCCCTCACTTCTGCATTCTGTCCGGTGCGATGAAATCATACATCTACTCTGTCACTGAAAAGAGTTCTTTGAATTTGCAGGCTTTCTCTTTTATCCTTTTCCCAAGTGTGTGTTGCTCCTTCAGTATCCTTCCTCACAGAATAGAACTCAAGTGTTATTTCAGACAATCTACTTTCTAGCCTCTGCAGTTGGTGATTTAATAAATGCCCAGACTAGTCAAATTTTAGTTTATAATGTTTTACTATGATTTAGGTTTTCTCCCCCAACAGAACAAAATTATATGCATAAAAAATCAGGTATCAGAAAGACTCAAAAGGCTGTTTTTCACTTTGTTCAAGTTTTGTTTCCAGGCATTAAGTGTATCATACAGCTGTTGCCACTGCTGTTTTCCGAATGTCCGATGTGTGCTATGACTGAAAGTTGAAAAATTAAAAACAAAGTGTTAGTCAACCTTTTATCCTGGCATTCCTTTATAGTATTACACAATTGAATCTAGCTAAATAAGCAAAGATAAATATATAAAAATATGTAATTTAGAATTATAAGGTAATTTAAGAGTCAGATGCAGATGCTACTTCTTAAAGCTCTCTACTCTGTTGATCCTAAACCGTCCTTCTCCGGAACAACTATATAAAGCAGTCAGAAGTCATTAGTATTCTAGCCAGTGCTCAGCCATTAAATGAAATGTGCTGGAAAATAGGACTCTTTCATTAAATAAGCTAATCACATTCAGTCTGAACTTTAATAAAATTATGATAAATAGCAACTATTTAACTACAAGCAGTGGATAACAATACTCTAGTTCTCTAAACATTTAAGGGAAAGAGCCAGAACCAACTCAACTGTTCTACAAAACGCTGGGTAGTATTAAATGCTTACCTGACAACTACTTTTCTCTGAGTCTGATCAATTTTGCAGTAGACCATTTTAGTTCTTACCGCTGAAAAAAAGATGTTGTACATGTAGAAAATTTCCAAGCAAAACCTCACACTGTTGACAACATTTTGCAAACTGGCTGGCTAATAAAGCAATGCAATATGATCTAAACAAGGTCATGTATGTCCCAGAGCTGGTGGGCCAATCTATTAATATATAGTTTTTATTAGAGTTACAGGTATTCTTCCCAATAAGCTATTACTACTTCATAAGGCTGTTGGAATCTTAAGGTTCATTAACAAGAAACAGGACAGCTTACTAATCTTAACTGTACAATCCCCACCCTACCCCCACATACTCTTTCAAACCGAAAAAAAAAAATTTTTTTAATGGTTAAAATCACTGTATAATGCAATCTCTGGGGAAAGGTTCCATTTCTGAACTAATCATAAATTGCTAGCGGTTAACATCTGCAGATTTACTGAGTGTCAGACACTGTGCTCCACCTGTACTCACTCCTTTAATCCTCACAAGCACCAATGAACTACATTCCTGTTTCACAGAGGAAGGCCTGGTCTCAAACCCAGGGCCAACACTAAGATCTATGCTCTTCACCACTATGGCAGACTGACTGTAGGCCTTCTTCTATGTCATCTCAAGGAATAGAAAAGTCACCAAATATACATAGCAATGTGTATTTCCATGGAATTTTCACTTACTACAAATAAAGAATCTTGTTTTGTAGCATAAGACCTATTTCAACGTAAAAATTGTAGGTTTTGGGGAGGGCGTTTTGTGGTCAACACACCCGTGGTCCCCTATAGAAATGCCATTCCTGAAGCTCCTAATGCCAGCTTCTTGTCAATGCAAACCTTGGGAGGCAGCAAGTGATGGTTCAAGCAGTTGTGTACTGTCACCTACGTGGGAAGCTTGGAGTGCCTGGTTGGGGCAAAGCACCAGCTGGTGGTATCATATGGAGAGAGAAACAGTGAATGGGAGCTTGCTGTGTCTGCCTTTCAAAGAATTCTTAAAAATACTATGTTCACACACGCAAGAGGAATTCTAGAAATAAAAATGTTCTAATTTCCTTACCATCAATAACAAATGCTTCAACATCATCAGCTCCAATCTGGAGTTCTTGCTGCATTGTATCAAAAGAAATTTCCTTATTTTCTACTGCCATTCCCATAAAAGTAAGTAGTCTCATTTTTGCCATATTCTGTTCGTGTAATAGCCCTGAATAAACAAAAACAAACAAACAAAAAAAAACAGTGGTGCCTGATGAATACCCATAGTTAAGACCCACATAATGGCAACTCGAGTTAAACCGTGGATATGATTGTTTGAGCACTTATATAGAATAATTTTGACAAAACTTATATTTTCAGGCTATAAACTGAAGCTAACATAAGTTATGGACTATATAAAACCACTTTTCTAGAACTACTTAAAAAATAAATTAAAAAATTTTTAGACAGGCAGAGTGGACAGTGAGAGAGACAGAAAGGTCTTCCTTTTTCCATTGGTTCACTCCCCAATGGCCGCTGCAGCCAGCGCATGGCACTGAATCGGAAGCCAAGAGACAGGTGCCTCTCCTGGTCTCCCATGCAGATGCAGGGCCCAAGGTCCTAGACCATCCTCCACTGCACTCCTGGGCCACAGCAGAGAGCCGGCCAACAGAACTTTTTTTTTTGACAGGCAGAGTGGACAGTGAGAGAGAGAAAGGTCTTCCTTTGCCGTTGGTTCACCCTCCAATGGCCGCCGCGGCCGGCGCACCGCGCTGATCCGATGGCAGGAGCCAGATGCTTCTCCTGGTCTCCCATAGGGTGCAGGGCCCAAGCACTTGGGCCATCCTCCACTGCACTCCCTGGCCACAGCAGAGGGCTGGCCTGGAAGAGGGGCAACCGGGACAGAATCCGGTGCCCCGACTGGGACTAGAACCCGGTGTGCCGGCGCCGCAAGGCGGAGGATTAGCCTAGTGAGCCGTGGCACCGGCCAGAACTATTTTTTAAAAATTAGTGTAGTGGCCCACTCCGCGGCTCACTAGGCTAATCCTCTGCCTGTGGTGCCGGCACCCGGGGTTCTAGTCCCGGTTGGGGCGCCGGATTCTCTCCCGGATGCTCCTCTTCCATTCCAGCTCTCTGCTGTGGCCTGGGAAGACAGTGGAGGATGGCCCAAGTGCTTGGGCCCTGCACCTGCATGGGAGACCAGGAGAAGCACCTGGCTCCTGGGTTCGGATCAGCGCGGTGTGCCAGCTGCAGCAGCCATTGGGGGATGAACCAATGGAAAAGGAAGACCTTTCTGTTTCTAACTCTGCCTGTCCAAAAAAAAAAAAAAAAAAAAAAAAAGTGTAGTGCCACTGGTCACAGAATGAGCTTTGTAAATGATGTTTTTAGACCCTAAAACTTTATATAAGAACATATAATTTTAGGAAATTAAATCTACAACATTTCTTTCATAAGAACATTTGCTGTTTAGCTGAGTTGGTCTTCACTCAGAGCTGTTCTTTTAAATGCAAATGATTCCTCACCAATCCACTACTGGTTCTGTGTCACTATTACTAGTAAATGTGAAGCTTTAAAATATTTCCATAAAATTTTTCCATTTCCCTTCAGGTTACTTCAGACCTAGTACCTGCAAATTAAAACCGTCCAAGTGTATTTACCACTTAACACTTACAGGCCAGTAAATGTTTTGTACTAGATGAACAGGATCATTAACAGCGATTGTTCTTTATAAGGCAAAGGTAGAAAATTACACAAGTAACTCCAATTCTCCCTTAGAATTTGAAATGGAACATACTGTTACAATTATTTAGTTCACAAACAATTATCTGTCTTAGAAGGAAACTTAACCAATTACCTAGTTCTAGATTCTTTCAAAATAAAACTGAGTAAAGAGATTACATCACTGATTTATAGTCACAAAGTAGTAATGCAGGCCTAGAATACAGGTTCACTTAGTAAATAAATGGCTAGAAAAAGAAATTTATAAATCCTAAATATCCAAATTACAACATGGCCCTAAACAGAAGCAGAATTTTAACATGCTTGTTTTTATAAGTAATAAATTGCTATCAAAAGACTGATAAAATGAATCTAGAATTTTACACTCTTTTCTCTGAAGTTTCAAGTTAATGTAAAACTCAGCATATGATCAATTATGACCCTGTAGAAATTCAGAGCCTCAAACTTGTTTTGTTAAAAGTTATCTCCCTAAGCACTCTATAAAATTTGAAATTTATAATATATTAGTGGAAGATTAGGGAAGCCATTAATATAGTGCATGATCATGTTAATTAGCTGTAATTATGATGCAGGCTTCCTATTTGGCACAGATTCAACAAAAACATGATCATCATAACTCAAATGAATGAGGTACACAAGTAGGTATTGCTAACTGGTTTAATGGAAATCTACAAGCATCAAAAAATCAATTAGTGCACATTAACCCTAATTAACAAATGCAAATTAGATGCTGATTAACTTTCTGAAGCAAGAAGGTAGCAACTGAGTAACACCAGATTGCATGTGGACATGTTAGGGCAATTCACTTGACACAAGATAATGCTACTGTTGGCCTAAGTTGTCAGTGTTAATAAAAAAATGCTTCTACAAACTGACACCACCTGTGGAATCTGGACATTTGTAACCAGACTTTGAGCTGCAATAAATGTCTAATAATATCTAAAACCAACACTACCTCCCAAAAGCCTCTTACATAAACAAATTTCTAATTCAACATTAATTTGCACAGATGCTCAAGAAACAAAAAAGCAAATTAAGGAACTTGATTCCCCGTTGGCAAAATGCAATGTTAGGAAATTTTTTCCCCTACCAGAGAACAGGCATTAAACATTTCAAAAATTCTGTAACATTCCCAGTTTCTGTGGGCACATGTGAGGTTACTTCAAAATGTTCATGGAAAGCCAGAATGCAGTGTTTATTTTGGTGCATTTCTGAAATTCATGCACGTTTTTTATGAAGACCCTCAATCTATTTTACATGTTGAAATTTGCCTCTAAAAACACTTCAATTTCATATTTAAAATCACTACTGAAATAAACCAGAAGCCTTTCAAACTCTGAAAATTAAACTCTTAAGCCAGTGAAGTATGAGTTAAAGATCTGAAGGCAGTGGGTGCTTTGTTTCATAAAACTAGACTAAACCTTCAAAGATGAAGTCACAGTGTCATACTTCAATTTTAAAGTTATAAAAAATCTAATTTTATGGAAACATTTATTCATTACTAATATGTCAAAACCTTAATGCAGTAATAAAAAAATGTGCATCATTGAGCAATTTCTGCATTGTCACTGACCCTTGTCTTAAAATGCTGCAATATAGAAAACGCAATTTTAATGCATGCAATAGCTTATGAACTGGTGCTCCTTTGAAACAGTCAATTACACATCAATGGGGGAGTGTCAGAGTGTTAATTACTACTCCTCTTTCCTTGGTGCGTAAATAAAGAGGTTGCTGACATTAACATTCCATCACACAGCTCATGCCACAAAGCAAATTAACTGGGACAGAATGTGGCTTTCTGGGGTCTAGTGCACCTGGCAAAGCATTCTGCAGACACTATCTGCTGTATCTTGGTGTACTTCAAATGCCTTATGTTCAGAATACTTCAATCTTCCCCAATTCTAGTGACTGCACAGAATTTACAGGTGACAGGAATTAGTGACTGCCCAAATAAGGACTGAATATAACCAAAGTAGATTACAATTATACTCACTTATCTCAACCATGTAGACTAACAATTACACTTTAATGTACTTTGATTATTGCTTAGCAGGGAAACAGAGCACTTTAGTTTTAACTGCAGATTTTCTAAGTTTTCTCTTTGTAATTTTAGTATGTGAAAAACATGCTCCAGAAGGAAATTAAAATACTGAACATACATGGAGTTTGTACAATCAGGATGAGTGAGATTCAATTTAATTTGGCAAACATTTACTGAACTCAGATGCACTAGACAAAATTCATGCCGTCTCACATAAACTGAAGTTAGGAAAGTTTCTAGTATCATGATACTATCCATTTCAAATCCCCTTGGATCTTATTTAGCAAAGCTGTAGCTGTATATTCTATAACCTGTTAAATCTGGGGGAAGGCATGCATCTCCCAACCATAAAATATACTATCAGAATAGAAAATCTTTGTAAGATCTTTGAAATAAAGGGAGCAGTGGCACTGAAAATAAAAATCACCATGCATGTAAGGGATATGATCTTCTACAAAGAAACAATTTTGTAAATAGCTTCACAGAGTGCCTCCACTCATCCTACCATAGAAAAAAAAGCACTCCAAGAGTCACCATTATGATCAAAATAATGATCAAAATAACTGTACCACAGAGAATTATGATATAGTAGAACTGGAAGGTTCAACAAGCTGTTTTGGAGGGATAAAAAGGCACAACAGGTCATCTGACTAGTTTTACCCTCTGTTTATCACAAATGCCACCACCTGCACCTTCCTGCTTTCTGATGTCCAATTCACATTAATCTTTCAACCTGTCCACCTATGTTTGCCACTTCTACCATATACCACTCATGATAATCTCCAAATAAAGCCACAACCATATTTACTGGATCTCACAGTTCATAATTGTTCTAGAATAGCATGTTCCCATCTCTCTAGCCCTAAAAGAATAAACCCCAAACTTACCAAGTGAATCAATGAAGTCTTTATTATTCTGATAGAACTTGACATATGATGCCAATTTAGCACTGACAAAAATGGTTAAAAGCTAAATAAGAAAAAAAGATACCATCAATATACAAAACATTTATACTCAAAATACTAAGGCACTAAAATAATACAACTACATTTCTTTTCATGCAGAAATACCAATATGTTTCATCAAATTACTACTCAAAACTATTTGATCTCACATGACTCACTTTAAAATTGAAATCAGCAGGGGCTGGCACTGGTTCCTGTCCTGGCTATTCAACTTCTGATCCAGCTCCCTACTGATGGCCTGGAAAAAGCCAAAGATGGCCCAGGTGTTCGGGCCCCTGACACCACGTGTGAGACCCAGGTGAAATTCCTGGCTTTGGCCTGCCCCAGTGCTGGCCATTGCAGCCATCTGGGGAGTGAACCAGCAGAGAGGGGATCGATCAATCTCTGTTTCTCCCTCTATCTACAACTCTTCCAAAAAATAAAATGGGGGCCGGCGCTGTGGCACAGTGGGTAAAGCTGTCGCCTGCAGTGCTGGCATCCCACACGGGTACCGGTTCAAGACCCGGCTGCTCCATTTCTGATCTGCTCTCTGCTATGGCCTGGGAAGGCAGTGGAAGATGGCCCAAGTCCTTGGGCCACTGCACCTGTGTGGGAAGACCTGGAGGAGGCTCCTGACTCCTGGCTTCTGATCAGCACAGCTCCGGCCATTGCGGCCAATTGGGGAGTGAATCAGCGGATGGAAGACTTCTCTCTTTGCCTCTCCAGTCTCTGTGTAACTGACTTTAAAGTAAATAATTTTTTTTTTTTTTTTTTTGACAGGCAGAGTGGACAGTGAGAGAGAGAGACAGAGAGAAAGGTCTTCCATTGCCATTGGTTCACCCTCCAATGGCCGCCGCGGTCGGCGCGCTGCGGCCGGCGCACCGCGCTGATCCGATGGCAGGAGCCAGGAGCCAGGTGCTTTTCCTGGTCTCCCATGGGGTGCAGGGCCCAAGCACCTGGGCCATCCTCCACTGCACTCCCTGGCCACAGCAGAGGGCTGGCCTGGAAGAGGGGCAACCGGGACAGAATCCGGCGCCCCGACCGGGACTAGAACCTAGTGTGTCGGCGCCGCTAGGCGGAGGATTAGCCTAGTGAGCCGCGGCGCCGGCCCAAAGTAAATAAATCTTTAAAAAAAAAATGTTTTGTATCCACACAAAAGATGGTAAATAATGGCATAGTTCAAATGGAAAATAATTTATACTTTTACTTGAATAGTGTGTTCTTTCTAAACATTTTATTTGACAGTGTCAGGCAAAGATCTCCCATCTGCTGGTTCATTCCCCAAAATGTTCTTAGAAGCTGGGGTCTGGTCCAGACCAGAGCCAGGAACTCCATCTGGGTCTCCCATATGGATGGCAGGAACCCAACCACCTGAGCCATTACCTGCTGCTTCCCAAGAGCAGGAAGCTGGAAGCGGGAGGGGGAGCTGGGGCCCATGTACCTAGGGGACAGAGGTTTCTCAAGTGGCATTTCATGTGTTACACTAAATGCCTGCCCCAGCTAGCGACATTAAGTAACTACAAGAACTCTGTGTATCATCTAAGTCCATAACGGCCAGGCAAATAAGGACATGAAAGAAAAGGACTATGTCGAGAAAAGCTGGTCCTACTACAATCTGTTCTTAATACAGAAAGCATAAGTAGTTCTTATCTTTCCAGATCTCTCCAACAGTCCTGTTTATTAATGCAGAAGGAGTACAACTTCAGTAAGATTTAGGAAAACAAACATTTGTCACATCGGAAGCTAAACTACTTACATCATGAATAAGCTCGCCTTCCAAAAACTTGACTGGTTTCAAAGTAAGAAGATGGTCAAAAAGAAATGCATTTGGGTCTTTCAGTGCTCGTACAATACACCTTAATCAGAAAACAAACAAAAAATCTCAGATACTTGAAATCCTGGCTCTTAACTGACATTTTGCAAATCAAAAAAGATATTTTACTGAATTATATACACGGCATATAACAAGCCACAAAATGGGGTTAAAACAGGCCAATAAATCTATCAGGTACAATATACAAAATGAAATAGCTTTAAAGAAAAACTTGAGCTGGAGAGAAAACACTAAGGTAATCAAACAGCGACAGCACCTTACCATATGCCAGACACTAACAGCTTTGTGTGCATTATACTTCAATATCCCTTACAACTCAGCATTCTTATGAACATTTACCAATGATGAAACGTGTTTAGAAGGAACAATTCACTTGCCTAATAGCAAGTGCTTATTAAGGAGGCAGAGGAAGCCTGAAGTCCAAGACCACCACCACCACCAGCCTCTCTATATAACTCCTATCACATATAGGTCTGCGTGAGGCAGTTGCCATTTCAGATTCTATTCTTATCGTTACTAGTAAAGATCCACGACTGTTACAGTCCTCACTGTCTTTAGCAATGACTTGATTTTTAGCAGGTCACCAACTTTTCACCACCTACATACTTTAATCCTGGCCTAGTGAGGTTTACTTCTTAGGTTGGGATTATTATCCCCATACCAACAGTAATCCATATAGTAACTCAAACTATAAATATCCCATGGCTATTTCTCATGCAATCTATGGTTCTTCCAATGTCAAATCTTGAATTTTCATACCTACATCAGAATCACCAGGGAACACAGTGAATCAAATGCCTGCAGCTCACTAGTGGTTGCAAACATGACGTTAGCTATGTAACTAAATTCCATAGCTCATCTCTTCATTAGAGCAATGTTTACCGTTACCTGTGGGCATCAACTCGAGCCTGGGAAGCATTATCCTCTGTGTAACTTCCAAGTAATTCCACCATGACTTTTGAAGCAGCATCACTAAAAAGAAATAATGCTTTAGAAGTTTGAAAATACTGTTACCATCACTCATTCATTTAAAAACATTTACTAAATGTCAGGTACTGTGCCGATGATACATGTTATATTTTATGGTGACCAAGAGAAATAGTCACCATGCTTTAAAAAATTATGGAATTTCCCTGGGAAAAAAAACAAAAACAAAAACAAACAAAAAAAAACACTAAGAAAAAATAACTGATGAATAAATCCTGTGAAGGAAATGAATAGTGAAATGAGGGCTAGGCCGGCGCCGCGGCTCACTAGGCTAATCCTCCGCCTAGCGGCGCCGACACACTAGGTTCTAGTCCCGGTTGGGGCGCCGGATTCTGTCCCGGTTGCCCCTCTTCCAGGCCAGCTCTCTGCTGTGGCCAGGGAGTGCAGTGGAGGATGGCCCAAGTGCTTGGGCCCTGCACCCCATGGGAGACCAGGAGAAGCACCTGGCTCCTGGCTCCTGCCATCGGATCAGCGCGGTGCACCGGCCACAGCGCGCCGGCCGCAGCGGCCATTGGAGGGTGAACCAACGGCAAAAGGAAGACCTTTCTCTCTGTCTGTCTCTCTCACTGTCCACTCTGCCTGTCAAAAAAAAAAAAAAAAAAAAAAAAAAAAAAAGGGCTAAACATAGAAAGGAGGTGGCTAGTTTATATATAACGAGCTTTCAAGAGAAAGCGCGTACGCTGAGACCTAAAGAATTTAACACCTTTTGCATCCTCTTCCTGGTCATGAAAAGAAGTGGAAGTGGGAAGAGGGGATAAATAAAATGACTTTCTAAGCAGAAGACAGACCATGTAGAAAGGCCCTGTCTTAACCACTACACCAACCCACCCCTTCCACGAACTTCCTTTAGTCCCCATATTATTTTCCAGGAGCTTGCTTTCTTTAAAAGAAAAATCAGTCACATTTAGGAACATTCACACGCCTAGCAGTGTTAGATATTGTTCCAGTAAGAGCAAAATCCCTGATGTCATTAAACTTTCATACTAGTGGGCAGAGATACCAAATGGTATGTACATGTCTGTTAATAAATGCAAAAGGGAAATAATAAAACACAGATGAGAAAAACAAGGGAGTGGGGGCACTGCCGTCTATGCAGGGCAGCAAAGGAAGGCCTTTCTGATGAAATGATAGAGCAGAAAGGGAGAAATGCAGATGCCTGGGAGAAGTATTCAAAAGAAGCACCAGTTCGAGTCCCAGCTACTCCACTTCTGATCCAGCACTCCACTAATGTGCTTGGGAAAGCAGCAGCAGATGGCCCAAGTGCTTGGGCCCTACACCATGTGGTAGAACTCTGGCCACTGCAGCCATTCGGAGAGTGAACCATAAGATGGAAGAGCTCTTTCTCCTCTTTTTCTCTCTGTAACTCTGCCTTTCAAATATATAAATATCTTAAAAAAATCAAAAAACAAAATCTACCACCAGTGCTAAGGCTGAAGCTGGCTGGCTTTCCTTTTTATTGTGAATGAAACCACTAGAGGGTTCTGAGTAGAGGGAGGCATAAACTGATCTTCCATATGAAACAACTTTCTAGCAATTTAATACAAATGGTTTGGGGGTCAGCACTGTGGCATCCCATATGGGTGCTGGTTTGAGTCCCAGCTGCTCCATTTCCAATCCAGCTCTCTGCTATGGCCTGGGAAAGCAGTGGAAGAGGCCCAAATCCTTGGGCCCCTGCACCTTCGTGGAAGACCCAGAAGCAGCTCCTGGCTCTTAGCTTTGGATCAGTGCAGCTCCGCCCACCATCTGGGCCATCTGGGGAGTGAACCAGCAGATGGATGACCTATTTCTTTCTCTGCCTTTCAAATAAATAAATAAATAAATATTACAATAATAAATGGTTTGGCGACAAAGACTCAAACAGGGACTGGATAAGAAGCTACTTTTGTATTCATCGTAAGAAATGATGGTGGCTTAAACCATATGATCACAACACAAATAGTGAAAAGTTGGCCTGACTTCAGATTTATTTAGAACTGACAGATTTGCTGATGGATTCAAAGTGGGAGATCTGCTCCACTTCCCATCCACCTCTCTGCTATTGGCCAGCGAAAAGCAGTGGAAGATGGCCCAAATCCTTGAGCCCCTGCACCTATGTGGGAGACCCGGATGAAGCTCCTGGCTCCTTCAGCCTGGTCCAGTCCCACCCACTGTGGAGTGAATCAGCAGACAAAAGATGCCTCTCTCTCTATTTTCCCACCTCCCTCGCTCCCCTTCTCTCTGTAACTGCCTTTCAAATGAATAAATATTTTTTAAAAACCTGAAAACCATCAACATACATATGCTATCCCAAGGCATGAGACTGAATGAGCTCACTGTGATAGCACTGAGCGCCTCCAGACCACTGGGAAGAAGTGTAGATGAACTGTTGAGCTGCAAGACTGGGAAGCACCACCAGCATTTTTTAGCATGTGATGGCATGGATGCAAAGTGTCTAACAACACAAAGAAATAGCCCATCCAAAGTGCACATGGCCCTCAGCCTCCCCAAAAATCATAAGACACCCCCAAAATTCTACACAAAACAGTAATGCAGAAGAAATGTAATATGGGAGGGTAAGAGTCAGGGAAGATGAGGAGGAACCCACAAATGAGCTGTGGATGAGGTAGACAGGAGAAAAGTCACACTAGCCAACTGAAGAAAGTGTTTCAAAAAGGAAGAGTAATCTTCTGTGATAAACGCTGCAAATATTTGCTAGTGTGTTACCATCAGGACGTCTATTACAGTCCATATGCATACTCAAACCCTATCTTGGTTTGAGAAGTAGCTTTAGAATGTTAGTTACTTCCTTTCTGCAACTTGTGGGTAAGAACCACCAATAAGGAGTCAGTATAGTGCTTTTGAGAGACCATTCACTTAACTCTTGCTATGGTATATTGTTATAACTGCCTTTTTTTTTATTTGTGTTAATCTCTTATGGAGCTTAATTTATAAATTAACATTTTCATAGGTGTGTATGTATAGGAAAAAAGTCCATAAAAGGGCACTTCAAGAAATTAGTGGGGGTGGGTACTGTGGTGCAGCAGGTTAAAGCCCTGGCCTGAAGCACCAGCATCCCATAGGGGCACCGGTTTGAGACTCAGCTGCTCCACTTCCAATCCAGCTCTCTGCTGTGGCCTAGGAAAGCAGTGGAGGATGGCCCAGGTCCTTGGGCCCCTGCACCCGTGTGGGAGACCCGGAGGAAGCTCCTGGCTTTGGATGGGTGCAGCACCGGCTGTTGTTGTGGCCAACTGGGGAGTGAACCATCGGATGGAAGACCCCTCTCTCTCTCTCTCTCTCTTGTCTCTGAATAAGTCTGACTTTCAAATAAATAAATCTTGGGAAAAAATAAATAAATTAGTGAAAAAAATCTAGCATTGAATTTGTTTATCTTGGTACACAACTTTTCATAAAACATTGAAAATTGTTATTTTGAAAAAACTATGCATGGATTTTAACATTTTTTGCACCAAAATAAACTAATACTTTACACAATTTTTATTTTTCTTTTAAATTAGATGGATGATTAATCTCTGGCTTTCAATCAGTTCATGCTCCAAATGTCTGCAACAGTCACTAGCCCAAACCCAAGAGCCTGAACTCAATCCAGGTCTCCCACAAGGTAAGCAGAGACCCAAGTACTCAAGCCGTTATCTACTGCCTCCCTGAGTAGTAAGGGAAGTTAGACTGCAGGCAGAGAACCTGTGACTCCAATATGCGATGCAGGAAACCCAAGAAGTGATTTCACTGCACAGTTTTAATTACATTTTTCCACAAACTTTTTGAAGTGCCTTTGAACAGAATTCAGCATTACCCAGTTTCAGGGGTCTTGGAATGTATTCCCCACGGTATTAGAGGACTACTACAATGTATCCCTTATATTTCCTATAAAATTTTCAACAACCCTGAGTAAGTACTGCTGTTTCCACTTTGAAGTTGGAAACTAAGGTACAGACATGTAGAAAACACAAGATATGAATCCCAGTACTGACTCCACAGCCTGCATATTTAAAGTCTGGATTAAATTATGAATTCTTCCTGAACTATTTTTTATGTCCTCCATTAGAAATGGTCTTTGTTATAAACTTACTTTTACTCAACCTGGCAGGAATGCTGTTACACAAGTATGTCCACACCTAACATACAGTATCCACTGCTGCAGAGATAGGCAAGAACCCCAACTTCTTTATGACAAAACGTTCTAACAAATCTGAACATTTCCTACTGTATGCAGTGGTGCACAAAATCTTACATCATGTAGCAAAACAGAATCATACTGAGGCTGGTGTTGTGGCGCAGCATGTTAAGATGCTGCTTGTGAGGGACCAAGTGCTGTGGTGTAGTGGGTAAAGCTGCTGCCTACAGTGCCGGCATCCCATATGGATGGCGGTTCACATCCCAGCTGCTCCACTTCTGATCCAGCTCTCTGCTATGGTGTGGGAAAGCAGTGGAAGACGGCCCAAGTCCCTAGGCCTCTATATCTGCATGGGAGACAGAAAGAAGCTCCAGGCTCCTGGCTTCGGAACGGCCCAGCCCTGGCCGTTACGGCCATTTGGGGAGTGAACCAGCAGATGGAAGACCTCTCTCTCTGCCATTCAAAAATAAATCTTAAAAAAAAAAGATGCCACTTGTGATGCCAGCATCCCCTATCAGGGTGCTGGCTTGAGTCCTGACTACCGCACTTCAGATTCAGCCTCCTGTTTACATGTGCGGGAGGAGATGGCCCAGGTATTTGGGTTCCTGCCACCCTCACAGGAGACCTGGAGTTCCTGGCTCCTGGCTCCTGTATGGCCCAGATTTGACTGTAGAAGGCATATGGGGAGTGAAACAATGCAAGACGTCTGTTATTCTGCATTTCAAATAAACTAATCTTTAATATGTCTATATATAATTAATCTTGCTGATCCTAATATATTAAACGTTCTAGCTATAAAAGCCAGTATAAAATTTGTGTGAAACAACTGAAGACTGATTCTAAAAGTAGTTCACCACTATGTGAAAAAAATTAAACAGCTATATGAAAAGCCAGGATGTTCTTTCAAAAAAAGAAACAGTATTAATTCTATAAACTATCAAACCTACTATCTGGCAGGCATCCTAAAACTGAGTAATTTGGGGCATAAACTTTGTTGGGTGAATATGAGCCTTAGAAACCCAAGACAATGCACAAGAACAGAAGGCACTCATGTAGTCCAATCTGCATGGTCTCGTCTCGGGCCCTGTTTACACAAGACTTTGACTGTGGTAACTTGATTGATGGCAACTCCCCACCTTAAGCAGAAGGGCTAGCACTACCCTGTACTAAGACATCAAAGCAACATGAAATAACTTAGCCTAATGCTATATACAGCTTTGGGATTAAGAACTGTGCTATTTTTAAAGCAAAAGCACGTTTTGCTTTTTAAAAAGTTTGAAGACAGGAGAAACTACTTTAATCTTTGCAGCTATCTTTAACTTAGCAGGTGAAGTTTACAGAAACAGATTTATAGCAACTCTGGAGAACAAAGTAGAGTAAAATTACTGGCCCTACTTGTCTTTCAAAACCAACTGCACCTACTTATACTGCCTGTGAGGTTGTGAGTTCATTGCTTCTGAGTACCTTTTCTTACAATCCACGAGTGCCTCATAAAGAAGCCTTAAAAGGGTGTGTTTCTTCTCAGTGGTGAGATTCCAGTCAGAAATCCATTTTCTAACCTGTGACAAGGTTCACAAAGGGAGAACATTTAGTAACCAATGAACTTATTCGTGCAATTTCAAACATTCAGAATACACATACGTATTTGCTGCCTATTTTAGCTATACAACTGTTTCTTACAGCAGAACAACTATCCCACAGTCACTCACTCACCTGATCCAGCTCAGTTGGAATGTACTGGATGGCCCCACAAGACGCTGCCACTTTAATGAGGCTGCAATACACCGTGTATCTTACAGGAGTATTCTTATCCATTCCATGGAAAAGGTTGCTTAGCCTGGTAAACAAGAAGTAAACCAATGTCTGAGATCAACCTCGGTTTTTAGATGAGTTACCTGCCACCACAACAAACCTGGGACAGGTACTATTAGTAATTCCACATTACAGAGAAGGGAACTGGGGCATGGAAACACACTGAGGCTTGCCCAAGGTCACAGCTAAGAGCCACCGCTGACAGTCAAGCTCCAACACTTCCTGCACCTAATCATTTCCAAAGGCAATGACATGAAGATACTCCCCTGAAGAGCCAAGCCGCTTTTAGTTAACTCACAGCTGCAGTCTCAGAGACGGGCGTTCCCCTTCCCGAAACTTGACCAGCTTTTCACACAGGCTTTCAATCAAAGCTTCTTGCTTGTCTGGTTCCAGGATCAAAAGCAGGGATACCACGCTGTTCATCACACTTTCCACATCTACCCAAGTATTGAAAACACAGTCAGCAGTGATGCTATAATATCCAATGTATCCAGTTAAAAATGTTATTTCCAGTGTTTCAATGCAATGAAGATTATTAAATGTAAGACACTTTAAAAAGATGGAATGTGGCTACTGCCAGACAGTTCTAGAGCCCACATTTCCTTCAATAGAGAACAGCAAAAATATAGTACACATGAATTCAAATTAACCTACTTCCATTACATAGTTAAGCTAAGGAAAGCATTTTTGTGCATTATACTAAAGAGAACTGTAATCTAAAATTTGCTTTCCAACCAGTGAGGCAGATTACTGGTTTACATGTCTATACACACACTTTCAGTGGCATTACATTCAGTCATCTGGAAGTTAGCGGTGAGGTTTTATCGGGGGATGCTGTCTCAGCTGATGAACTTTGTCCTACATACAGAAAATTATTTACAAATGAAAGCTGTCAACTTTCTAATTTGGTCATTCATTTTCAAGTATTAGAGACATTACTCAATATGCCAGTTTTAATTTCAAGATTCAGAATTTTCAAAATTTCTCATAAATAGGGAATCCACCCAATAATTAAAGGGCTTTAGGATTCCTTGAAATTAAATCCCATTCGATACTGATCTAAACCTTGTGAGCAGGACAAACAGTTTGAAACTGTCAAGATTTAATGTGTGTAATTAATGACACAGAAATGTTAAGAGGTTTTCCAAAATAGGCTTCCTTCGTGGGTCTAACAGATATCTTTGCATATGCAAAGATAAAACTAGTTTAAAATCTGAAACACAAGACACAAATTCTAAGAAAATCTGAAAACTAGGTTATGATTAGTAAGAGATACAAGGAAGTTAAGAAACAAACCTTTATCATCTTCCTTCAAACACACATCACAGGCTTCAATAATTTGGGCTAAATCCACATGAAGTCCACCTTCTGAGTTCTCTTCCGAGATCTCAGCTCCTTTAGATTTCAGGTAAGCACGGAGTTCAGCAGCCTGTGGAATCAAGCAGGGCTGTATTACTCTGTACAGCCTTTAAGAAGGAAATATACAATGTGTGTATCTAGAAACCTGATTATGACCACCAAAAGCTCAAACCAAGTCTCTCCTACATGTGGACAACTAAAATGCACAAATTGTACTTTTAACTACCACCTCACTTCAGGCTAGAGTGAAGGGCTCCTCCTCCACCAGGCCCAGGGCTCCACAGACACCCTGCAGCCAACAGGGATCACCTCCCCAGGTTCTTTGGTCTCACCTGCACCTTGCCGGACCTCCAGTATAGATCAAAAGCCTTTATATAATCCAGGTTTTTTTTCCGGGGGGAGGGGGGAGGACTAGAGAGAAGAAACCAATGTGACTTGGTAAATTCAACTTTTCTGGAAAGTAATGAATCTTTTATTGTTCAAGTGTATATGTAAACACAGGTACTAGAAAAATTATAGACATTTTCTAAGCAAGAGGGTAATGATATGTTGAGTACTGAGAATCTATTCAAGATAAAGCATTTTGGGGGATATAAAAAGATAATGCTTGTGAATGTTGCCTTGAATACAATATTTGTGTCGAATTACATCTATGAAACAAATGCCAAATGCAGGCCCAGGCCAGAAAGCCCCTTTGTATATATTAAAGGCACAGGTCCCATACCACATGACGTCATCCAGACATAGTACCTACACATCTCTACCAATGCCTTCCTTTGAGAGCTTGGTGTTTACTGTTGCCAAACAGGAATCCAGATGGCTTTTTTTTTTTTTTTTTTTTTTTTTGACAGGCAGAGTGGATAGTGAGAGAGAGAGAGAGAGAGAGAAAGGTCTTCCTTTTGCCATTGGTTCACCCTCCAATGGCTGCCCCAGCCGGCGCGCTGCGCACCGCAGCCAGCGCACCACGCTGATCCGAAGCCAGGAGCCAGGTACTTATCCTGGTCTCCCATGGGGTGCAGGGCCCAAGGACTTGGGCCATCCTCCACTGCACTCCCTGGAAGAGGGGCAACTGGGACAGAATCCAGCGCCCTGACCGGGACTAGAACCCGGTGTGCTGGCGCCGCAAGGCGGAGGATTAGCCTATTGAGCTGCAGTGCCGGCCTCAGATGGCTTTTAAGATAACAAAAATGAAGAAGTCAAACAGGCAGATGAAAGAATACCACCTGTAAATGTGCAAGTATCACATTTTCTAGATTACACACACAAACAGGGGGAGACCATGATTTTTAAACCCCATAAGTACGTTTAGAAACCCCACAAAAATACATTAAAACTGTAGATCCAATAGTGCTATCCTTTAACATAAGAGTTGTATTACAAGCAAGATTCAAAACAAGTATCACCATTATCAGAGACAACAAAAATATGACTGAACAGCCAGGCACGCTCCCCAACAGTCAGGACACCCACATCCAGAGTGCCTGTGAGTCCCAGCGACTGCACTTCTGGCCCAGCTGCCTGCTGGCGTGCTCCCTGTGTAAAGTAGCAGGAGATGGCTGCAGTCTATGGCACCCTGGCAGCTAGAAAACCTGGATTGTGCTCCAGGCTCCTGTCTTTGACCTAGGCCAGTCCTAGCTGTTGCAGGCATTCCGGGAGTGAATAGACAGAGTATCTCTGCCTCCCTCTGCACAGTTCAAATAAAGTAACTTTTTAAATACTAGAATGCATGCTTCTTCATGAAGGAAACATACAATTTGATTGAAATAAAATTAAAGGCATTTGTTCACTTCCTAATTTGTAGACAGAAAGCAAACTCTCCCAGGCCAGCACTGTGGCACAGCGGGTTAACGCCGACCTGCAGTGCTGCCATCCCATATGGGTGCCAGTTTGAGTCCCAGCTGTTCCACCTCCCATCTAGCTCTCTGCTATGGCCTGGGAAAGCAGTAGAAGATGGCCCAGGTCCTTGGGCCCCTGTACCCATGTGGGACACCTGGAAGAAGCTCCTGGCTTTGTATCAGCACAGCTCCGGCCGTCGTGGCCAATTGGGGAGTGAACCAGCGGATGGAGGACGACCTCTCTCTCTGCCTCTCCTCTCTCTGTGTAACTCTGATTTTCAAATAAAGAAATAAATCTTAAAAAAAAAAAAAAGCAAACTTTCCGAGAACTATTGAACAGTTTACTGTTTTTATGCTATCCTCACTAGCTAACAAGTGGTTATGGACCAGTACAAGCAACGGAAAGCAAGTACAGGGAAAGAACTGCCCATTTTTCAACTCTAACCAAGCTGAAAATTTGAGCAGTTGAACTCTGGAAGGAATTGGTATTTTCCTGAAAGGAACAGCTGGTGTGAAACGGATGCGTTCTAAGAACAGTAGCAGAGCCTTAAAAAGGGCCACTTAAAATAAGATCAATGACAAGAACTTCCTCCATCAGGTTCCTTACAGTATGTATGTAACTTCTTTTTCAGGAACTTAACAGCCGATTGTTGGCAAAATGCTTGGTTTTTTTGGTCTTTCATTTTCCTTTCTGTGCTCACCTCCCTCCTTACCCTTGGCATTTCTCGTTGCTTTATCTATCCCCTTCTTACTTTTCAGAGGTGTAGGACTGCATTCCTACCATGAGAGGAAAAAAAAGTCCTACCTACAATTCTAGATGTTAGATCAGAATGAAGCTATGAAAAACAAAATTTCCACATTCTAGTAGTAGAAAAAAATGACAAGCTTATACTACTTCACAGAGTTGTTAGCTATAAAAAATTAAAGACTATGTAATGGCATGTTGGGTTTAATTCCCACCAACTAAACTTTTATTACGGGGGAAATTGTAAACATCGGCTCTGCACATCAAAGAGCAAACTCCAGTCAATTTAAAAATATCAGAATCGCCCACTAAGCGCTATGGAGCGGACACTTGCACAGGGTTACAGAACAATTCCCACTCGTGCACAAGGACGAGTGAAAACACACGGGCCAGCCCTGCCTCTGTGACTGCACAACCCCAAATGCATTCTGATCGTCACCACGCGATGACCTTTGCCGGACTGCTCCTGTGGGCTACCGACTCGCCACCTCCCACAGCGGCGGCGGCTGCTGCACTCGGAAGACGGAAGCAGACACCGTTCCTCGTCAGAAACTTCTCGGCCGTCCGACAGCAGGCTAGCAGAGTCCCGACGCCGACCAGGAAGCGGGCTGGCGGGCCTCGCCGGCCAGCAGCCCCGGGACGCGTGTCCCCGCCTGCCTCGCCGCCTCTCTACGCCTGCACCTACGCGACGGGCGCCCCGGAGTGGGCTCCGCAGGGCGGCGTCGCGTCCGCCCGGCCCCAGCTCGGCCGCGGTCCCTCACGCCCGAGACGTCCCCCCCCCACTCCACCCCGGCGGCACCCGCGGCGCCCGGGAGCACACCTGGTCTTCCTCACTGATGTCGATGAAGGCCGGGACGCTCATGGCGAAGGCCCGGGAACCGCGGACGCTCCACTCGCAAACCACGCCGACCGGAAAAGGGAGCAAAGCCGCGCGGCGGCTCCGCAAACTGCTTCCGGGTCAGCGGGCCCGGGTCCTAGTGGGGCAGGGCCGCGGAAGCCAATCCCAGGGCGTACGACAGCTGAGGCTTGGGGGCGTGGCGGACGCGCTGGGCGGGGCTCGTGGGCGGGACCTGCTGGGCTTCGTATCCGGGATTCCTCCCTGCGGTGTCACCATCCTGAGCCCTGCAAGTGTAAGCCTATTGGGCAGTGAAAATGACTTGTGCGAGAACAAGAACTGCCAGGAGCAGCTGCGGGGCCCTGCCTCGGTGTCCACACCGCCCAGGCTGTGGAACCCGCTCTGGGCGGCCCCAAGACAGCCTTCGCGCAGGCCACTCTCATTTGAAGGCACACACGGAACGCAAACCGCTAACAAGGAATTCGGAAGGCAGCCCAGGGTGCATCGTGCTTTTACAGCAAGGACTCAAGCGATGGAATCCCAGCTGCATCGCTCGAGGGCCACTGCCTATAAACTTCCGGGTTTGCGTTTCCCTTTGGGTACTTACCTGGTTCGAAGGAAAAAACCCTAAGACAGGTTCAGCTTAACAGTTTCGCTGAGCAACGAACGATTTGGAAACTTAGCAGCCCTCAGAACCAGAACAGCTCTGGCCTGTAGCTCGGTCCGGCAGCATTTATGGTCAGAGAACGGAAATGAGGGACAGACGCCTTGATTGGCAACAGCTAGGTGCTTTGCTTTATTGGTGTTAGGTGATCACCTGACATTGCCTGACGCTCAGTTTCGATTGGTGTAAGAGTGTACTAAAGTCTTTCACGTAGTCCTTTGGCAGTTCCTCTTATGAGGCCTGGAGGAGAGGGGCCATCCTCAGGTCACACTGCTCAATTTGACAACTTCATGGGGTTGTGAGGAATAAGCAAATTAAAGTAGAAAGCACTTAGAACAGGTGAGCACGGTATTAGCTCTTATTAAATAATACTGTGTGGGACACGTTACGTAGCGCTATTAAGATAAACACAGAGGCCAGCGCCACAGCTCAACAGGCTGATCCTCCACCTTGCGGCGCCGGCACACCAGGTTCTAGTCCTGGTCGGGGCGCCGGATTCTGTCCCGGTTGCCCCTCTTCCAGGCCAGCTCTCTGCTGTGGCCAGGGAGTGCAGTGGAGGATGGCCCAAGTGCTTGGGCCCTGCACCCCATGGGAGACCAGGAGAAGCACCTGGCTCCTGCCATCGGTTCAGCACGGTACGCCCGCCGCAGAGTGCCGGCCGCGGCGGCCATTGGAGGGTGAACCAACAGCAAAGGAAGACCTTTCTCTCTGTCTCTCTCACTGTCCACTCTGCCTGTCAAAAAAAAAAAAAAAAAAAAAAAAAAGATAAACACAGAAAAGGTGTGCAGGTAGGTGGGTGTGCCCACGCACACAGCCACTCGCGCCTTTTTAGCTAGAGTAATCAAAATGACTCAAATGTATTGTGACTTGAAGGAAATGAAAAAGTAATGACAGATCTTCAGGGAAGCTTTCATGTAAAAGAAAGCAAGGCAAAGGGCCTGAGGCAGGTGCCAGGAGACCTGTGGGCACGGTTTGAGTAAGGGGAGAGCGATAGGAGATGACTTAATCATTGACAGGTGGGGTGGAGGCGCTTGTAGGTCACAGTAAAAGTTTAAGCCTTAGCTCTTAAGGAATCGGGAAGCTTCTGATGGATTTTGGTTGGTGTGAGGTGATTAATTTTTTTTCTTGGTAAGGGATAACTCTGATAAACGATCACTCTGGCAAGCATGTTGGAAACTGACTTAAAGTGGATCAGCAGAGGGACCAGTTAGGAAAGTATTGCAGAAAGCCAGGCAAGAGTGGATGGTGGAGTGCGAATGGGAAATTGATTGGATTATGGATTTTTTTTGTATTGGTGAAACTGGTAAGATTTGCGAACAGATCAGATATGGAGTGTGAGAGAAAGAGGAAGTCAAGGTGACCCCAAAGGTTTGTCCTGAATTTAAGTCCCTGCATTGTAATATTTGGGAGCAAACTACTTACATTGATTGCAAGCCTTACTCTTATCTGGAAAGGCAAGAAAACATAAGGAGGCATTGATGACACACCTGAGACAGTGTTGTTGCTTGTTTTTTTAAAGAGACTATCGAAAATTCAGTCATGAAAAAGTGGTGCAAAACTCTGTGGTAAGTAAACAAGTCAGTGTGCAACTTATTCAAACCATGATGAGATACAACTACACAGTTATAGAATAGCTACAAAGAAAAATTTTAACTAGCAATATTAAGATCTGTCGAAGATGGGGAGCAACTAGAACTCTAATAAATTGCTTATGGGAATGCAAATTGGTAGCAGAAATCAAGACAGTGTGATGTTGGCATATGGATCCTAGGTCAAAGGAACAACATAGCACCGAGATAAATGAAAACATAGTTAACTGATTTCTGACCAAGATTCAAAGACAGTTTAATCTTTGCAAGGAATGGTGCTGGAACAATTAAATATCAATATGTGAGACAAGGGAAACTGGAATCCATACCTTGTAAGGTATGGAAAATTTACCTTAAAAACCTTAGGCTTAAGTATAAAATCAGAAATGCTATACTTCCAGAAGAACACATAGAAAAAATTTTGTATGTTTGGGTTGGGTAAAGATTTTAAAGATACATCTCTGAAAGCATGATTTAAAAATTGGTAAATTGGACTTCATTAAAATTAGGAACTGGTGCTGGCATTGTGGCCACTGTTTGTAATCCTGCCATCCCATATTGGAATGATGCTTTGAGTCTCTGCTACTTTACTTTCCATCCAGCTTTCTGCTAATGCACCTGGGAAAGCAGCAGAAGATGGCTCCTGTCACCCATGTTGGAGACCTGGATGGAGTTCCTGGTTCCTGGCTTCGGCCTGGCCCAACCCTGGCTTTTGTGGCAATTTGGGGAGTAGATTCCAGTAGATGGAAGATTATATATCTGTTTTTTCCTCTCTTTCACCCTGCCTTTCAAATAAATCTTATTTTGAAAATTAAGAATCCCTGCTCTTTGAAAGACAATGTTAAGAGACTGACAAAAGGGATCACACAAACAAGACTAGTGTCTGCTAATACTAACTGATAGAATCCAAAAGGGAGAGAACAATCCATCATGGGAAGTGGGATACACAGCAGACTCATAGAATGGCAGATGTCCTAAATAGCACTTTGGCCTCAGAATTAGCCCTTAAGGCATTCAGATCTGGCTGAAGAGCCCATGAGAGTATTTTAGGCATGGAAAGCCAAGACACTCTGGGAAAAAAAAAAGAAGAAGAAAAAAGAAGAAGACCTAAATGAAAGATCTCTGTGAGTGAGATCCCAGTAGAAAGAACGGGGCCATCAAAGAAGGAGGTACCTTTCTCTGAAAGGAGGAGAGAATTTCCACTTTGACTATGACCCTGTCGGAATAAGATCGAAGTCGGCGAACTCAAAAAGCTTCCATAGTCTTGGCAACTCATGACTAGAGCCTAGGGAGATTACTGACGCCATAAACAAGAGTGTCAAATTGTTAAGTCAACAACAGGAGTCACTGTGTACTTACTTCTCATGTGGGATCTGTCCTTAATGTGTTGTCCAATGTGAAGTAATGCTATAACTAGTACTGAAACAGTATTTTTACACTTTGTGTTTCTGTGTGGGTGCAAACTGATGAAATCTTTACTTAATATATACTAAATCAATCTCTATATATAAAGATAATTGAAAATGAATCTTGATGTGAATGGAATGGGAGAGGAAAGGGAGTGGGAGATGGGAGGGGTGCGAGTGGGAGGGAAATTATGGGTGGGGGGAAGCCATTGTAATCCATAAACTGTACTTTGGAAGTTTATATTTACTAAATAAAAAATAATTCATAAAAAAAAGAGACTGACAAGATAAGTCATGGACTGGGAAAAATAATACTGGCAAACTACATTTCTGATAACGAATTGGATCCAGAATAAAGAACTTCAGAAACTCAATAATAAGAAAACAACGCAATAAAAAAGTGGGAAAAAAGTTTGAAAGACTTCACCAAAGAATATATTTAGATATCCAATAAGCACAAGGAAAGATACCAACACCATTAGTTATTAGGGAAGCATAAATTAAAGCTATAGTGAAGGAGCCTTCATACCTACTGGAATGTCTACAATTTTTAAATGAACAAGCCAAGTGTTGGTGGATTTAGGAACTGGAATGCTCATTTACCACAACTGGGACTGTAAAATGATTTCATCATCTTGCAGAACAGTGGCATTTCTTAAAAAGTTCAAAATAGGGGCTAGGATTGTGGCATAGCAGGTTAAGCTGTCACCTGCAATGCCAGCATCCCATATGGGTGCCGGTTGGTATCCCAGATGCTCCACTTCCAATCCCATTCCCTGCTAATGTACTTTGGAAAGCATGGAGGATGACCCAAATTCTTAGGCTCCTGCACCCACCTGGGATACCTGGAAGAAGCTCCTGGCTTCCACCCAGGGCAGCCACCTGACTGTTGTGGCTATGTGGGAGTGAACCAGGGGAAGGAAGAGCTCTCTCAAATAAATAAATCCTTTTTACAAAGTTCATTATAGGGCCAGTGCTGTGGCGCAGTGGGTTAATGCCCTGGCCTAAAGCTCCAGCATCCCATATGGGTGCAGGTTTGAGACCCAGCTGCTCCACTTCCTGTCCAGCTCTCTGCTATGGCCTGGGAAAGCAGTAGAGGATGGCCCAAGTCCTTGGGCCCCTGCACCCATGTGGGAGGCTAGGAGGAGGCTCCTAGCTCCTGGCTTCAGATTGGCACAGCTCCAGCCATTGCATCCAGTTGGGGAGTGAACCATTGGATAGAAGACCTCTCTCTCTCTCTTTCTGCCTCTCCTTTGTGTAACTCTGAATTTCAAATAAATAAATAAATCTTTAAAAAAAAAGTTCAATATAGCCCGTCAAATGACTCAGTTATTCTAGTAAATATTTACCTAAGAGAAAGCAAAGTGTTTGTCCATACAAAAGACTTGAACATGAATGTTCATTGGACATTTTGAAAAATAACAGCTTGGGGTGAATGTCCCATGTTGGAGTACCTTGGCTCAATTTTCAGTGCCTACTTCTTACTAATGCAGACACTAGGAGGCAGCAGTAATGGCTCAAGTGTCTGGGTTCCTGCCATCCACGTGGTAGCCTCAATTGAGGTATGGCTCCTGGCTTCAGCCTGGTCCAGTCCCCTGCACACATACTCTGCATCTCAAATAAATAAAAATAAAGTAACAGCTTCATTGAGCTGAAGTTCATAAAATAAAATACACCCATTTCAAGTCTGCAATTCAATTGTTCCTATCATTTGGTGGACATTTGGGTTATTGACATTAGGCTATTATGAATAATGCCTCTATGAAGATTCATGTACAAGAGTTTGTGTGGACATATGTTTATATTTCCTTTGATTATACACCTAGGGGTGGAATCGCTGGGTCATATGTAACTTTGTTTAGCTTTTTTTTTTTAAAGGCAGAGTTACAGAGAGAGAAGGAGAGACAGAGATCTTCCATCCATTGGTTCACTCCCCAGATGGCCACAATGGCCTGTGCTAGGTCAGGCCAAAACCAGGAGCCAGGAGCTTCATCTGGGTCTCCCACATGGGTTCAGGAGCCCAGGGATTTGGGCCATCTTACACTGCTTTCCCATGTGCATTAGCAAGGAGCTGGATTGGAAGTGGAGCAGCTGGCATTCAAACTGGCACTCATATGGGATGCTGGAGTCACAGGCAATGGCTGAACCCACTTAGCCATGACACCAGCCCCTGCTTTATTTTAGAGCCCCAAATAGGAAAACAACCTAAATGCTCATCCATAAGTGAATAGAATGTATATAGTCTTGTATCCATGTAAAGGAATACTACTCTAAAATAAAGAATGATTATTGATCATGTGTCCTGGTCTTGTGCTGCTAGAGAATACCACACACTGGGTAACTTACAAACAATAAAAGTTTATATGGCTCACGGTTTGGAGGCTTGGAAGTCCCAGGTCAAGGTGCCACGTCTAGGGACAGCCTCTGACTACATCATAATATGGCAGAAAACATCTGTGAGCTGCAGAGGGCAAGCATGGTTTGAATTTGCTCTGACAACAAACCTGTGATAACAACATTAATTCATTCATGAGGGCAGAACCTTCACGACCAAACCTCTCCCAACAGACCCCACCTCCCAACACTATCACATTGGAGATTAGGTTTCAACACATGAACTTTGGGGAAACCATTCAAATCAGAGCAACATGCAATAACATAGATGAATCTCAAAATATTTTTTGCCATGTCAAAGAAGGCAGACATTAGTATAATTCCATTCATATAAAACTCAAGAAAATGCAAACTAATCTATACTGGCAGCACTGTGGATTATTGTTGCCTCCAGTATGGAGTCTGGGCAAAGAGTAGTAGGAGAGACAGATTACAAAGGTGCATAAGGGAACCTTGAGGGGTTATGGATATGTTAATTATTTTGTTTGCAGTTATGGTGTCACAGTTGTAGACGTATACAACATTTATCAAGTTGTACAGGACAGGTGTTTGGTGCAGAGGTTAAGGCACTGCTTGAAATACACACAACCCATATTGGAGTACCTGGGTTTGCGTGTAGGCTCCACTCCTGATTCCAGTTTGTTGCAGGTGGAAGCAGGTAATGGCTCAAGTACCTGGGTCCCTGACACCCTTGTGGGAGATCTGGATTGAGTTCTGGGCTCTCCTGGCTTTGGCCGAGTCCAACTCTGGCTATTGTGAGCACTTGGGGAATGAACCAGTGGGCAGAAGATCTCTCTCTCTCTCTGCCTTTCAAATATGTGAAAATACTTCATAACAAATTCTAAAAGTTTTAAATTGCACAGCTTAAAATGCACAGTGACCTGAAGGCGGGGAACTCCAGTGTGCTGTTCACTCTGCATTTCCTGCAGTACCTCAGTGCCCAGTGCCTGGTAGACACTCCCTACAGCTCTGTTGGCACAAAAGAAATGATCCCTAAGCAGTTCCTCAAAGGACTTTACTACTGTGAAGTGCTAGGAAAATAAGCTAAAAAATGCATGTATCTCATTGAATAGTTACAAATTTTGTCTTTTTTTTCCTTTTTAACCATTTGGCTTCATTTTAAGGGTCTCGTGAAATAAAAGCATGTTGAGAGGACAGGGAGAACACCATTTGAAACTTTTTTTTTAAACGTGCAACACAAGTGCTTTATATAACAGTCTCAGGTCATCTTTGGGCCAGGTAAATAGGGTATTCGAGACCCGGCGGCCAGTTCAGCGCAGCCTCCCAGCATCTTGCTCTGATTCCAGCAGGGTAAGCTGTTGCCCTTGCGCAGTGGCCTTCCTCTTGGCAGATAATGGAGTGGCTCCTGTCGTCCATGAATTCCACACACGTGTGTGAGCAGGTTTTCCCACTCACTGTGGTGAATCTGGCCTGCTTCACGGCCTGCCCTTGACTCGTGTCCATTATGGTGGTGCGTGGCAATCAAGCGGAGAGTGGAAGTTTAAACTTTCATTCATCTATCCAAAATATTTGTCAATGTGATGTGCCAGGCACTGTTCTAAGCACTTGAGAACAAAGGGAACAAAGTAAATGAATACCTTTGAATGGAGTCTATGAGATGCCTATAAGCACAGCATTAAATGTATTTTCTAAACTTCTAATTCTCAGAATGCAGAAGATTGGGTTCAATTTTTTTTTAAAGCAAAGAGACAGGAGACAGAGTGAGAGACAGATCTTTTTATTTTATTTAATTAATTTATTTATTTTTTATTTTTTTGACAGGCAGAGTGGACAGTGAGAGAGAGAGACAGAGAGAAAGGTCTTCCTTTGCCGTTGGTTCACCCTCCAATGGCCGCCGTGGTTGGCGCGCTGTGGCCAGCGCACCGCGCTGATCCGATGGCAAGACCCAGGTACTTCTCCTGGTCTCCCATGGGGTGCAGGGCCCAAGTACTTGGGCCATCCTCCACTGCACTCCCTGGCCACAGCAGAGAGCTGGCCTGGAAGAGGGGCAACCAGGACAGAATCCGGCGCCCTGACCGGGACTAGAACCCGGTGTGCCGGCGCCGCAAGGCGGAGGATTAGCCTAGTGAGCCGAGGCGCCGGCCGACAGATAGATCTTTATCTGCTGGTTGACTCCCCAGATGCCAACAGCAACTGAGGCCAGACCAAGCTGAAGCCAGGAGCTAGGAACTACACCTGGTTTTCCCTTGTGGGTGGCAGGGATCCAAGGACTTCAGCCATCTTCCTGTGCCTCCCAAGGCGCACATTAGCAGGAAGCTAATTTTTTTTTTTGAAGATGTATTTATTTATTTGAAAGTCAGAGTTACACAGAGAGAGGAGAGGCAGAGAGAAATAGAGAAATAGAGGTCTTCCATCTGATGGTTCACTCTGGCCGCAATGCGCCGATCTGAAGCCAGGAGCCAGGAGCTTTTTCTGGGTCTCTCATGCAAGTGCAGGGGCCCAAGGACTTGGGCCATCTTCCACTGCTTTCCCAGGCCACAGCAGAGAGCTGGATTGGAAGTGGAACAGCCGGGTCTTGAACAGGAGCCCATATGGGATGCTGGTGCCTCAGGCCAGAGCATTAACCCGCTGTGCCACAGAGCCAGCCCCCCAAGCTGTGTCTTAACTGCTATACTAAGTACCTGCCTCAGATTCCCTTCTCAATAGCTGCTGGGTAGGGAAAAAGGGGGAAACATGGGGTATGTACTCCAATCCTTTATATTCATTTTTAATGATATCTCAGGTCAAATTTACTTGTAAATGAATCAAACAATTCAAAGCTTTATTTTTATTAAATGAAATGAATACTCTGTGGCCTGAGTTTTTTTTTTTTTTTTTTTTCCACCTAATCTCCCTTAACTCAAAGGGTGCAAGGAATACTGTCTATTCTCTATTTGGCATGAAAAATTCCAAATGTTGTAGGTAAAGAAATGTGGAGCCAGTGGAAGAAATGTGGAGCCAGTTGAAATTGGAGTTGGCCAATTCCAACTTGATTCTTGCCTGAAATAAAATATAGGTCCCTGGTGTGTTAAAGCTAATAAAATAACTGTCATTTATACCTCTATGATAGCAACCTGATATTATTGTATCATATTCTTCTTTAAAGTTCCTTAAAAACATATCTAGGAACTTTCCAGAAAAGAATTCCCAGGAAGTTGAGCAAAGTCCTAGTCATCTACAAAACAATATTCCTGTAACTGGCTTTTTTTTCCCCAAAAAATATTTATTTCTTTACTTGAAAGTCAGAGCTATAGAGTGAGGGGGAGGGACAGAGAGACAGACCTTTCATCTACTGGCTCACTCCCCAGATGGCCACAATGGCTAGGGCTTGGCCAGGCCAAAGTCTGGAACCAGGGGTTTTATCTGGGTCTCCCATGTGGGTAGCAAGGACCCAAACACCTGGGCCATCTTCTGCTTTTCCCAGGTCATCAACAGGGAGCTGTATCACAAGTGGAGCAGCCGGGACATGAACCAGCGCCCATATGTGATGCTGGCATCTCAGGCAGCGGCTTTAGCCATCATGCCACAATGCTGGCTCTTTTAACTGACTTTTTAACCTGAAAAAAATACAACCAAATATGCATATTTATAGGTTTTATTGTTATTACTTATCTGCTTTCATTCTGTTATCTCCTTGTTCAAATTTAAAATTCTGGAAAATCGGGATTTAGTTATACATTAAAAAAAATTATTCACTTCTATTTATTTGAGAGAAAGAGAGAACAAGAGAGAGACTTCCACTGCTGGTTCATTCCCCAAATTCTGCAGTAGCTTTTGCGGGGGTGGGGGGTAGAAGGGGTGCAGCAAAAGTCGGGAGCTAGAAACTCAATCACCAATTGCATGTGGTTGTAGGGACCCCAACTACTTGAACCATTAGCCAGTGCCTCCTAGGGTATGCATTAGAAGGAAACTGAAATCAGGCCGGCGCCGCGGCTCACTAGGCTAATCCTCCACCTAGCGGTGCCGGCACACCGGGTTCTAGTCCCGGTCGGGGCGCCGGATTCTGTCCCGGTTGCCCCTCTTCCAGGCCAGCCCTCTGCTGTGGCCAGGGAGTGCAGTGGAGGATGGCCCAGGTGCTTGGGCCCTGCACCCCATGGGAGACCAGGAAAAGCACCTGGCTCCTGGCTCCTGCCATCGGATCAGCGCGGTGCGCCGGCTGCAGCGCGCCGGCCGCGGCGGCCATTGGAGGGTGAACCAACGGCAAAGGAAGACCTTTCTCTCTGTCTCTCTCTCTCACTGTCCACTCTGCCTGTCAAAAAATAAAAAAAAATAAAATAAAATAAAAAAAAAAAGAAGGAAACTGAAATCAAAAGCCAGGCCAGGACTTGAACCCAGGCACTCTGATATGCAATGCATATATCCCAAATGGCATCTTAGCCACTGCACCAAATGCCCAGTCCAGGATTTAGCTATATTTTTAACTATATATTTTGTTTTGTTTAGAAAGTCCATATTAACATAGCCACTCTGAATTTTATTATTTATTTTATTATTGGAACATAATTCAGTTGTTTTTATAAGGAGAATGCATTGCACATTTAATATTTGTCTTCAAGTCCAGATCAAGCATCTCAAAAACCATGTAATGATTCATCCAATAAGTGAAAATCTATTTTATGTGAAAATGGTACATGCAGTTGATTAACTATGCTCTCTAGAGAAGTTGGGTCTGTTTTGGCTGCTGTAATACAATCACTAAGGCTGGGTGGTTTATAGAGCAAAGAGGTTCAGGGCCTTGTTGCTGGCATGTGCTCAGCTCTGCTGATGGTCTCATGACAGAAGGCATTACAGTGGCAGGAGAGCACGGGGAAGAGCGGTGAGTGAGGCAGGTGCACAGGGGCTTCGTGAGAAGTAAGACTCCTAGTGGCAACAATCCAATCCCAGAAGACCTGGCTTACCCCTGAGAAACTTCATTCATTAGGGTGGAGCACCCAAGATCTAACTGCCTTCCACAAGGCCCCACTCTTAAAGGTTTTACCACCTCCATACTGCCACCCTGGGGCCCAAGCTTCCAGCACATGAACCTTGGGGGACAAACATATAAGAATCATAGCAGAGGAGAGCCCATCCCAAACACGCATTGTTTGTAGTAATCATTACACGACCTTTCACAGTATCAATAAACTAAACTCGGAAAAGGTGGATCCCATGACTCTTTTTTTTTTTTTTTTTTTTTTTTTTTTTTTTTTTTTACAGGCGGAGTTAAACAGTGAGAGAGAGAGAGAGAGAGAGAGAGAGAGGTCTTCCTTTTTCCGTTGGTTCACCCCCCAAGTGGCCACTATGGCCAGCACGTTGCGG
Source organism: Oryctolagus cuniculus (assembly GCF_964237555.1). Lineage (NCBI taxonomy): Eukaryota > Metazoa > Chordata > Mammalia > Lagomorpha > Leporidae > Oryctolagus > Oryctolagus cuniculus. Next base: position 33,332,730 of record NC_091432.1, read on the forward strand.
TCGGCGCGCTGTGCTGATCTGAAGCTAGGAGCCAGGTTCTTCCTCCTGGTCTCCCATGTGGGTGCAGGGCCCAAGAACTTGGGCCATCCTCCGCTGCCCCCCCCCCCCCACCAGGCCACAGCAGAGAGCTGGACTGGAAGAGGAGCAACCGGGACAGAATCTGGTGCCCCAACTGGGACTAGAACCCAGGGTGCCAGCGCCACAGGTGGAGGATTAGCCTGGTGAGCCGCAGCGCTGGCCCCATGACTCTTTCGGAGTGCCTAATACTGAGACGGTGCATCAGGATCTGTTGTACTAGTGAGTGATACGTGAAAGTGAACTCATTGCATTGATTCATGACAAATCTCTAATGATTGCTTTAAATTTTAATTTTGAATGAAAATGAATGAAGACAACATTCTGGAAACACATTGGATTTTTTTAAGTATGGCAAATACTGCAAGTTGTCAATCTGATATCCATCTTCTTATTCCTCAGTAGCAGAACTAGTGTGCGGCAGTAGAAGCCTTGTGGCCTGCTATGAAATGAAATTTATCAACCGTATTATAGCTGGATGTTGCCAGTGAAATTATTTGGAAATTTTGAGAGGGGCTTTGAGGAAAACTCTCTTTTTTTTTTAGGTTTATTTATTTACTTGAAAGTCAGAGTTAGAGACAGGGTGGGGGAGAGAGAGAGAGAGAGAAAGAGAGAGAGAGAGAGAGATCTTCCATCTGCTGGTTTACTCCCCAGATGGCTTCAATGGCCAAAGCTGGGCTGACCTGAAGCCAAGAGCCAGGAGTTTCATCTGGGTCTCCCACATGGGTGCAGGGGCCCAAGTGCTTGGGCCATTTTCTGCTGCTTTGCCCAGGCCATTAGAGAGAGATGGATGGGAAGTGGATCAGCCAGGACTCAAACCAGTGCCCATATGGGATGTTGGCGGCTTTACCCACTACACAAGGCTTTGCTCCAACACCACAATGCCAGCCCCGGGAAAACTCTTTAAAAGGATCCAACTTGTACTGGAAACTGACTCTTTTGTCCTTGCCCCTTCTTCCTGTTTGCTGCCTAAAATGTGAACTTGGTGGTTGGAGCTGCAGCAAACAAACTGAAACCAAAGATATGACCTTGAAGGTGCAAGCCTTTATGTTGGAGAAGAAAGATTGCCTACTTCTGAACCTGTCTTGACATAAGAGAAAAACAATATTCCACCTTGTTTAATGAATTATTATATTGGTCTCCTCTTATATACAGATGGATCCAATCTTGATTGACACAGAAAAGTTGGAAGTCACAATTTTGTAAATAAAATTTTATATAAGTCTAAGTTAGCAAATTTTTATAGTGCATATTTATGGTGGGAATCTTGGAGTGTAACACTGAATCTACAAAGCTACTATCACCCTAGGATCTCAGAGATTTATAGCTAATAATTAAATTTTATACTAATGATGCAATATGATTATAGTGACTTTATAGGTGAAATAGATAATGTTTAAACCAGTTGATTGGTGCCATACTCAAATATATTGCATCTGAGCTGCAGACAAAGCAGCAGAACTAATACAGTACCTCAACTGTCAAATACTTTGACCATTAGAAAGCATTAATCTTTCTGTTAGGCTTTGCAGTAAGAGAAAATTCATAAGGTTAATCTCTTCACTTCACGTGACAAAGCTGGTTATTGAAACATTCATAAATCTGTTGAATCCAAGGAAGACATATTCATCATTCATGTTTTTATAATGACTTCAGAAAGGCATACTCACACTGGAAGCGACAACTTAATGCACTAGTCAAGGAAGGGGCTTATCAATGGCAAACAATGCAAATGCAAGAGTAGTTTTATGAGCTAATAATTTTTATGTTTTTAGAGGAAGAAAACCTTATGATTTTGAACTCCTATGTCTGTCACACTAACCACCACACTATGAAGTATTATTTTTACTTTATTTAAGATGCAGCAACATAGGCTCAGAGGAGTTGGGCAGCTCTGCTGTCAGGAGGCCCAGAGCATTGGTCAGCAAGGATTCCTTGTCCAGGACTGTCTTACTTGCAAGCCACTGCTTGTCTTTTTTGTTGGTAGTGATTTCATTTTATAAATGGGATGTAAGAATTCTTTACCTGATTTAATATGTGCTTTTAAAATAAACTTTTGTATAGAACTGTGACTTGCATTCAGAAAAATGCACAAATCCTATATGTACACTTGCTGAGTTATCACAGAGAACACACACATCCATCATCTGGGTTAGGTAAAAAAAAATTCATTAGCAATCAGGTAAACAAAAATGAAAATCACAGTCAGATACCACTTCATCCACTAGAATGACTGTAATAAAAAGACAATATCACATATCGTTAGAGATGTGGAGAATTTGGGACTCTCACGTACAGATGGTGGGAATGTAAAATTATACAGCTATTGGCTGGTGCCGTGGCTCACTTGGTTAATCCTCCGCCTGCGGCGCCAGCATCCCATATGGCCACCAGGTCCTAGTCCCAGTTGCTCCTCTTCCAGTCCAGCTCTCTGCTGTGGCCCGGGAGGGCAGTGGAGGATGGCCCAAGTCCTTGGGCCCTGCACCCGCATGGGAGACCAGGAGGAAGCACCTGGCTCCTGGCTTCAGATCAGCACAGCGTGCCAGCCATATCGGCCATTTGGGAGGTGAACCAATGGAAGGAAGACCTTTCTCTCTGTCTTTCTCTCTCTCATTGTCTAACTCTGCCTGTCAAAAACTAAAAAAAAATAAAAAATAAAAAATTATACATCTACTTTGGACAACAGTTTAGCAATTTCTCAAAACACAAAACACAGAGTTTATATGACCCAGCAATTCTATCCTGTATGTACCCAGCAGAACTGAAAATATATGTCCATTTAAAAACATATCCCAGTAGTCCTTGTCCATAGTTCACTTTCTTCAGTTTAAATTACCTGAGTCAACTATGGTGTGAAAATAGTATATGGAAAGAACCAAAAATATACTTGATCTTAGCCAAAAGGCTGAGAAGCAATAAAGTTCCGTAAATAAACAACTCATATTTTAAATTGTGTGCCATTCTGAATGGCATGATATGAACCATCCCTCATCCAGTGTCTCCACACTGTACACACCTCTTGCCTGTGAGTCACATAGCCATCTCAATGGTCTGATTGACTGTTGCACCCCCAGGTCCCTTACATACTTCTTAACACTACGTCACAAGGCCTGCATTATTCACATCACTTCCTCTCAGCATGTAGGCAACGAAGCATCATTACAAGAAGAAGGATGAGTACAGTGTAAGATATTTTCTGTCAGAACCACATTCATATAACTTTTATGACAGTATACAGTCATCATTGCTGTATTTTAATATTGGTTATTGTTGTTCATCTCTTACTGGGCTTACTTGATACATTAAACTGTATTGCAGGTATATACATATAGGAAAGAACACAGTACCTGCAGAGTTTAGTACTATCCACAGTTCCAGGCCTTCTCTGGCGGGCATCACATCCCCCTCAGATAAGGGGACACTTTTACACAGGAATGTTCATAGCAGCATCATTCTTTTTTTTTTTTTTGTTTTTTTGGTTTTTTTTTGTTTTGTTTTTGTTTTGTTTTGTTTTAGTTTCTCTTTCTTTCTTTCTTTCTTTCTTTCTTTTTTTTTTTTTTTTGACAGGCAGAGTGGACAGTGAGAGAAGGTCTTCCTTCCATTGGTTCACCCCGCAAATGGCCGCCTCAGCCAGTGCGCTGCACAGATCTGAAGCCAGGAGCCAGGTGCTTCCTCCTGGTCTTTCATGAGAGTGCAGGGCCCAAGCACTTGGGCCATCCTCCATTGCACTCTCGGGCCACAGCAGAGAGCTGGACTGGAAGAGGAGCGACCGGGACAGAATCCAGCGCCCCGACTGGGACTAGAACCGGGAGTGCTGGCGCCGCAGGCAGAGGATTAGCCTAGCGAGTTGCAGCGTCGGCAGCAGCATCACTCTTAATAGCCAAGTATCCAATGACTGATGAAACAAAACCTGTCATAGTTCCACAATGTAATATTATTTTGTAATAAAAAGGAATGATGGACTGATATACGCTAGAACATGAACGAACCCTGAAAACCAGAGTTAAGTGGCAGAAGTCCAAAACAACACATATCATATGATTGCATTGGGCAGAGATGGAGAGGGCCTTGATTGATAAGCAAAAATGGGTGGGGATGGGGTGGGCATTTAGGGCAGTGGTTAAGATACCGCTTGGGATGCCCACATCCTATTTTGGAATGCCTGGGTTTGAGTCTCAGCTTGGCTTCCAATTCCAGTTTTCTACTAAGGCATACTCTGGGAAACAGCAGGTGGTGGCTCAAATAATTGCCCGGCTTTCATCTGGCCCAGCCCCGGCTGTGGGCATTTGGGGGAGTGAACCAGCACATGCAAGATATAGTCTGCCCCCCTTCCCACCCTCCCTCTCTCTCTTTCCCTCCCCCTCTGCCTTTCAAATAAATAAATAAATTAAAAAAAAAAAGAATGGGGAGGGGCCGGTGCTGTGGAGTAGTGGGTAAAGCCACCGCCTGCAGTGCCAGCATCCCATAGCTCTCTGCTGTGGCCTGGGAAAGCAGGAGAAGATGGCCCAAGTCCTTGGGCCCCTGCACCCATACGGGAGACTGGAAGAGGCTCCTGGCTTTAGATTGGCACAGCTCTGGCCATTGCGTCCAATTGGGTAGTGAACCAGCAGATGAAGGCCCTCTCTCTCTCTGTCTCTCCTTCTCTCTGTGTGTAACCGTGCCTTTCAAATAGATAAATACATCTTTAAAATATGGGGGACGGATGACCAAAGGGTAAGAAGTTTATTTATGGGGTGATGAGAATGTTCCCAACATGACTGTTGTAAGGGCTGCCTAACTATACAAAAACCTCCAAAACCATGGAATTGTACACTTTAACTGGATGCATATGGTATGGCGAGGTACATGAATAAAACCGTTTTCAAGAAAGAAATACAAGAGGCACGGGAGAAGCAGATTAGAGACAAAGAGCATCTTAGGCCAGCGCCACGGCTCACTAGGCTAATCCTCCACCTTGCGGCGCCAGCACACCGGGTTCTAGTCCCAGTCAGGGCGCCGGATTCTGTCCCGGTTGCCCCTCTTCCAGACCAGCTCTCTGCTGTGGCCAGGGAGTGCAGTGGAGGATGGCCCAGGTGCTTGGGCCCTGCACCCCATGGGAGACCAGGATAAGTACCTGGCTCCTGCCATCGGATCAGCGCGGTGCGCTGGCCGCGGCGGCCATTGGAGGGTGAACCAACGGCAAAGGAAAACCTTTCTCTCTGTCTCTCTCTCTCACTGTCCACTCTGCCTGTCAAAAAAAAAAAAAAAAAAAAAAGAATCTTCATTACTGATAGTGACTGCTTTGTTTTATTTTTGTTTTTGCTTGAGAGGCAGAGAGAGACAGACAGACAGAGAGAGAGCGTCTATCTGCTGGCTCACTCCCCGAATGCCTACAAAAGCCAAGACCAGACTGAAGCCGGGAACTCAGTCCAGGTCTTCTACATGGGTGGCAGGGACCCAGCAACTCAAGCTATCACCTGCTACCTCCCGGGGTGCACATTGGCAGGAAGTCGGAGTCAGGGATCAGAGTCAGAGATTGAAGGCAGGCACTCCGACATGAGACACAGGCATCTTAACCAGTGTCAAATATGCTGGGTAATCCTCACCCCCAGAATTAGGCACAGGCAAGGCTGGATAGGGAGGCCTCCACTGTGGCAAGACCTATACCATGGAGGGCCGTTCACTCTGGCTCTCTGTGGTCAGTGTGCTCAAGAGGACAAAGGGCAGGCAGCCTCCCCGCTCTGCAGGGCCAGCAGGAGCACCTCCAGTTTCCCAGCACAAAGCTGCTCTTCACAGGAGGCCTGCTCTGCAGTGGAAAATGCTGGACCGGAAGTGAGCCTGCCCCAGCCCTCTTCCTATGCGTGTGGGAAGATTTGATAAATTGCTCCACTGCTCCACTGGGATAAGACAACAGAGAGTTCAGAAAGTCTCAAAATGGACAATTTACAGAGCTCCCTTACCTGGAAGGAGACACAGCAGGGCTGGAACTATTCCTCTGCATTTTTCCTTCACACTGCCATTCAGATCCTTAGCATTTCTTGAATCAACTGTTGAAGTTGTCTCCTTCTTGTTCCCCTGTCTTCATGGTCTCTTCCTTGCTCCTCATTTTCTGAGACTGTGCTCAGAGGACCTTCAGAGTAGACAGAAATTAAAGGTGTATTTTGTTTATTCTGTATAGCATTTGAAAATCTTTTTGAATTAATTTCTGTGGCAGCTACTGCTGGTAACTTATCCAATATATGTGTGTCATCTCTTCCTATAAAACAAATCTTTATGGGGCTGGCACTGTGGTATAACGGGTTAAGCCATTGCCTGTGATGCCAACATTCCATATCAGTGCCAGTTCGTGTCCTGGCTGCTCCGGTTCCAATCCAGCTCCCTGCTAATGCACCTGGGAAAGCAGTGGAAGACGGCCCAAGTGACTGGACTCCTGCACCCATGTGGGAGACCTGGATGAGGCTCCTGGCTCCTAACTTCAGCCTGGACCAGCCCTGGCTATTATTGCATATCTCTCTCTCTCTCTCTCTCTCTCTTTTCTGTGTCTCTCTGAACCTCTGCCTTTCAAATAAAATAAATCTTTAATAGAAAAAAATATGTGTTTATCTAATAGGCAGAAACTCATAGACAGAGACAGACAAAGACAGAGCACTCTCATCCACTGGTTACTCCCCAGATGTCCACAACAGCGAGGGCTGGACCAGTGCTGAAGCCAGGAACTGGGAGCTCTAATCCAGGTCTCCTGTAAGAGTGACAGGAACCCAGTTACTTGAGTCATCGCTGCTGCCTCCCAGCAAGCCTCCCAGGGTCTGCAGTGGCAGGAAGCTGGAGTCAGGAGCCACATGCAGGAAGTGAACCCAGGCATTCCAATGTGGGATGTGAGTGTCTCAACCACAAGGGTAAACATCCACTCTGGTGCTCTGTTTATTAGCAGGAATCTGCTTTTGTTCAGGGGCGCACCATGCCCAGCTATAGAGTTACATTTCCCAGACTCTTTGGTGGCTGGAGGTGGGGTTACAATGTTTTTTGGCTGATAAAAGAAAAGTAGCTATGTGGGGCTCTCTGGAAAATTCTTTCAATGGAGGCATACTTAGGAGCCTTTATCCTTTTGCCTTTCCCCTTCTTCCTATCTTGGATATAAACTTGAAGCTCAAAGTTGGACAACTCTCTTGCATTCCCAAGGTGTATCAAGCTGAGGATGAATTCCACAAACTAAAGGGATGCAGCAAAGAGCGAAAAGAAATCTGGATCCTGGTTCATTAGTTAACCATCTTGTCCACCACGGGGAACTTACCTCCAGACTTGTAAAGAAAATATGCCCCTTATTGGTCCAAGTCACTACCTGTCAATTTTACTTGCTTTCAGTCAACCTAAACCAACAGATTTGGTGCCAGGAGTGGAGAGCCTCAAGTATCAGACCCTAAAATATGGCACTGGCTTAGTGAAAGAAGCAAGGCTTTGACAATGAGGACACTGATTTCGCAGGCTGCAAAGAGTCTGACCCTTGTTATACGATGTCAAAACATTCTCCATAGAAACCTGTCTCCATTAGTTTCTTGGGACATAAACCACAATGTTTTATGTTGCTATTAGGGGAAAGAGTAGATATAATTTATGTTGACAGATACTGGTTACTTCTTGTCATTTTCAGCAAAGTCCCAAAGGAGAGAGGTAAACTCAAATGAGAGCCAGCTACTTCGTGAACAGAACAGTACTATAGTCAGGCTGAGAGCCACTCTCTCCTCCTGTCTCTGCTGATGGAGAACCCCAAGTTTTGGAACCTTGCAAGCTGAAGTGTGGATTTTTGCCTTCTGGGTTGACACTGGTAAGATTTGCTACAGCAAGTGGATAAAAAGGAGCCTCAGGCCTTTCTAAAGAATCTCCCATGAGGCACTCTCAGCCAGGAATACATCAGAACCTACTGATGCAGATTAGAATCTAGGCTCTTCCCACAAAGCCTACTGTTTTCAGATGTGTCTCAAAAACTGCTCATCTAAAGGCTGGGATAATGAAGAAGACATTATCTAGTGAGTAGAAGGAAGGATTTAAAGACCCTGAGAAAGATCTTTGACCGCAGCTCCTCCTGCATGAAATAGAGAGGATGTTTTCCATATTGTGGAGAAGTTATGTCAAGAACTGTGAAGGCTCTAAGATTTTATCCTACTTGCATGCTAACAAATCAGCCTGCCACAGCTTCATGGACATTGGTAGAAGACATAAGATTCATGACTCAGAGACAAAGGATGTTATTATTCACAGCAGAGGAAGCAGCATGAACACTACGGCATATTCGCATCTGTTTCCCTTACCCTCAGTTCCCTAGGGGCTGTGTGGATGTGGATGGGCTGAGATATGTGTCAGCACACTGTGGGGTGCATTACAGGTGAGGAACCACGTTAGGGAACCCAAATATTTCAGAATGCACAGTTTAATGGTGTGTCTGTGCTCTTTGCTTGATTTCAAAACACAATGTCTATCTTCCTAGGCCGTCTGCTGTACAAACATCCTTGAAAAGATAATCTGAAGCGAAGAACAGACAGTGATTCTGCTCACAAGATATGCAGAGGTACAGGAGACCCATAGAAAATAGTCTCCCAATGGTATGGTGCTTCCAATGGTGTTACAGTCCAACAAACCCATTGTACGTTGAAATATCATTAATTCTAAAATATATTGAATGCACCTAATAATCTACAGGACACTATAGCTTAGCAACACAGTACATGGTAGTTTCTCGGTTATTTTCAGTTTATGATTGTTTGGCTGACTGGGAACAGCATGGCCAGAAAGTATCCTACTGTGCATATTTTTTTTCATAACTTGCATTTTCATGAATTTTTGAAGACCTCCTCAATACATGAATCTAAATTTTTTGCACTTAAATAAATTTGTCAAATGTTTATTTTTATTTGAAAGGCAGTATAACAGAGAGGGACCTAGAAAGCAAGATCTTCCATCCATTGCTTCACTCCCCAAATGGCGACAATATCTGGGACTCAGCCAGGCCAAAGCCAAGAAACTCCATCCAGGTCTTCTACATGGGTGGCAGGGACTCAAGTACTTGAGTAATCACCTATTGCCTCCTGGTGAGCATCAGCAGGAAGCTGGTCAGAAGCAGAGGCAGAAATGAAACCCAGGCACTCTGATATGGGATGTAGGCACCCAAGTGGTACTTTAACCACTGAGCCACAATGCCCACCCTGTAAATTGTCTTTTAATTCAAATTTTCTATGAACTTTTTCTTGCAATATGGAAAATAATAAAAGAGGAAGATGTTAAAAGTGAATCCTGCACTTTATCATATACAGTCCAATAAATATGCACAAACTGAAGACACCATTGTATCAAATCAAGTACAATATTATAGGACCCCCAAAATACCCCATTGTGTTTCTCTCCGATTGCAACAATCCTCTCCCAGAGTAACCACTACTCCAACTTCTAACAACATGGATAAATTTTGCCTATTTTTTATGTTAAAAAAGAAAAAGAAATCATAAAATCTGTACTTTTATGAAGAACTTCAAAAAAGTTCATGGAAAATGGAATCAAAAGATAAAGTCATTTTGGTGCAAAAGATAAATTCATTTTGCAATCCACACATACAAGGGGGTCTTCAAAAAGTGCGTTGAGGCCGGCGCCGCGGCTCACTAGGCTAACCCTCCGCCTAGCGGCGCCAGCACACCGGGTTCTAGTCCCGGTTGGGGCGCCGGATTCTGTCCCGGTTGCCTGTCTTCCAGGCCAGCTCTCTGCTGTGGCCAGGGAGTGCAGTGGAGGATGGCCCAGGTGCTTGGGCCCTGCACCCCATGGGAGACCAGGAAAAGCACCTGGCTCCTGGCTCCTGCCATCGGATCAGCGCGGTGCGCCGGCCGCGGCGGCCATTGGAGGGTGAACCAACGGCAAAGGAAGACCTTTCTCTCTGTCTTTCTCTCTCTCACTGTCCACTCTGCCTGTCAAAAAAAAAAAAAAAAAAAGTGCATTGAAAATGCATATCATGAAAAACCTATGCAGAGATTTTGAAAACATTTTGTAGCAAAATAACTATCTTTTCATTTCATTTTCCACAAGCTTTTGAAATGCCTTCATATTTCTAGCTTCTTTTGCTCAACATCATGTTTGTGAGATTCATCAGAATCTCCGTATGGAGCTATATCATTCATTTTTTTAAAAAAGATTTATTTATTTATTTGAAGTCAGAGTTACACAGAGAGAGGAGAGGCAGAGAGAGAGAGAGAGAGAGAGAGAGAGAGAGAGAGAGAAAGGTCTTCCATTCAATGGTTCACTCCCCCAGATGGCTGCAATGGCTGGAGCTGTGCCGATCTGAAGCCAGGAGCCAGGAGCTTCTTCTGGGTCTACCACGTGGGTGCAGGGGCCCCAGGACTTGGGCCATCTTCTACTGCTTTCCCAGACCATAGCAGAGAGCTGGATCGGAAGTGGAGCAGCTGGGTCTCAAACCAGCGCGCATATGGGATGCCGGTGCTTCAGGCCAGGGCATTAACTCACTGCGCCACGGCACCGGCCCCAGATCATTCATTCTCATTGTGTGGCCATTCCGTTGCAGGACTTTGGTGTTGGTGTTGTAGCACAGTGGCAGGAGGAGTCTGCAGCTCCAACCACTTGGGTCTGTGTCTCGTCCCCGATTCTGCATGTTGCCTGATTCTTCAGGAACAGCACGCTCTGGTGTTAGAGCCCTTTGTGTTACAGCTCTCAGTATTACAACCTCTCTTACCCAGCAGGGCCACAGTTCTCTCCTCCCTGCTGTGTTCATTGAGTGTTACCATCTTCTGTGCTACAGTTCCTCCTCTCTGCTGGATCCTTCAAGGAATGTGCAGGCTTGTGGGTTACAGCTTCTCTTCTCTGCTGGGTTTCTTGTCTCACAACCACAACAAATGAGGCACATGGACAAGAAGTGACCCAAGTGAAGGACAATTATTGAAGAAGGCAGAGAAAGCCTCCTGGCTCCCAGGAGGGCGGCCCTGAATGCACTGCCCAGCTGGCCTGCCTGGCTCAGGATTTTTATGTGTTTCTAAAGGAATGGTCGAGTTGTATGCTAATTAGCATTCTATATGAACCAGTCAGGGGACTGACATTGGAGTAGCTGTTTTGTACACAATCAGCTCCCTTCAGCAGATACAATAATATCTGAAGATTGATTGTATGTTTTCCTGTCTCCACCTTCAGGGCTCCTGGAGGATTAAATCATATATGTCCCCCTTTTTTTTTTCTCTTTCCTCCTCAGGGATTCCTTGAGTCCCTATCAATTCCATTATATACATTTATTATAGTGGGGCCAGCACTGTGGCATAGTAAGTTAAGCATCTGCCTGCAGTGTTGGCATCTCATATAGAAGCTGGTTTGAGTCCTGGCTGCTCCACTTCCTATCCAGCTCCCTGCTGATGGCCTGGAAAATCAGTAGAAGATGTCCTAAGTGCTTGGGCCTCTGCACCCATGTAAGAGACCTGGAACAAGCTCCTTGCTTCTGGCTTCAGATCAGCCCAGCTCTGGCTATTGTGGCCATTTGGGGAGTTAACCAGCAGATGGAAGACTTCTCTCTGTCTCCCAATCTCTCTGTAATGCTATCTCTCAAGTAAATAAATAAATCTTAAAAAATGTATTATAGTATATTATCCCTTCTGGTACTAATGTGCATTTGGGTATTTTCCACTTTTTCTAAGATTCACAGCATTGATATGACTACTCTAGTACTTATTTTCTGGGGAACATGACTATGCATCATAGTTAGGTATATGTCAAAGGATGAGGTCATTGGTACATACAGTATATATGTTTTCCAAACACTTTTCTATAGTTTTAAAAAGATAAGTAACTTTCTAATAAATATATTTTCTGTCTAATCACCCAAAATCAGATTCTGTTCCTTACAACTAAGAAATTTATGATATAGTTTAAATACCAGGAGATGTTACTTTAAAATATGGATGACCAGTTTATTTTGAAAAGTTGAACAGTCTGACAGTGTTGACTGGAATGCCCGCTAGTCAACAATCAGTTGAAGCCACAAGGTGGTTGCTTCCTTTAGCCAAAGTACGTGCTCCTTGGTTTGCCACAGTCCCTACCACTCCCAGCTGGATCACACATGCCTGTTTAGTGATTTATATTGCAAACCATGACCCTGTAAGCATCTGAGCTTAGCATTTCATGCAATACCACTACAAAGAAAAAAATCTTTGTAGAAGCAAATTTGTTTTTCCTTTGTTTAAAACATTTGCATGGCTGCCTATTGCATATAACAGCAGTCCTCAAATTTATTCTCTAGAGGAACCACCTAGCGAGCTTTGTAGGTTATTTTTATTTTTACAACCTCATCCATTCAAAGTCTCTTCTTAAAAGGAGATTCTCTTCTTGTGTTTCTGAAACATCAGGGATCTGCATTTTTCTTTAAAAATTATTTCAGAGACAGAGAGAAAGAGCTCCCATCTGCTGGCTCACTCCCCAAATGTTTTCAGTGACTGTGGCTGGGCTGGCACAAAAGCTAGGAGCTGCAAACTCAACCCAGGTTCCCAGGCAGGTGGCAGGAGCCCAATTACTTGAGCCATCACTGCAGCCTCCCAGGATGCCCACTCACAGGAAGCTGGAATTGGGAGCAGAGCTGGGACTTGCACCTACGTACTCTGATGTAGGACATGGATGTCCCAACTCAGCATCGTATGCACTTGGCCACCCCCATTGCACCCTGGGTTTTGTACTTTCAACGAGGAAGCTTTTGGTTTTTAAAAAAGATGTATTTATGGGACTGGCATTGTGGCATGGCTGTTAAAAAGATGTATTTATTTGAAAAGAGGAGCAACAGAAAGAGAAGGAGAGGGATCTTCCATTTACTGATTTACTCTCCAAATGGCCACAACATCTAGGGCTTGGTGAGACCAAAGCCAGGAGCCAGGAACTCCATCCTGGTCTCCCCCATGGGTGGCAGGGCCCCAAGCACATGGGCCATCTTCTACTGCCTTCCCAGGCACATTAGCAGGAAACTGGACAGGAAGTTGAGCAGCTGGGTCATGAACCGGGGCTCTGATATGGGATGCTGTTGTTGCAAGTGGTGCTTAACTCACTGTGCCACTTCCCCAATGAGAAAGCTTTAAATTAATCTAATGCAAGTGCTCCTTGGATCACAATTTGAGAAATATTGGCCTACTGAATAAAATTACAGCTCTTTAGCATTGTATAAAAAACTCTCAAGTTCCTTAGTGGCTGCATACATGCATACATGCATACATGTACACACTCATACATATAGAACAAGCACAACCCACACACATACACATGTACAAGTTCAGCCTTACTGTGCAGTTTGCATTTCCTTGAACACATCAGCCTATTTCAGATCCTGAAGTCCTTGCTCAAGCTCCCCTCTCACTTTATTTGCTGTGTTCATTCTGCTGATGGACACACTTCCACAACTCAGCTCAAACTACCCCATGCCCACCTCCCTGTCACCCTCGCTCAGACGAACAAAGCACCACTTGCTTTTCTGGCTCCTACAACCTACCCAAACTTCTGCAGGTGAGCTCAACAACACTATTATTCCATGGGATTTCAAAAAGTTTATGGAAAATGGAACCAGAAGATCCATTTATTTGGGTGCGGAACATTTGGGAAATCCATGCAGAATTTTTGCACAACACATTTTCTTGGGAGCCCCCTCATATGTCTGCCTCTCCCTACCCATCTACAAGCTGGTTAGCAACCACAGCCTGCAGTTCCTTGTCTTTGTAGCAAGGAGCCTAGCATAGCGCTTGATACTCATTAAGGGTTTCTAAACATTGAGCCAGTCAAAGAACAAAAATATTACTCTCTTGAGATGAAGCCAAATACCACAATTCACCTCTAGCTGAATAGACCTCTAGCCATGAAAATTCTTTCCAAACCAAGAAAGGGCACAAGCAAGGGCTTTCATAAAGGAAAACAGATCAAATTTCTGCTGATCCAGAAGCTTCCTGAGTGAGCAGGGTTAATATCTCAAGACATGTGCTCCGGGAGCCTCTTCTGAAGTCCCAGGGATCAAGGTGAAATGCCCCAGCCCCGGACACAAGGACCGTCTCTACACAAGGACCGTCAGGGTTCATCATTCCTGCAGGTTTTCCTGACAAAGAAAGGGGATTCTAAAGGGTAGTCTTTTTGGAGACAGAAACCACCAAGTTACTCACACATTTTACGTGGTCCTTTCTGAATGCACACATAGACAGATATCACCTCTCTGGTTTTAGAACCTACTCCCATAAGCACTCCATAATCAAACTATAAAACAGTGAATGCGAAGATTCTCCCCACCTCCTTCTGAACTTGGATGCCTTGCACGCAGCTGTCAAGGCTCTCTTCGTGTATCGGCCTCCAGATAGAGCCTCAGCCTTTCTCGTCTGCTGCTTTCTCCCAGCCCCTGTCCTGGCTGCATCTCTTTGTCTGTGTTCTCAGCTTTTGCAGGCTTCAGGGAACTCCTCTCTGGCTGCATTTGACACACTGTGGGTTGTCATGCTTTACTTTAATTTCTCTCTCTCTCTCTCTCTCTCTCTCTCTCTCTCTCTCCAAAGGGACTGTGCTTTATCCATGTAGCCTGGGTACAGAACTGCTGTTGCTCACTTCATATTTTTCTCATGACCCGCACACTTCCTATGTCTCAGACACGGTTCCAGGCGCTTGGGATGTACTAGTGAGACAACCTGCCCAAGGTCCCTGCCCACATGAGGCTTCTGTCCCAGCAGAGGGAAATGAAACAAGATGACTGATTAAACTAGCAAATCATAGTGACAAATCCCATGCAAAGTGGGAGAGCAGCGTAGGGACTGCTGACTTGTCCTGGAGGCCAACTTCCCCAGCAAAGGGGAAACCAGACCTGAGACCGGAGGGGAGGTTCCATCTGGCCCACTGCTAGGGGACTGGGAAGGGATTTCTCGGGCTGGAAGGTGGCAGTGGACCCTGAAGGGCGTCCAGGCTCAGAGGAAGCCTCATTTCCAGAGGCTGAGAGCTGATGGCGGGTGAGGGCGGGCAGGAGTTCTGTGTGGCCGGGGGAGAGCAGGGAGTGAGGGATGAAGCGGCACAAGATGAAGCTGCTGAGGACAGGGGGCCAGGACGTGAAGGGGCGCACACGCCCCACTAAGGAGCTTGCACTTTAGCCCGCAGACAGCCAGAGTCCTGTTGATGATTTTATGCAGGGGAATGACATGTTTATATTTATTTTGAGGAAGATAATTCTGGCAGATGGACTGGAGTGGTGAGAGACTGGGCAAGTCACTTAACCTCTCTCTTCCTCTGTTTTACCATCTATCAAGGAAGACGACCCCTATCTGCTCTACTTACCTCATAGGACTCTGGTGAGAAATAAGCGAGATAAGACATATGACAACGCTTTGAAAAGTAGATGGTACTGTAAAAATGCAAGCTGGTGCTCTTGTTATTTCAGCTGTGCTGTGTTTGGGAAGATGGGTTTAGGAAAGGACAAAGAATCACGGAGAGAAGTAGGTGAACCTCCCCATTCCCGTCTCCCCAGAAGAACAAAACCCGATCATGCGTTAATGTCCCGAAAGCCTGTTTTGACACTGTGCTGCCCTCACACCAAGGGGTGTTTTATGGAAAATAGAAAAAGCAATGCCAGGAGAGGTGCAATGCCTCCAGGAAAGGAAAGCAAGTTCATATCCAAAGAAAACCCAAGTCCGTGGACATACAATCCAATCCAAGGGGAAAACGCCAGACACGGCAGGGGAAGAGACTACAGGAGCCGAGATTCCTTATAAAACAAGAAAGCCATGGAACGTGCCTGAAGGAATTGATGATTTGCTAAAAAACACAGCTGTCCTTCCACTCCCTCTGATGAGGGAGGGAGAAAGAGGAAACAGGACAACATTTTACCAGATAGAAGGCTTTATTTCATACTAGCTTGCATTATGCACTCCGTCTTTCCAAAAGTTAATGCCTTATTTTAAACAAACCACAGCATTTTGCTTTGGGATAGCGCAGGTCAGCATGAATTGTGGAATGGATTTGCCTAACAATGGAAAAGGCAATCTTTTTTTTTTTTTTTTTTTTTAAGGTTTGTTCATTTTATTTGAAAGTGAGAGAGAGAGAGAGAGAGAGAGAGAGAGAGAATCTTCCATCCATTTGGGTTAACTCCCCAAATGGATGCAATGGCCAGGGCTGGAAAAGGCAATCTTAATGTGGACAGGGGATATTGCTGTAGACAACATTCTTTAAACAGGGTTTTCACTTGCTGGGGCCAGTGGGGAGACTTTGGTGCACTTCACTGGGGTTGGGGACTGGGGAGGACGCAGGGATCTCCTGTAACCCGACAGAAGGTGGAGGGCTGGGCAGAGAGACGTCCTCTAGGTGACTTCCTGAAAAGTGTCCTGGATGGACTCTAGCCGTGTTTTCGTGAACACCAGAGCTGTGCATTAGCCAGGCTCCAGGGAATTAAAGGAAGCAATTGTGCAGCAGCCTGAGATGGAGGCGGCGGCAGCCTGCAGAGGTGGATAAGACAGAAGGGAGCTGTGGAAAGTAAGGGGCGATGAGCAATGACGGGGATGGGTGTGGGGTTCCCACAAAAATAGCAGTGACAACAGTAAACACACATGTGGTCCTTCTTATATCAGCTACTTTTTTGAGACTGCTGCAGATACTGACTCTAAGCGTAGGAACAACCTTATGAGATTCGATGATTGTCCCGTTTACAGGGAAGGAAACAGCAGCTCAGAACTTTCAAAACCTCCCCTCTGGGAGTAAGGAGCCAAGACATGCAGATGGGTGCCCATGTCTGTGCCCCGGACTGTTGTTGCACACCCATGTCTCTTGGAGAGGGGCAGAGTCGCCTGCAGCCATGCAGGATGGTGGTTCAGATAAAGAGAATTAGATTAAGGTAACAAAGACATGCAAAAGCCAGAGAACTAGGGGGTCATCCATTGAGCATCGACCAGATTCCTTCCTTCCTCCTTCCTCCTTCCTTCCTTCCTTCTTCCTTCCTTCCTTCCTTCTTCCTTCCTTCCTTCCTTCCTCCCTCCCTCCCTCCTTCCCTCCCTCCCTTCCTTTGTTTCTCAAGATTCATTTATTTATGAGGCAGAGGTACAGACAGAGAGAGGAAGAGACAGAAACAGAGGTCTTCCATGCCTTGGTTCACTCCCCAAATGGCTGCAATGGCTGGAGCTGGGCCAATCCAAAGCCAGGAGCCAGGAGCTTCTTCCGGGTCTCCCATGCAGGTGCAGGGGCCCAAGCACTTGAGACATCTTCTACTGTTTTCCCAGGCCATCAGCAGGGAGCTGGATCAGAAATGGAGAAGCTGGGTCTCTAACAAGTGCCTATATTGGATGCCTGCACTGCAGACCGCAGCTTTATCTGCTATGCCATAGCACCAGTCCCAGATATTTTCTTTTTTAAAGCAAGTTTTGTTTAAAAATACTTGACAAAGAGTGTTTATATTCCAGGTGTACAGTGTGATTATTTGCTGTACATATATATTGTATAATGACTATCACTACTAAGTTAACACATCAATCACTACACATCCCATATAGCAGATCCCTAGCATTTGTTCATCTTGTAACTGAAAGCTTCTACCTTTTGATCAATATTTCCCCATGAGCATTTTGATCAAATGACTGCTAGATATTTTTTTATGCTATTTTCAGACAGGAATGTGTTATATTCCCTCATTGCCAACACAGATTAATCACTCAGTAAATATTTACCAAGGAGCAGGCATTTGGCCTAGTAGTTAAGACTCCTGCATCCCACAGCAGAGTACCTGGGTTCAAATCCAAGCTCTGGCTCCTGACTCCAGCTTCCTGCTAATGAAGGTCTTAGGAGGCAGCAGTGATGGCTCAAGTAATTGGATCCCTGCTCCCTGCAGGAGACCTGGGCTGAATTCTGAGCTCCTGGTTCTGTTTCAGGTCAGCCCTGGCATTGCAAGCATTTTGGGGGATGGGGGTAAACAAGTGCATGGGAATTCTCTATCTCAAAACAACAACAACAAGATTTTAAATATATCTAACCAAAAGATCACAGGGCTTACATTAACACTGACTCCAAGGTGTTGAGTCTGGTTTACTGAGAGAGTGATGTGCCTACTAGGGGACTGCTCCCGCCCTAGCTGGAGGATCATTACAGCTTAATAAGCATGCTATTATCCTGAACACTGTTTATACCTTTTGGCCTTTCTTCCTAACAAAAGTCTGTATCAGGAGGATAGACTGAATTTCACTTGAAATTTTCTCTTCAATGCCAAGAAACAAGAGGGCCTGAACCAATATGAGATTTATGGTCTCAAATATTATCAAGTTACTTGAGAACAGGTAATAAGAGCAATCTATGAACTTGATAAGATTTATAACATGCTTAAATCTTATGTCTAGACCTAATATATAACAAAGCACAGTGGGACATTCAAGTAAAATTCATGTAGAATATAAGGTGTATGAAATAGTTAGCTAGTGTTCTAATGTCTGAACTTGGGATCTTATGTTCCCTACTAACAATTCCATGGAGAATTTTCGGACTACTAATGTACTGCAGCTAATGAGATTTTTTTAAAGATTTATTTATTTATTTGAAAGGCAGAGTTACAGAGAGGCAGAGAGAGAGAAATCTTCCATCCGCTGGTTCACTTCTCACATGGGTGCAACGGCTAGAGCTGGGCCAATCCAAAGCCAGGAGCCAGAAGCTTTTCCAGGCCTCCCATGTAGGTTCAGGGGCCCAAGGACTTGGGCCATTTTCTATTGCTTTCCCAGGCCATAGCAGGGAGCTGGATTGGAAGTGGAACAGCCAGGACTCAAACCAGCACCCATATGGGTTGTGGTGGCTTTACATGCTATGCCACAGCTCCAGCCCTGCTAATGAGATTTAACTTAGTATAGCTGAAAATAAAATGTCCTGAATGATCTGTGTTGGTATTGTTGTATAATTGGTATTAGGTTTAAGTTAAATGCAAAACAAATATAAAAAACCCAAGTGTGTGTATATGTGTGTATACACATATATATGAATATATATATAAAACTGAAGAGAATTATATAATGAATTCCTATGTAGTTATCATTCAGCATCAACAGTTACTAACTGATGTCCAATTTTGTTTCATCCATTGATTTTCACTCCATTCCAAATTATTTTGAAACAAATCCCAAACATGGTATCATTTGCTAGAAATATTTTTGTATACAGTTCTAAAGGATAAGGATTCCTTTTTAAACTTATCACACCTAAAACATTAATCATAAAATTCAATGATATGAACAAAACAAACAACCTTATTTCAAATATGGGTCAAAGATCTTAACATGGAGCTGGTGTAATAGCGTAGCAGTTAAAGTTGCTGCCTGCAACACTTGCATCCCATATGAGCACCAGTTCAAGTCCTGCCTGCTCCACTTCTGATCTAGCTCCCTGCTAATGGCCTGGGAAAGCAGACAAATTAGATGGCCCAAGTGTTTGGAGCTCCTGCCATCCGTGTGGAAGACCTGGAGAAACTCCTGGCTCCTTGCTTTGGCTTGGCTTAATCCTGACCATTGTACCCATCTGAGGAGTGAACCAGTGGATGGAAGATCTCTCTGTCTCTCCCTCTCTCTGTAATCTGACTTTAAAACAGATAAACTTTTTATACAGATCTTAATAGACATGTCACCAGAGAGGATGTACAGATGGCAAATAAGTATACGAAAAGATGCTTCAAGTCATATATCATCGGGGCAATGCAGATTTAAGCAACAATGAGATACCGCGACACATGTATGAGTGGCCAAAATCAGAACACTGACAACACCAAATGCTGGTGAGGATGTGGAGCAACAGAACTCTCATTTATCACTGGTGAGAAGACAAAATGGTACATTCTGGAAGACAGTTTGGTGTTTTCTTGCAACACTAACCATATTGCTACCATGAACCAGCCAGCTATGACCTCCTCAGGATTATGTATCCAAATGAACTGAAGACTTACGGTCTCACAAATACCTGAGCACAGATGTTTACAGCAGCTTTATTCATAATTGCCAAAAACTTGGAACCAGCCAATATGTCCTTTAATAGGTGACTAGATAAGATAAATAAGCAATGTTATGTTCAAACAATGGAGTACTTTAAAGTGCTAAAAAGCAACATACTATTAAGGCATGAAAAGACATGGAGGAAACTTAAATGCATGTTACCAACTGAAAAAAGTCAATCTGGGGACCGGCACTGTGGCGTAGTGGGCTAAGCCTCCGCCTAAGGCACCGGCATTTCATACGGGCACTGGTTCATATCCCGACTGCTCCTCTTCTGATCCAGCTCTCTACTATGTCTGGAAAAGCAGTAGAAGATGGCCCAAGTGCTTGTGTCCCTGTACCTGTGTGGGAGACCTGGAAGAAGCTCCTGGCTCCTGACTTTGGATCAGCCCTGCTCCAGCCTTTGCAGCAAACTGGGGAGTGAACCAGCAGATAGAGGACCTTTCTCTCTGTCTCTCATTCTCTTTGTAACTTTACCTCTCAAATAAATAATTTTTTTTTAAAAAAGAAGACATGGTAATTGTCCAGTTTAATAAAGAGTCACTCTGGGAAACTACACACTATATGATTACAACTATTGACATTCTAGAGAAGAAAAAACTACAGAGACTGTCAAAAGGTTAGAGGTTGGCAGGGTCTGGCGAGGAGCACAGAGGACTGAAGGCAGTGAAGTCTGTGTGCTACTACAATGAGGGGTACATGTCATTACACTTTACAGCTGTCCCACAGAATGCACGACATCCCCAGTGAACCCTAATGGAAGCCAGGGACTGATGTGTCTGTTTGAGTAAACCAGTTGTAACAAATGAACCTCTCTGGTGGAGGATTCTGATAATGAGGCAGGCTCTACTACCCATGTGTGGGAACAGGGGGTGTATGGGGAAGTTCTGTACCTTCCTCTCAATTTTTCTGTAAACCTATGAACCACTCTAAAAAAAATAAGTCTTTAAAAAATGTATCATATTGCCTTAACATCATCAAGTATCTAGTCACAATTTCTATTTTCCTGGTTGTCTTTTGTTAGGTTTTTATGATCGTTTGATTAAAGATGCAAGTAGAAATCTATCTTGTGACTGACTATGTGTCAGTGTTTGATTCCTCCTTCTCTTTCTTTCACACAATTTTGGTTCTGTAGAATACTTCAAGTGTGACTCTTACAAACCACATGTTTGCCATGTTCCTTTCTCCTCTATATTTTCTATACATTAATTATTTTAGGTCTAGAGTTTTGATCAAGTTCATTTTGGACAGATTTTGTATAGGCGGTGGCGTACCAGCATGTCCTTCTATCAGTAGGCACCTGTGCCTGGTTGTATAATTTTTGTGATATTAGCTGCCAAGGCTCCTCATTATCTAGATACACTAATTGATAAGGGATTACCTAGTTCTAGTTCTAGAGCTCTGTTATTTGTCAGCTGAAATAACTCTATAAAGAGAAATTCTAGGGTCTAGCTTATTTTTTAATAAGTAGGACTCTGGGAACGGCACTATGGCATAGTGGGTTAAGCTGTCACCTGCAATGCCAGCATCCCAAATAGGCACTGGAACCATCTGCTCCACTTCCAATCCAGCTCTCTGCTAACATACCTGGGAAAGCAGCGGCAGATGGCCCAAATACTTGGACCCCTGCACCCACATCGGAGACCTGGAAGAAGCTCCTAGCTTTGGTCTGGCCCAGTCCTAGCCATTGTGGCCATTTGGGGAGAGAACCAGCAAATGGAAGGCTTGTTTCTCTCTCTCTCTCTCTCTCTCTCTCTCTCTCTCTCTCTCTAACTCTGTCTTTCAAATAAAATAAATAAAACCTTAAAAAAAAAAACAGAACTAGGATTCCTTCCCTGTATGTGACAGATTTTAAAGTAGTGCAGTGAGCTGGTTCTCCACAGAGGAGAAGGGAGGTGCTTCTAAATATGAGTTTCGACTCCTGGGTTTCTACATACTTGATAGATTGCAAACACTGTGATTGTTGGCCAGCAGGAGCTTTTGTGGGTTGTCCTTTGAGTCTTTTTAAGAGACCTCAGAAACCTTTGAAGGAAATCCAGCTTTTATAGAAAAAAGTGTTAAGCTGATCTTGTAGACCTTCTTTCTTACTCCTGGAACCGGCCATTTCTCTAAGGAAATTTGGGTCATTTTAGACGCAACTCATCTGAGAACTAGAGGCAACAGGACATCTCTGAATTTGAAAGTTTTTTTTTTTTTCTAGCTACATATATCAAGATCCTTGACTGTCAAGAACATCACCCATTTAGATTCCTGAAAACTTTTCTCTTACGGAACTCTCGCTGTGACAAGGCACTGTCTTCTTAGAACATCCAATTTTAAAATCTATTACCAAGAAGGAAATAAGTAATACCATTGATGTACACTTGGCACTGGTGATATGCCAAATGTGTGCCCCTGGCTCCTGCAAAAAAGATGTCTACATCTTATTCCCTAGAACTTGTGAATGCCACCTTATTTGACCAAAAAAAAAATTTTTTTTTTTGCAGATGTGATTAACTTAAAGACCTTGAGATGGGCAAATGACCCTGGGTTAGCCATACTAACCATTAAAGCCATCTCAAGTATCCTTAGGAAAGGGTTACAGGCAGATTTGGCCACATCAGAGAAGGCAACGTGACCCTGGTAGCAGAAAGGGAAGTGACCACAGATCCAAGAATGCTCACAGCCATCAGAAGTTGCAGGAGGCATGGAGTAGATTCTCCCCGGAACCTTCAGAAAGAACCAGCTCTGCCAGCCCTTGAATTGAAGACAGATTTTGAACTCTGTCTTTCAAAAATGTAAGAGAATACATTTCTGCTGTTTTCAGTCATTGTATTTATGGTAATTTGTGAGAGCACCAATAGGACATGAATACAGAACCGCATCCTAAAATGCAAGGCAGGAGGTAGGGCCATCTACTGTAGAGTGCAACAGAAAACAAGAAATGAGGAGAGTTAGACGGCTACTGGGACTTGGTGAAGGACTCGTGTGCAGATCTGAGAAAGTAGAGGGACTAGGGAATAGGGCAGGTATTGCATTTCACCTTTCACGTGTTTCAGCAACTTGAACTTGGGCTCAAGCAGCTCTGGAGACAGGAGGGTCCCCTGCAGGAGGTAGGTCTGATAGCAGGTAGCCATGCTTGGTAAGGCAGGTGCGAAACACAGGAGCAATGACATATTCCTGCATTGGGACTTGGCAAACGCTTGGCTGGCTGTGTGGCATCTGTAGTGGAATGGGTGTGGGGCAAAGATTTTCAGATCCACTGTTCTTGGTAACAACAGTGACTATGAGCACTTAAATAAAGAGCTTTGCACCAACAGTTGGTGGTGGAATAATTCAAAACGTAGTGCTGTGAAGAGAGGAGCGGTAACAGAAGTGTGCAGTGGTGGGAACGAAGGCGCTGAAACTCGCTTCCTAATGAGGATTCAGAGGCGGGCGCTGCACCCTTCCGCTGCGGGGTTTACATGAGAAAGTGGGAATCAGCCTGCTGACCTAACGCTTCGTAAACTCCTCTCTGTGACTTATGGTTTCTCAGACAGACGCAGAACACACTGGCTGCATTTTGCTTCATGCTTCAAAAGTTTAAATAAATAATCCTTCACTTCCAACTCAGCAGCTATCAGGGAAAATGATATTGTTTTTGCTCATCCTAGCAAGGGGAGGCACAGGAGAAGTACCCACGCTCTCAAGCAGAAAGAGAGCTTTTCTGCCAATGAAGCGTGTAGTGAGTTCCCAAGCCACAGCTAACTTTTTATCACCAAGCAAAGATGAATGCCCCCATCGAAACCTCGGCTGCCTGTTATTTCTCCTATATATGGTCAGCGGTTTCCATAGAATCAGGATGAGAAAGGCTGCTGATAATGATGTTTTCTTCTCTTGGATAAATGACAGTTTTTGATAGTTAGGTGAAGAAGTCAGAATACTTTGTCAGCTGGGTTGTGCAATTCATGAGAGCAGCAGATTCACCCTGGCGTAGAGCAGCCTCCAGGGGCCAAGGCGAGGTCACTGCACTTACGAAGAAGAGGGATGGATGTTCTTTAAAAATTCCACAAAGTTCCTTTCATAAAAGTGTATCAATCCCCATTAAAAAACACACAACTTGATGACCTTGACTTCCTCTGGCAAAATAACCATGAGAGTCTGCCATGAATTGGGACATCAAAGAACCAATAAATTTAACGGGCAGTTTTCAACACTTGAGGCTCCTTAGTTGGTAGGTTTCACTATCACTCTGTCCATGAGAAGAAAGAAAGACTCCATTCTGAATCAAAGATGCCTCTCTCAAGCTTGCCTACTGAGAAGGCACCTGAGACCCAGCCAGTGGGTAGGGAGAGGAGGGACGTGAATTCACGTCGCCCAGAGCACGCCTTGTGGGGCCCAGGATGTCAGGAAGGATGGGCTGCTGCTCTTTGTCACATCATTTTTTCTAGACTTTTCTCTGCAGATGAGAAGGCTGCCATGTTAAGTCACACAATGCTTTTTTTTTCTGGGAAAACAGGAAACAAGTTAGGAAGCTTTGGGAAACAGGGTTAAGGTGAAGTGGAAAGATGGGGAAGGGGTGCTGAAAGGAGACTGAGGAGAGTGTCCCTTTCTCTCTCTCTCTCTCTCTCTCTCTCTCTCTCTCTCTATTTTAAGGATTTATTTATTTGAAAGGCAGAGTTACAGAGAGGCAGAGGAAAGAGAGTGAGAGGTCTTCCATGCACTGGTTCACTCCCCAACTGGCCACACTGGCTGGAGCTGGGCCAATCCGAAGCCAGGAGCCAGGAGCTTCTTCTGGGTCTCCCTTGAGAGTACAGGGGACCAAGGACTTGGGTCATCTTCCACTGCTTTCCCAGGCTATAGCAGAGAGCAGGAGCAGAAAAGGAGCAGCCAGGTCTTGAACCAGTGCCCATATGGGATGCTGGCATTGCAGGCAGTAGCTTTACCCGCTACACCACAGCACCAGCCCCAGGCTCCCTTCTCTCCACAGCCATTCATAGGATCACCCTACATGTTCCTATTATCTAAGGGGTTGCAAATTCAGATGTCTACAGGGGCATGCAGACTACCTACCTGAGTGCTGTGGGCTTGCTGAAGACTGATAGCGAGCCCTGCCCAAAGGGGCCAACACATTGCCTGCTTGGCTCAGCAATGCTTGCTTGCCATGCATGTTGTTAGCCAATCTGAGCTTAATCTTGTTAGAGCTTTTTATTTTCAAAAAAAACCTGGAAATCCCTATCTCTCATATGTAATCCTCTGATCTAAACAGATAAACAACTAATTCCAATATTCTTAAAAGAATTCTGGGCAGATTAAACAAAATGCATCTGTAGATTAAGCTGGGCCTTTGAGCCACCATTTAAAAACTGTTGCATTAGCTTAGGAACAAAGTTAACATTTTTGAGAATATGTAGTTTATTTATGAGAAAAGAGCAGGATTCTCTATCTTCTACATTGAATGTCTCAGATGAGAATGAAGAAGAACAATATTTACTTCAAAGGAAATTTTAGATGACATTTAAAAGTGTTCCTTTGTCTTTGATTTTTCAGAATATACTCATTTTCAAGGTGACTTAGTTGGCACCTTTCACTGCACTGCTTAATTCCAGACAGTTGTAATGAGTTCTGTTATTCAGTTACATTCTGCTGGAGGATCCCTCCACCTCCTGGATGAGTTTTTAAAAATTTGCATACACTAAGGTTCACTCTTTGTGCTGTAAAATTGTGTGGGTTTTGACAAATGTATAGCAACATTCATTCACTATGACTATATCATACAGATACTCATTACATACATATAGTGCGTTGTTGTTCAAATGATTTTTTGGGGTCTAGTCACCATGAGCCAAATAGGACTTAGGACGAAGCTCAATCTGAAATGGTACACTATTTCAGGGGCAGCATTTGGTGCAGTGGTTAAGTCACCGTTGGGGATGCCTACATCCTGTATCAGAGTGCCTGATTTGAGTCCTGGCTCCCCTATTTCCTTTTTTTTTTTTTTTTTTTTTTTTTTTTTTTTGACAGGCAGAGTGGACAGTGAGAGAGAGAGACAGAGAGAAAGGTCTTCCTTTTGCCGTTGGTTCACCCTCCAATGGCCGCCGCTGCAGCCGGCGCACCGCGCTGATCCTGGCAGGAGCCAGGAGCCAGGTGCTTTTCCTGGTCTCCCATGGGGTGCAGGGCCCAAGCACCTGGGCCATCCTCCACTGCACTCCCTGGCCATAGCAGAGAGCTGGCCTGGAAGAGGGGCAACCGGGACAGAATCCGGCGCCCCAACCGGGACTAGAACCCGGTGTGCCGGCGCCGCAAGGTGGAGGATTAGCCTATTGAGCCACGGCGCCGGCTCTGGCTCCCCTATTTCCAATACAACTTCTTGCTGGTACACTCGGGCAGGCACTGGATAATGGCTCAAGTGCTTGGGTCCCTGCCATTCACACAGTAGACCCAGACTGAGTTCTGGATTTGGGGAGTGAACCAGCAGATGTAAGATATCTCTCTATCTCTCTGCATTTCAAATAAAATGGAAATAAATAAAAATTTATTGATACTATCTTAA
This sequence comes from Oryctolagus cuniculus, assembly GCF_964237555.1. Classification (NCBI taxonomy): domain Eukaryota; kingdom Metazoa; phylum Chordata; class Mammalia; order Lagomorpha; family Leporidae; genus Oryctolagus; species Oryctolagus cuniculus. The sequence goes on from NC_091432.1 coordinate 33,359,271, forward strand.
ATGATACTATCTCAAATATTAAAAATTTATTTTCAGCTGTGAAGGGGGAAAGTACTGCCAAGGTTCAGTTACAGGAAACAGAACTGGCTTATTATTTTAAGCATAAGATGATGGAATACAGAGAGTGAAATACTCAAATTGTAGGTTCCAGAGTAACTTCTGGAACACCAGCAAAGAGCAGACTCAGAATAGTGGGAATCGGAAGGCTCCTGGTGACTTCAGGTACAAGGCTCCTGGTGACTTCAAGAAGCCACTGCACAGCCCTGGGTCTTCCTTCAGCCTTCACAGATGTGAGGATGCTCCCTGCTAAGTTGCTTCAGTAAATCCCCAGGTCTTCCTAACGGAGACTGCCAACAGCTTCAGCCAGGATGGAGAAAAGATGGACCCTTCTCACTTCTGCCTTGCAGCTTCCCTATGGGGCCCCCTAATGGACTCAACCTGGTTTAAATCCAGAAAGCCTAGTGTTGCGGGTGAACGGTAGCTCCCCCACAGCCATGCTCACCTGAAACCTGCAAATGTGACTTCACAATAAAAAGGTCTTTGCAGATGTGTATGTGTGAAGGATCTCAAGAAGAGGTCATTCTAGATTACCCAGTGAGCCCTAAATCCAGTGACAGGTATCCTCTAAGAGACACCAGAGGGGAAGACTCAGAGCAGAGAGGGCCATGCAGACAGAGGCAGAAACTGGAGTGATATAGCCACAGACTAAGGAATGCCTGGAGCCACCAGAGCTGGAGGAGGCCTGGGAAGTTTCTCCTTTGGAGCCCCCAGAGGGAGCTCAGCTTTGCTGCCGATATCCTTTTGCTTTTTGACTTTTGCCTTACAGAATTGTGAGAGAACACACCTCCATTGTTTTAAGCCAGGTAATTTTTGGTGATTTCTTGTGGCAACCTTAGGACACGATACACTTGGTTTGAAGCGACCCTAGGAAGTGTCATTTCAGCTTTCTACCCCTTGCTGCACAAGGACACCACTGGAAGGAGGCTGGATAGAGGCTGAGTGCTAACCCACCTTGCTAACCATCTGAAAATTGGAGGCTACACGGATTAGGGTAGAAGAAAGATTTCTTCTCAGCATTTCTGTTTGGTGAACTGGCTCTAGTGTCCATGCGTAACCCCTGTAAATGAACGGCCCCCAGCCATGCACACACAATGCACAATAGCAGTAGCAATGTCCTCTTTTTGGAAAGACATTGGATTGCCCGTGTTTACCTTGATTGACGAAGCATCCAGAGGTATCTTCTGTAGAAGACATCGTGGACATTCTTTATTTTCACTGCTGCCTGCACACTGGGCTTCGATGGTACATGACAATCGCTCCCTGAAGTTAAATGTGAGGCATCCAGTCCCCAGTATGGAATGTGCATCCTGTGTAAGACACGCGAAGATGTGTCACGTTCCCAGCATCCTACACGTTTACTTCAATGGAGTTTAAAGTCTTAGAAAATGAAGAAGCATTTGCCTCAGTTGTCCCAGCAAAACAAAATTAAGTAAGTTATTATAAAGTAAATTACTATCTTGGATAACAATGACTGGTGTTGAAGGCAAGGTTCTTCCTTTGTGATTCTCTCACCGCTTTGCTGAGAGACTGGGCTGCTGGTCCCTGTAGAATTCTACGGGCATGGAGTTTCCCATCTGAAACTAAGTGGGATTCCAAACTCGGAAGAAGGAGCAGAGTTTAGAACCTTGTGAAAACCCGAAGTTCAGAGGCCAGAGGGGAACATGGCAGGTGGCTCTTCCCACAGAAGGGGGCGTAGCATCTGCTGAAGTAGGAACATGGAGCTTAGAACCCGAGGCCACAGAATGGTCACACAAGAGATGAGGGAGTCTCAGAGGCTCCTACTGCTGGTGGCTTCCTTTCAGGAAGAGCTAGGGTGCCGCGCCTGGTGGGGTGGATGATTTCAAGAGCCAGGGTAGAAAGGATACGTCTGGATGACAAACATCCCGGTGTAACGAACTCTTAATGCAAACTCACTGAAGTGAAATGTCAGCATTTTCTATGCTAGATGGATAGCTTCCATCCCGTGTAAGCAGTTTAGCATTAAAGATGCAAAGTTTAGTCTCTCACTACAAATTAATGAAATCAGGATTATGTTTGACAACACCACAGGACAGATAGCACCTGTACCATGGGGTTTACGGCTGGCTGGCAGGGAACCCTCTACTTCCCCAAATCCTTCCTCCCTCTTTCCACTGCGCCATTACAGAGCCACTCCACGGGTCAAGGCAGCATCACAGGCAGCCTCTTATTCAGCACATAAACCATGTGGATACTGACATGGCGTTACAATAACAAAGGTCATTTGCATAGAGCTGGGCAGTTCTCAAAGCAATGCGATGTACAAATTCCATATCACTTTTCTGACCTCTCTGGAGAGGGGTCATGGAGGAAACCGGAGCTTTGATGGCAAGATATGGGAGGACTAATTTGGGAGCAGAGGGCATGGCCAGAGGTGACAGTGTGAGTGCAGGCACACATTGGAGGCCTGAGAACAAGGGAGGAAGCCTCATAAGCAACAGCAGGGCCCAGATGAACTCTACCGCCTGGTCCCCACTCCCACAGCAAGGTGCTTGCTGCTGTCCTGCATGAGGACCTGGACCTACTCTCTCAGTGTTCTGAGCAGTTCCCCAGGCAAATCCAGCATTTATGATCTCCACTGGCAAAATGTACTGCCCTGTGGAAGAGTATGCTGGGGGCTACTCAATTACAGCTGTAACTCTGGGGTGACCTTGATGATCTATTTTTGATGACCTAATTCATGGACTTTTATTTACAAATGGATGCCTGGAATTTAAATTCCGTGTATACCGTCTCAGTACTTTAGTTGCTTGTCATATGCTCCAAGCACTCGTTAGTGGCAGGCATTCTAGTGTGGCCTTTTTCAATGACAAGTCTGATATTTAGGAAAAAAAAAAACAAAAACCCTGTATTTCAACATAATGTGAGCCTCAATATGGATAAAACCATTCAAAGGGAGAAAAGATAAAAAAAAATAAGCTACACATATTAGGCAAGCAAACAAATCCTAATACCCATGAGTGGTAATTTTCAGTTTAGTGGGTTTTTTGGTGTTATGACTTCAAATGAGTTTCCAAGCTAACATTACTTTGAGCAGTCAATAAAAATGTAAAATGCGAGTTTACATATTGATTTGGTAGTGCTGATAGTCTTATTAGAGCGAGGCCAAAGAGGTCCAGTCACATTCTTTCCATGACATTTTAATGAGCAGTTTAGGGAGTGTGGCTCAGTGAGGTGACAGTAAGTGGGGACAAGTGGCAAAGATTAACTCACCATTAATTTTTCCTGACTGCAGAATTTAATACCCACTGTTGCTGGTACCGTCAACACATGTGGTAGAAAATATAAATTAGATGGTGTGTGACAACATACTGCAGGTAAGAACTTCATTTGCTAATTAAAATATTTTTAAAGGTTTTCAGTTGTTAAATCATTTCCTATAAGGATCACACATTATTAAAAGTATATTTCTATTTCTATTAACGTATAACCTGCATACTATTAAATTCATCTTTTCAAAGTGTACAATTCAGTACTTTTTTCCAGAAAGTTGGACAACCATCAGAACTATCTAACTCCAGAATATTTTCACCACTCCAGAAGAAACCCCATTCCTATTGGCATTCACTAAGTGCACTTATATTTAATTGACATACATATAAAAGCCTAGAGAGAGGTTATCTGGGCATACGTTACCTATGAGAATCAAGTGCTTAAGATGCACCCATAAAATGGTGCAACAGTGCATTTTCTTTACGAGACAACCTGTCCCAGGCCCTCAATCTTACAAATTGTTCCCAATTTTACTTTTATTAATTCATGCAAATCTCAGCTGCTGCCAAGTAGAAAAGAAAAAACTGGACGGTGAGGATCTCATTTTCTATCATTTCCTTTCAACACACTTTCCACGGACCGTCATTTATTGTACTAGCTAATAATAATAACATAGTAATCTACTTGTAAAGCTGCGCACAGGATTTGGGGAATGGTAAGCAAAGGATTGAAGATGATATCTGAGACAAAACCACTAAACAAACTATGACTTCTGCTATTAAAAATAATAATTTGTGCTGCCAGTAATATGTAAGATCACAGACAACAAAAGGCTTTGCAGTCCAATCATTATCTGTTCTTCAGGGAACTGAATAAAAATATAATGTGGAAAGTACTTTACTATAAGCTAACAGCATAGTGCTATTAGCAAGAGGTCCACTATTGTCATGTCACTGACAGCGGATACCAATATTTGCATTCTTCATAAAGTAGGTGGCAATGGAATAAAATACTAGCAGCGAGTAATCTTTAAAAAGTAACTGAATTTTTTTGCCAAATTGAATAATAAAGTCTTTTTTTTTTTTTTTTTGACAGGCAGAGTGGACAGTGAGAGAGAGAGACAGAGAGAAAGGTCTTCCTTTTTCCGTTGGTTCACCCTCCAATGGCCGCTGTGGCCGGTGAACTGCGGCCGGTGTACCGCGCTGATCCGAAGCCAGGAGCCAGGTGCTTCTCCTGGTCTCCCATGGGGTGCAGGGCCCAAGCACTTGGGCCATCCTCCACTGCACTCCCGGGCCATAGCAGAGAGCTGGCCTGGAAGAGGAGCAACCGGGACAGAACTGGCGCCCCAACCAGGACTAGGAGCTGGTGTGCCAGCGCCGCAGGCAGAGGATTAGCCTGAGCCGAGGCACTGGCCATGAATTATCTTTTAAAAATTGTTCTGTTTTGAAATGGTAAATACACAAGGAAGTTGCAAAACCAGCACAGAGAGATCCTGTGTCCTATTTCCTCTGATGGTTACAATCTTACATAAGGAGAGAACAAAGCGGGACAGAATCTGGCGCCTTGACCGGGACTAGAACCCGGGGTGCCGGCGCCACAGGCGGAGGATTAGCCTAGTGAGCCGTGGCACCTGCCATAATAAAGTCTTAAAGGACTGATTTTCTGCATCTGACTATAACGTGACTAAGGGTAGGCAGCTTTTATTTCAAATTCATCCTTTTTCCCAGGCACTGAGGAAAACCAGGTAGATTCCCTTGAGTTGCCGTCACGATAGTGGCTGGTAGTTAACTGCTGAACTCCACCTCTCCAGAAGTATTTCATGGATTTTCTGTTGTGATCATCTTAATGATGACAACTTTTTGATACTTCTTCCATCAAGAGGTGGGAGTCTATGTTCCCTCCTTTTATTTATTATTCTTTGAAAGATTTGTTTATTTGAAAGGCAGAGTGGCACACACACACACACACACAGAAATATTTTCCATTCACTGGTTCACTCCCCAAATGGCCCCAATGGCTGAGGCTCAGTCAGGGCCAAAGCCTGAAGCCTGAATTCCAGCTGGAGCTTCTACATGGGTGGCAGGGCCCCAAGCTCCTGGGCCATCTTCCACTGCTTTCCCAGGAACATTAGCAGGGAGCTGGTCAGAAGTGGAACGGCCTGGACTCCAACAGGCCCTCCTTATGGGATGTTAGCGTCCCAGGTGGTGGCTTAATCTGCTGCACCACAGCACCAGCCTCTCCCCGCCCTTTAAATATGACAGGCTTGTAACTACTTAGACACAACAAAGCTAGGTGATCACATTGGCTCATCTAAAATCCAAGCCTTCGAGCCACCCTTGCAGGAGACTCTTGAAGCCATTCTGGTTGACAAGCCAAGTGGAGCTTAGCCTTACAGTCACCCAGACAGGCAAGTCAGCACACAGGTGTGCGAAGGCCCCTTGGACCCTACAGATGGGCCCATCCACTAACTGCACACCTGCAATGGAACAATGAAGCCCTGATCAAACATCTGACCCACAAAACAGACAGAATACAAACATGAACGATCATTTTAAGTCACAAATTTCAGGACCGCTTGTTTTGCCCAAGAAAGAACAGACTGAGGGCCACCTGTCTGTACCATCAGCTACCCTGCTGCCCCACTGGATGGGCTGCACTGGGAGGCAGATTACTGCCTTTCTCCTTCAGCGCTCTGATTCTTCCTCCGAAGGGAACCTCCCTAGAAAGAGACAACAACTTTCAGCCCTAGCCTCACCTTCCCCCACTGCCCATTCCCCGTCTTTGTCTTTGCTTTTTTGTACCTATGGAAGGCTTTGGAGCTTATGCCAGACCTTAGCTGTTTTGGTCTCTGAGTGAGGCGAACATGCTAACCACTATACTACGGAAACCACCCTTGGTCTTGAGTAGTTCAAACAATCTGACCTCAGGCTTATGCAAATGGGTTTGGAAATCTTACAGAAAGTAATTTCTTGAAAGATCTTAAAATTCTTTCCACTTCCATTTACCAAGTGTAACATGAACGTTCTTGAAATCTTGCATTAAACTGGGTATTCCTCTACAGAGGGAAACAGGGGTCAATGTCCTTCATCTGGCCTTTGAGAACTACCGAAAACAGAACAGAGATGTCAGAAAACTGAGCTATCAGTTTCCCACCTTTCCATTTATTTTTGTTTATTTTTTTTTTTTTCATTTTATTTGAGAGGCAAAAGACAGAGATCTATCTATCAGCTGGTTCACTCCCCAAATGCCTGCAACAGCCGGAGCTGGGCTAGGCCAAAGTCAGGAGCTCCGAACTCCATCCAGGTCTCCCACACGGGCGGTAGTGACTCAAATACGTAGCCATCATCTGGTGCCTCCCAGGGTGCCTAACAGCAGGAAGCTGAACCGGAAGTGGCAGCAGGATGCAGGCTCAGGCACTCTGATAGGAGGCGAGGATGCCTCAGCTCAGTGCTACATGCCCGCTCCCTCCACCTTTCTAAATTAGTGGAGCTCTTACTTTAAAGAATTAAAAGCCATAAATCTGGCCGGCGCCGTGGCTCAATAGGCTAATCCTCCACCTAGCGGCACCGGCACACCGGGTTCTAGTCCCGGTCGGGGCGCCGGATTCTGTCCCAGTTGCCCCTCTTCCAGGCCAGCTCTCTGCTATGGCCTGGGAGTGCAGTGGAGGATGGCCCAAGTGCTTGGTCCCTGCACCCCATGGGAGACCAGGAGAAGCACCTGGCTCCTGGCTTAGGATCAGCACAATGTACCGGCCACAGCACGCCAGCCGTGGCAGCCATTGGAGGGTGAACCAATGGCAAAGGAAGACCTTTCTCTCTGTCTCTCACTGTCCACTCTGCCTGTCAAAAAAAAAAAAAAAAAAAAAAAGCCATAAATCCTAACCCACAACAACGGATTCTAAGCTAGTCAATTATATTTAAACTTGGGAGAAATTTTTGATTCATGATTTAGCTGAAGGTTTCAGAATCATCCAACTCTAGGTACAGATACTCTATGAATGATGTAGGAATGAGTCGGTACTGGTCTCTCCTGGCTTGGTAGCTAAAGCCTCAGAACAGGGGAACATACACACTGAATCTACACTGCCTCTCATCTTTTTTTGAGGAGACAGCTATTTGAGTACATTTCTGTACGTCTTATCAAAGGCACAGCTTGGTATCTAGTTTTCTTTTCTCTTAACAGTATGGCTGTGAGTTTCTGAATGATAGTTGATGAATGAAGGCAAAATTTATGTAAGTACAGGAGCTGACCAACCAATGTGTGGAGGAGAAGGGTCAAGGTTATTGTAAAAGAGAGAGAGGGAAAGAACGAGATGGCATAAAAAGGAGCAAAACAATCTTCTCTTAACCTAGGGCAAAAACATGTTTAACAACAGACTCATTGCTAACAATTGCTATTAGGTTTTTTTTTTTCTTGATTGCATTTCCTGAAGAAGGGCAATACATAATGACACTTCAAAAAGTCTGTGGAAAGATCCATATTATGAAAAAATTATGTATGGATTTCAAAAATGTTTTGCTGGGCCTGGAGGGCTGGTGCTGTGGTACAGCAGGTTAAGCTGCCACCTGCAGTGCCCGCATCCCATACAGACGCTGGTTCAAATCCCTTCTGCTCTGCTTCCAATCTAACTCCCTGCTAATGGACGTGGAGCAGGGCAAAGCAGCAGAGGATGGCCCAAGTCCCTGGGTCCCAGAACCCACATGGGAGACCCATCTGGAGTTCCAGGCTTCTGGCTTCAGTCTGGCCCAGCCCTGACTGGCTGTTGTGGCCATTTGGGGAGTGAACCAATAGTTGAAAAATCAATCAATCAAGCAAGCAAGCAAGCAAGCAATCTCTCAATCTCTCTGTCTCTGTCTCTCTCCCTCTCTCTTTGTAACTCTGCCTTTCAAATAAATGAATAGATCTCAATTTTTTCTTTTAATTCAATTTTTTTCCAAAAAGTTTTTGTAGCACCTTCAAATGTGGCTATCAAATTTTTTTAAGTTTCTTCAATCAGAATTTTGGACCATTCTCTGGCTCTCGATTGGAACCCCAGGATATGGTATCTAAAGCTGGAAGATATCATCTGTCCTTGCTACTCAAAGTGTGAGCCAGGGACCAACAGCTTTGGCATCATCCAGGAGCTTGCTGGGGATGCAGAACTTCGGGCCCCAAATCTGACCTACTAAGATAGAGCCACGTTTAAAGCAGGAGGCCCAAATGATTTGTGTGTACGTTGTACACTAGAGCATGAGAGACACAGATCTAGTCCATCAGCTGTCCCATGTAGGAAAGAAATGGAATGAATGTGATGACAGGATGATGATGAGATTTTCGTTACAAACACGGGTAAAGGGAGCTTCAGGTTCCACCGTTAAGCGCGAGAACAACAACATTGTAAACGAAAACCAATATAAGCAAGCAAAGCCCCCATCAAAATGACAGGACCTCAAAGATGATGAACACAGAAGCTTTAAATGGGGGTGGAACTAAGAATAGCATTAAGAGAATGTCAAGAAAACTGCTAGATAGTGGGTGAGGCTCGTCTTAGGGGACACACCGGAAACCACCAGTCCAAGGGGAGGACAGTGCCTGGGGATTAAGGCTCACATGTGGTAAACGGAGGACATCTCTCTGATGATTTTCAAACAAGCCTGTCCGTGCGGATTCCTTAGTGGACATTCCTAACCTGTCCCAGATCAGGGAGTCTACAAGAGCACTGGAGACCTGGAGTATCTGTCTGCTTGTTTGTCCCAGCACAATTTGGTCTGAAACAAGTAACCCATGTCTTTGGATTGTTGTAGCAGGTGTTTTCCTTAATCTTTTTTTTTTTTTCTCTTCAGGAGAACTGCTGAGTTCAGAGGAAATGAGTTCTCTTTTATTTAAATTTCCTGAGATTAGAGGAAGAACATATTGCCAAACAATGCCTCTTCACTTCAAAACCTCTCTCCATAAATTATTTGAGGATATCTTATTAAAAGTCTGTAAAATTTCCTATTAAGAACAGTTGATTGCAGTCCAGGCCATCATAGCTTTGCTGCTTTCCCTGAAATACCACAGCTGTCGGGAAGAAATATATTTTGAGACAAAAGGTTTTGTTTCCTCAGCAATAAATTATTTTGGCGATATCTCAAGATAGATAAAACTTTCACTTATGTTTGAGTGAAGGAAGATTCTACTGATAACTTGTTAAAAAAATCTATAAAAAGAATATGAGAATGTAGATGTAGATAGCAAATTAAAATCAGACTTCCTTTAAGTTTAGCAAAGCAATTATTTGTGAAGCCAGTGAAGATTATTATTATGGATAATGAAATGATTTACTGGAAAACGTGGAAATGACATTCAATATGTCCACATCTCTGCACAACATCAAGTTGGTATTTTCAACTTTAACCTTGGAGCCATTAAGAAAAAGAAACTTACCTCCAGTAATAGTTTTTTGTGAATTGCTGAACAAAAACCTTACACGCAGTGATGTGGATCCTAGTGAGGTGGGGATGCTTAGTGGTGCTGATATAATCACTCGTGGATTTCCTGGGGGACAAGCTTTTCACAATCAGGCTGTGCTCCCCAATTCTGATAAGCCCAGCTCCTTCTTATCCATAAAGAGAAGCATCTTTTTTTAACCATAACCATAAGAAAATGTACTTTTACCAAACACATTCATTTTCAGAATTGCAAATAGTTCTTTACCCACTAGGAGTAATGATGTATATCAAGCAAGTTGCTAAAGACTTAATTTAACTTGTTTGCTATGAACATTTTCAGGGAACACTGGGCTCATAAAATATTTTGTAGGCCAACAGAACTAATTTTTCTTCCATCCTTTCTTCCTTGTTTCCTTCTCTTCTTCTTTGGTTTATGTTTTCTTTTCTGGTGTTGTTTTTTTTTTTTTTTTTTTTTAGATTTATTTATTTATTTGAAAGTTAGAGGCTGGCGCCACGACTTATGTGGCTAATCCTCCACCTGTGGTGCCAGCACCCTGGGTTCTAGTCCCAGTTGGGGAGCCAGATTCTGTCCTGGTTGCTCCTCTCCCAGTCCAGCTCTCTGCTGTGGCCTGGGAAGGCAGTGGAGGATGGCCCAGGTGCTTGGGCCCCGTGCCTGCATGGGAGACTGGAGGAAGCACCTGGCTCCTGGCTTCGGATTGGCTTAGCACGCTGGCTGCAGTGGCCATTTAGGGGATGAACCGATGGAAAAGGAAGACTTTTCTCTCTGTCTCTCTCTCTCTCACTGTCTAACTCTGCCTGAAAAAAAAAAAAAAGAAAGAAAGAAAGAAAGAAAGAAAGAAAGAAAGAAAGAAAGAGTTACAGAGAGAGAGAGAGAGAGAGAGAGAGAGAGAGAGAGATGTCTTCCATCTACTGGTTTACTCCCCAATTGGCCGCATGGCCGGAGCTGTGCCAATCCAAAGCCAGGAGCCAGGAGCTTCCTCTGGGTCTCCCACGTGGGTGCAGGGGCCCAAGGACTTGGGCCATCTTGTACTGCTTTCCCAGTCCATAGCAGAGAGCTAGATTAGAAGAAGGAGCAGTCGGGACTAGAATCGGCACCCATATGGGATGCCAGCACTGCAGGACAGGGTGTTAACCTGCTGTGCAGGCCCCTTTGGTTTATGTTTTCAAAGCTGATATAAAGTTAATGAGAGGAGCCGGCACTGTGGTGCAGCAAGTTAAAGCCCCAGCCTGTAGCACCAGCATCCCATGTTGGCACTGGTTCCAGTCCCAGCTGTTCCACTTCCCATCCAGCTCTTTGCTACGGCCTGGGAAATCAGTACAAGATGGCCCAAGTCCTTGGGCCCCTGCACCCACGTGGTGACCAGGAGGAAACTCTTGGCTGCTCCTGGCTTCATATCAGCTCAGTTCTGGCCGTTGTGGTCGTTTGGGGAGTGAACCAGCAGAATTGAAGACCTCTCTCTGTCTGGCTCTATCTCTCTCCATAACTCTGTCTTTCAAATAAATAAAAAAAAATCTTTTAAAAAATTTTAAAAAAGAATTAATGAGAAAAAAATGTTATGTCTTCACCATTCCTAGAGGATATAATTCAAGAAAGATCCAGTCCACTTGTCTATCTAGTCCCTGAAATTAATTTTATTGACTCCTGGGAAATGCAGGCCTCTTATATTTAAGTTGGGAATTTTGGTAATGAATGGAGTTGGGGTGGGAGGCACTGAGACTTCATATAGCTCAATAATGATATAACTCACCAATGTTGATGGTAACAGCAAAATATCACAAATTGCTACACAACATTAATAAAGTAACAATTGAAACGTGTGATAAGGTAATTCTAATTTTTCATTGACCTTGAGTTTAAAGATGTATATAAGTTGTGTCAGCATAGTGTTCAGACTTTTTTCAGAAACTGAAAAACAAACGGAATCCTTACAATTTTTTAAAATAAAAAGCCTGAGTCTCAAAAATATATAACTTACAAATCCCTGGCCTTTAGCAGGGTATCTGAAATTAAAAAAAATAATCCAACTGGGTACATGGGAACATATTATTAGCAGTTTCGCATTTGGACAATTTCATTGGCCTCACATAAAGGATCTACACACAGTGAATGTATTCTGCCTTCCAAAGCTTGCAGTTGTTAAAAGAACATTAATCATTTAAACAAGGTCACAAGCAACAAAGGCCAATGAGGGTTCAAAGTTTAGAGGTTCAGGCATTTATCAGGTAAGAATAGGCTACATTTCAATATTTTATGAAATATCCTTTTATGAAAAAGCTATCAGTCATTGCATAGGCTGGGAAGACTCTGCTTATTCAGGGAACAAACGAAGGGTGACAATGAATCAAGAAATCCTGTAAGAGTTTATATTTTTATAGGACCACCGTGGTTAGAACATACGTTTTCAATTTTTAAAAGGATGTGATTATTCTGTGGGAATGTCTTCCTTCTCCTAACTAAAGCAAAAGATATATCAAAACTGCATCCACTTCTGATAGGCAATTAGGATCAATTGGTTAAGGCAATCTCAGAGCTGGTTTCAGTAAACACCACAAAAATTATGGTGTCCCATTGACCTGTGATAGTTTAAATTATTTTTCTTTGGCTTATATTTAGCTTAATTAATTATACTTACTTGCTCTCCCACTGTTTGATGGTGTCTTAAAAATCAGTCTAGGTGTATTGTACTTCTAACCTAAGTTGAGGTTCAGTTTTTTTCCTATTTGTTGGTGGCTCCATATATGGTTTTTTGCATTCATTTGAATTGTTGACTTTAAGGCACCTCAAACCTTTCAAATTCAGTAAAGAAACAAGTACTCCCTTTCCCAATGTATGTGACCTTGCATTTGATTGGAAGTACTTCAGTCTGAGTTTAGTTCTTAACAGCTTTATGAGATGTAAAGCATATACCATACAATTCTCTTATTTAAAGCACAGAATTCTGTGGTTTTTAGTATTTTCAGAGTTGTGGAACTATCATCTCAATCAATTTTGAACAGTTCATAATCCCCAAAAGAAACTCTATACCCACTAGCAGTGTTCCCATTCCCCCCAATATCCCCACCCTACATTGATCTGTTTTCTGTTTCTATAGATTGCCTGTTCTGGATGTTTCACACAGATGAAGCAATACAACAGGTGGCCTTTTTCACTGGTTCCTTTCATTGTGCATCATCTTTTCAAGGTTCTTTCATGTTGGAGCATATGTCAATACTTCATTTCTTTTTTTCTTTTAAAGATTTATTTATTTTACTGGAAAGTCACAGTTACACAGAGAGAGAAGGAGAGGCAGAGAGAGAGGTCTTCCACCCTCTGGTTCACCCCCCAATTGGCTGCAATGGCCAGAGCTGCACTGATCTGAAGCCAGGAACCAGGAGCTTCCTCCAGGTCTCCCACACAGGTGCAGGGGCCCAAGGACCTGGGCCATCTTCTACTGCTTTCCCAGGCCATAGCAGAGAGCTGGGTCAGAAGAGGAGCAGCAGGGATTCATTTCTTTTTATGGCTAAGTAATCTTCCACTGTATGGATTCACCATATTGTGCTTGTTTATTCATGACTTGCACCATTTTACAGTCCCATAAGCGATGTATGAGGGCACAAATTTCCCCACATCCTTAATAAAACTTGTTATTACCATCATTTTGACTACAGCTTCTCTGAGTTTATTAGTACCATTGTTACAGTCTCAGAATTAGAAGCTGAAAAAGCATAGACTGGAAAAATTAGTTAATTAGCCTACAAAAGGTACATATAGAGATATAGCTCTCTTGACCCTTCAAGAATTGTCACATCTTTGGGTATACTTAAAGAATTGAAATCTTGGGGGCAACTTTTTAAGTCCCAGCTTCAGGTGACTGGTTTGAGTCCTGGCTCCTCCACTTCCAATCTGGGCATCCTAGGAGAGAGCAGATGCTGGCTCAAGTACTTGAGTCCCTGCTACCAATATATAAGAGCCAGATGGAGTCCCAGGCTTCTGGATTTGACCTGGCCCAGCCTTGGCTGAGACAGACATTTCAGGAGTGAATCAGTAGTGGGCGATACCTCTCTCTGTGTGTGTGTGTGTGTGTGTGTGTGTGTCTGCCTTTCAAATTAATATATATACACATATATATAAAAATATAAATATATATATATAAACTTTTAAAAAGGAATTGCAACTGACTTCTAGAGTTATACCCCTCCTCCTGCCCCAAATCCCCATGAATTCTGTTGGAACCCAGTTTTCTGCAGCAGTCATGGTTAAGAGACCACAGGATGGACCGGCTAGGCTGCCTGATAAATGGAAACACGGTGAAGGGACCAATGCAAGATCTCACTGAGGCTGTGCCAATACTGTGCCAACATTCATCAAAAAATATGTCACTTTAAAAATTAGTCATATAAGATGCCTGGATTCTAAGAAAGCATCACATTCATTGGATGCACAATATTTCTTCCTATAAATGAATCATAATTTATTTCAAATGCTCCTTAATTTTTACATATGCAGTCCACTCCAAACTTCACTACAATAAGTACGAGTAATGTTGCAATGAACATGACAGCTATTTCTCCCAAGTCAAAGAGCTGACAGCCGGAGTTTTCTATTGCTGGCTTTGGCTTTACGGCGATCCAGTCTGAGGTTATCTTGAGACCGTGTAGAATTGAAACAAAGCAGACCGAGCTTCACTTTGCAAGGGGCTCATCCAAAAGACCCCTATGGGTCCACTAAACAGGGGCATTCCAAGAAGTCAATTTATCTGTCTTAAAAGGTTAAGCTCTCATGTTGACCCTGCCAAGAGTCAGACCTGTGCTCCCAAAAAGGCCTCAGATTCTGAGGTTGCTGTTTGCCTTGAGCAACCATTCCTTTTAGCGGTAGCCATGTGCCTTTTTTATCCCCACAACTGGAAGTCAAGGGCTCCGTAATCCTTCTTTTCAATTTTTAACCTGTTTATCTTCATTTTACTTGAAAGGTAGAGAGACAGAGACAAACAGAGCTCTTCCCTCCATTTGTTTACTTCCCAAATGGCCACAATAGCTGGGGTTGGGCCAGGCCAAAGCCAGGAACTGGGGTTTCAGTTTCGCTCTCCCATGTGGGTGTCAGAGACTCAAGTACTTGTGCCATCATTGCTTCCTTCCAGGGTGTGCATTAGCAGGAAGCTAGAATCAGAGGTGGAACTAGAACTTGAACCCAGAGCCTCAAATATGGGATGTGGGTGTCCCAAGCGGTATCTTACCCACTGTGCCAAACATGTGCACCAGGACTCTGATCTAACAGGAATTTCTCTTCCCATTTGAGACTACAATACCTCTTTGTACTGCAAAGAAGTAGATTTCACTGTAATGGAAAGGATGGAGAAAATATCACGTTATACCAGAAATAGCATGCTATAGTTCAAGTATATAAATCAGATAGAAGTAGCATGCTAAGAGGAATGAGGATAAGATTACAGTCAAGAAAGCTTGGGTCAGTCCTGATCCTGTCACTTCCTAGCTGTGTGACCTCGGATGAGTTACTAACTGTCTCTGAGCATCAGTTGCTTTTTAATAGGAGAGCTTGATTAGATTATCATTACTTATGTTCTAGTTCCAAAGCTTTAGGCTCTCCAAAACAAAAATATTAGACTAACAGGTACATAGAATTTCCTTCTGGGTGGGAATGCTGCTGCTGTTGCTTTCTGTGCCAACTCTAATTAGTATCTTTATTGTGAATGTTACAACATGCTGTTTGTTTGGATCTTTACAGTTTAAATATTACACATGTTTTATAATCAGACCATTCCACAATTCTAAGTACTCTCAATGCACATATAAGAAACCTGAGGCTTCTAGAAATTAAATGACTTGCTCAAAGTCACACATCTCTTAAGGAGCAGAGTCTAGGCCCAATCCCATGTCATAGACTTTTTTTTTTTTTTTGACAGGCAGAGTGGACAGTGAGAGAGAGAGAGAGAGAGACAGAGAGAAAGGTCTTCCTTTTGCCGTTGGTTCACCCTCCAATGGCTTCCGTGACCAGCGTGCTGCAGCCCGCGCATCGCACTGATCCGATGGCAGGAGCCAGGTGCTTCTCCTGGGCTCCCATGGGGTGCAGGGCCCAAGGACTTGGGCCATCCTCCGCTGCACTCCCGGGCCACAGCAGAGAGCTGGCCTGGAAGAGGGGCAACCGGGACAGAATCCGGCACCCCGACTGGGACTAGAACCTGGTGTGCTGGCGCCGCTAGGCGGAGGATTAGCCTATTGAGCCATGGCGCCGGCCCCACATCATAGACTTCTAAAGTATATGCTCTTTCCCCTCCATCACCTTATGGCCTCTATTTTATAGGTCAGAAACCTTAGATAGGGCAGGTGTTCCAGCTCAGTGGGTGTCAGAGTGCCAGTTTGAGTCCTGGCTCTTCTCTTTCCCATCCAGCTTCCTGCTAATGCATCCTGGGAGGCAGAAGATGACGGCTCAAGTGCTTGGGCCCCTGCCACCCACATAGAGTTCCTGGCTCCTGGATTCATTCTGGCCCAGTCCTGTTTCTTGTGGGCATTTGAGCAGTAAACCAGCAGATGGAAGACCACCCTTCCCCCCCGCCTTTCAAGTAGATGAAAATAAATACAAATATTTTAATAAACTTTATAGGTAAATTTTAAGACCAAATCGTTAAGTTGCGGGAAGGCAAGGAGGAACACTGGATGGATACAGAATGTTCCATTGGTGGTCAAAGCTGACACCTTCCCTCAATGCAGTCCTTCCATCTGTTCACCGCCTTGACTCCTCAGCCCCATCATGGCCAAGGTCTTCAAAGCCACTTTCTCAGGGGGGTTCCAAGATGGCAGAATAGTGACAAGGTGGTCTGATTTAAGCTGGGCAAAAGTAACATAAAACAAGTGGAGAAAGTACGCTCTCAGGGTAAAGCTGCAGTGGGAGATCCTGCAAAAGCGGTAGAAATGGCCCAGACCTGTGTAGAAGGTGCAAACACACAGCAAGGTGCACCTTGGATGGGGAAGAAGGCACCTGCCCCAGCAATTCAGGTGGGATCAGATTGCGCTGGCCCACGCCATTGCTGATACAGCGGGAGGGCACCTTTCTGAGTCCAACTGAGATCCCTCAGGACAGCAGGGTGACTGTTCATCCAAAAAGCAGCATGTCTACCTTTCTTCCCTCTCCCTGCTACAACAGCGACCTGCAGCCAGCGGTGGGAGGACTGGCGCCATTTTTGGACACAGGCAGGTAGCGGCTACTCCAGCTCGTGTGTGCGCACCCAGGAGTATTGGGCTTGCCCTCCACCCAGTCAGGGGGGCAACCACAGCAGTTCAAGGGCAACCAAAGAAGACAGTCTCCACTGTGCCAGCTGCACACACCCTGCAATAGGAGAGGAGGGGGAGTCATCCCTACGGAAGGGAAGTGCTGCCTGTGGGACTCTCCTATGCACCCAGAATAATCGTGAAGCAAGCATGGTGTGGCTGGTGGATATTTTGCACATCTGTAAACTATTAGGTCTTGACAGAGAGAAAAACCCTGTTCCCCACTGACATGGAATCTGGTTGGGAAGACCAGACTTGAATCAGCAGGCTGGAACACACACAGGCAGTGGCTCTGGGAACACCTCAGTCTCCTTACAGAGAGAACGGGCTAGCAGGGCAGAGTGGCCCCACTGGCCACTGCCCCATCTCTCCTTGACCCTGAGAGCTGAGACTGAGAAACACTGTGACTGTGAGAGGAGGCAGGGTGTGGCTGGGTTCTGGGCAATCAGAGTGCTGCTGCACACTCTCAGAGCTCCTTGGTTGCCTAGGGCAGCTCACAGCAGAGGGAACTGAGCTCACAGGAAGGACTGTGCAGATGATATGTGTGGTTCATATAGCAGCGCAGGTGAGTATTGAACACACTGGGGGCTAACTCCTGGGCATTCCCCGGCTTGGAGGAGGTGAGGGGTGGTTGCACCAACAGAGGTGACCATTCCTCTCCATCTGGGTAACCAGAGGAGAAATACCATGCCCAACTTAAGTGTTACCCTGGATATTCGCCCCATCCAGAGCTCCATGGCCACATCCACGACACATCTCTTGATATTCATTGAAGATATAGACATTCTATTAAGCCACAGAGTAGTATAGTTCAAAGATAAAAGCCAAGAGGAAAAAAAATTCTACAAATACCTAAAAATAAATGCAGAAATCCAAGACATGAGAATAAGGAAGATGCTATGACTCCCCCAAAGGAACACAACAACATTTCAATATTAGAATGTGAAGATTGAGAGACTGAGGAAATGCAGGAAATGGAATTTAAAAAATTAATTATAGGATTACTCAAAAGCAATCAGAAGCAAATCGAAAAACTAAAGAAACCCATATATGATATGAATGAAATTTTTATCCATGAAATTGAGATTTTAAAGAGAAATCAAAATGAAATATTAGAAATGAAGAATTCAATAGATCAAACAAAAATGCAGTGGAAAGCCTTAACAACTGACTTGGTGAGGCAGGAAAACAAATATCTGAATTAGAAGACAAATCTCTGGAAATTTTACAGTCAGGCCAAAAACAAGAAGAAGAAATAGGAAAACTTTAAAACAATGTTGGAGATTTATGGGATACTCTCAAATGACTCAACACACAGGTATTAGGAGTGCCTGAAGGTGTGGAAAGAGAGAAGAGACTGGAAGACCTCCTTAGAGAAATAATTACAGAAACTTCTCTAATTTGAGAAAGAAGGCATGTCCTAATACAGGAAGCAGATAGATTTCCTAACAGATATGACCAGAAAAGATCTTCACTTTGACACATTGTAGTCAAACTCTTCATAGTAAAACATAAAGAAAAGATTCCAAAATGCACATGAGAGAAATGCCAGATTACTCTCAGAAGATCTCCAATTAGACTCACAGCTGACTTCTCATCAGATACCCTACAGGCTAGTAGAAAATGGCAAGGTATAGTCCATATCTTAAGAGGAAAAAAAAACTGTCAACCCAGAATACTGTACCCTGCAAAGCTCTCATTTATGAATGAAGGTGAAATAAAGACCTTCTATAACAAACAGAAATTGAAAGAATTTGTCACCATGTGTTCAGCCCTACAAAAGATGCTAAAGGATGCGCTACACACAGAAACACAGAAAGAAAGCCATCATCATGAAAGAATGCAAACACAGAAAATCTCCCAGTAAAAGTACAAAAGAAATCCAAAGTAAACAATAGGAATATTCATGGGAAAATGGCAGGGCCAAGTCGTTACTTATCAATAGTTACCTTGAATGTAAATGGCCTCAATACTCCAGTTAAAAGATACAGACTGGGCTAGTGCCACGGCTCACTGGGCTAATCCTCTGCCTGCGGTGCCAGCACCCTGGGTTCTAGTCCTGGTTAGGGTGAGGATTCTGTCCCGGTTGCTCCTCTTCCAGTTCAGCTCTCTGCTGTAGCCCAGGAAGGCAGTGGAGGATGGCCCAAGTGCTTGGGCCCTGCACCCACATGGGAGACCAGGAGGAAGCTCCTGGCTCTTAGCTTTGGATCAGCGCAGCACACTGGCCGTAGCAGCTATTTGGCGGGGGGAGTGAACCAATGGAAGGAAGACCTTTCTCTCTCTCTCTCTCTCTCTCTCTCTCTCTCTCACTGTCTAACTCTGCCTATCAAAAAAAAAAATACAGACTGGCCAAATGGATTAAAAAAACAAGACCCAATTATCTGTTGCCTATAAGAAACACATTGTACCAACAAAGATACACATAGACTGAAAGTGAAAGGATAGAAAAAGTAATTCCATGCTAATGGGGGGAAAAAGGGCAGGCATGGCCATCCTAATATCAGACAAAAAAGTCTTTAACACAAAAACTGTTAGAAAAGACAGAGAAGGACATTGTGTAATGATTAAGGGATCAATACATCAGGAAGACATGATGATATTAAATGTATATGCAGCCAATTACAGGGTGCCTGGCTATTTAGAAAAACCTGTTAATGGATCTGAAGGGAGACTCCAATACAATAGTAATGGGAGACTTCAACACCCCACTTTCATCAATGGATAGATCAAGCAGACAGATATCAACAAAGAAACAACAGAACTAATCAACACTATGGACCAAATGGACCTAACTGATATCTACAGAACTTTTTATCCCACAGTGATAGAATACACATTCTTCTCAGCATTACATGGAACTTTCCCCAGAACAGACCACACAACAAGTCTCAGCAATTTCAAAAAAATCAAAATCAAATCATATACCTTCTCTGATCACAATAATTGAAGCTCAAAACCTACCACTCAAGAATCTCAGAACATATGCAAATACATGGATACTGAACAACATGCTACTAAATGAACAGTGGTCATAAATCAAAAGAGAAATAAAAAAGTCTGGAAACAAATGAAGATGAAAAATGATATCTGATTCTGATATCTCATATCAAATTGATGGGAGACAGAAAAAGCAGTGTGAAGAGGGAAGTTTATATAATTAGAGTCTGCATCAAGAAAATGGAAAGTCACAAAATAAGTGTGCTGTTGATGCATATCAAGGAATTAGAAAAACCACAACAAACCAAATCCCAAATTAATAAAAGGAAAAAATTAATTAAAATTAAGGAAGAAGTAAACCTATTTGAAACAAAAAAAATACAAAAAGTCATGAAATGAAGAGCTAGTTTTTTGAAAAAATAAACAAATTGACAAACCATTAGTTCAACTAACCAAAAAAAGGAGAAAGAAGACCCAAATCAATAAAATCAAGGATGAAAAAGGAAATATAGAAATAGATAACACACAGAAATAAAAAGAATCATTAGGAATTACTACAGAGAATTTTATGCAAACAAACCAGGAAACCTAGAAGAAATGGATGGACTCCTGGACATGTACAACCTACCTAAATTGAGTCATGAAGACATAGAAAACCTAAACACACCAATGACCATGATGGAGATTGAATCAGCAATAAAGACTCTTCCAACAAAGAAAAGCCCAGGTCCCAATATCTTCACTACTGAATTCTATCAGACATTTAAAGAAGAACTAATTCCAATTCTTCTCAAGCTATTCAAAATAATTCAAAGGGAGGGAATCCTCCTAAACTCCTTCTATGAATCCTACAGCACCTTAATTCCTAAGCCAGAAAAAGATATGGCAGAGAAAGAGAACTACAGACCAATTTCTCAGATGAACATAGATGAAAAAATGCTCAACAAAATACTAGGCAATCCAACCACACATCAGAGAGGTCACTAACCCAGACCAAGTGGGATTTATCCCTAATATGCAGGGATGGTTCAACATCTGAAAATCAATAGATGTGATAAACCACATTAACAAACTGAAGATCAGAAGCCATATGATTATCTCAATTGATGCAAAGAAAGCATTTGACAAAATTCAATACCCTTCTATGATGAAAACCTTAAGCAGATTGGATGTATAAGGAACATTCCTTAACATAATATAGGCAATTTAAATAGACCCACAGCCATCATCCTACTGAACGGGGAAAAATTGGAGGCATGCCCCTTAAGATCCAGAACCAAAGATGCCCACTCTCACCGTTCCTATTTAATATAGTCCTGGAAGTTTTATCCAGAGACCTCAGGTAAGAAAAATAAATCAAAGGGATAAAAATAGGGAAGGAGGAAGTCAAACTATCCCTATTTGCTGATGACATGATTCTATATATAGGGAACCCAAAGACTCCACAAAGAGACTATTGGAACTCATAAAAGAGTTTGGTGAAGTAACAGGATAGAAAATCAACACACAAAAATCAATAGCCTTTGCATACACAGACAATGCCATAGTTGAGAAAGACCTTCTAAGATCAATCTCATTCACAATACCTACAAAAAAATTTAAATACCTTGGAATAAACTTAACCAAGGACATGAAAGATCTCTACAATGCTAATTATAAAACATTAAAGAAAGAAGTAGAATAAGACATAAAAAAGTGGAAAAATCTCCCATGTTCATGGATTTTAAGAATCAACATGTTCAAAATGTCCATACTACCAAAAGCAATTTATAGATTCAATGCAATACCAGATATAGAAAAAATGATGCCCAAATTCATATGGAAATACAAGAGACCCTGAATAGCTAAAGCAGTCTTAAACAATAAGAGCAAAGCTGGAGGCATCACAAAGCCAGACCTCAATAGGTACAACAGGGCAGTTATAATCAAAACAGCTTGGTACTGGCACAAAAACAGATATATAGAGCAACAACAAGAAAACAAACAATTCAATTAAGAAATGGCAAAGGACTTGAACAGGCGTTTTTCAAGACTGGAAATTCAAATGGCCAACAGACATATGAAAAAATGTGTCAGGATCACTAGCCATCAAGGAAAGCAAATCAAAACCACAATGAGGTTTCCCCATTAGAATGGCTCTCATACAGAAATCAACAAACAACAAATGCTGGTGAGGATGTGGGGAAAGAGGTACCCTAATCCACTGTTGGTGAGAATGTAAACTGGTACAGCCACTGTGGAAGACACTATGGAGATCCCTCAGAAAACTGCATATAGACCTACCAATATGACCCAGCAATCCCACTACTGGGAATTTATCTAAAGAAAATGAAATCAGCATATGAAAGAGTGATTGGTACCCCCATGTTCATTTTAGTTCAATTTACAATAGCTAAGATATGGAATCACCCAGATCTCCATCAACTGAAGACTTGAATAAAGAAATTATGGTATATATATATATATATATATATATACACTTTGGAACATTACACAGCAGTAAAGCAAAAATCAAATCCTGTTATTTGCAACAAAATGGAAGCAATTAGAAACCATTATACTTAGTTAAAGAAGCCAGTCACAAAAAGACAAATACCATATGGTCTCTGATCTGTAGTAACTATCATAGTATTTAAAATGTAATCTATAGGAGCAAAACTGACAGTTTGAGATGCAATGATTTTGAACAGCCCTTGCCTTGACCATCGAGGAACAATGTGTTTCTTGTTTGGTTTCGTTATTTCTTCTTCTTCTTTTTTTTCTTCATACTAATTGGTTAACTCTACTTGGTGTAGGGTTAATCTTATGTGTATAAAAATTAACTGAAAATTGATTTCTGTAAAAAATAAGAATGCAAAGAAGACGGAGGAGGAAGAAAGGCAGGAGTATGTGGGCGGGGGGAAAAATCATCATGTTCCCAAGTCTGATTATATTAAATTCATGAAGTTGTATTCCTCAAACAAAATAAAAAACAAAACAAAACAGCCCCTTTCTCACTTCCCACTCCTTCTTTGAGCAAGCGGTTTGCCTTCTGTCCCTATCTCTTCTCTTGCCAAGGGCCTGCAGCAGACCCCCGTGCGGGACTCCCTGCTCACACAATAATTCCCTCTTCCAGGATAAGGCCCACCTTGGCCATTTCTGCACTGTGTTATATTCCACACGGCAATGGCTAATGATTCAAGAGTAGGCACCCAACCCACAGCTGGACCTGTCTCCCAGAAGTTTGGGATTTGGGTGGAAATAGGGAGACTGGGGTGGTTCGAGCTGAGCTGCAGAATGCCAGTGCATCAAGGAACAAGTTCCTGCAGGGCTACTGCACAAGTTCCTGCTGCTATCTTGCTTATGTGGGTGTTTGGCTCTTCCTCTGACTTTTTTTTATTTGACAGAGTTCCAGACAGTGAGAGAGAGAGAGAGACAGAGAGAAATGTATTCCCTCTGTTGGTTCACTCCCCAAATGGCCCCCACGACCGGCGCTGTGCCAACCCGAAGCCAGCAGCCAGGTGCTTCCTCCTGGTCTCCCATGCGGGTGCAGGGGTCCAAGCACTTGGGCCATCCTCCACTGCTTTTCCAGCCCACAGCAGAGAGCTGGACTGGAAGAGGAGCAACTGGGACTAGAACCGGCGCCCACATGGGATGCCGCTGCTGCAGGTGGAGGAATAACCCAGTGAGCCACAGTGCCATGGCACCGGCCCCCCCCTCTGACTTTCTAAGCTACCACTTCTCTTGCTTCAGCTGCCATCTGAGGCTTGTTACCTGTCGCTCCCCGTCTTCGTGGAGGAACGACACAGGACCCTGCACTGTTCTTTTGTCTGCTCGGCCCTCCCCGGGTTTGCTGCTGGTTCTTCCCGGGTTGGCTACTGTCCCTTCCACCTCCGTGGAAGGGCGGTTCCCCCTGGCCACTTTCCCCACTTCCGCAGGGGAGCGGCACACCGCCGGCCGGCTCTCTCGGGGGCTGCACAGGTGTTCCTTCAGATAGATGTTCCCCTTAGATGTTCCTGGTGCATGTTGTCTCTCTCCTCCTTTATAGTCCTCTTCCACCAATCCCAACTCTGCTACCCACATGCCGAGTACGCTGCTCTCCTCCAATCAGGAGCAGCTCCTGCAGCTTGTCAAGTTGGTGAGAGGCAGCTGGGTAGAAGCTGTTGCCTCCTCTCCCAGCGCCATATTGTGGGAGAGCAGATGCATAGAATAAGTCTTAATTCCAGTAACTTAGTCTAGTCCGAGTTGCTCCCCACAGTTACCCACATTCACCAGCAGTCTTTTACCTTTATATCCAGTGGGCACCGTTGTCAGTTCCCTTTTCTGAAACTTTCTCCCCTT
Organism: Oryctolagus cuniculus; assembly: GCF_964237555.1. Classification (NCBI taxonomy): domain Eukaryota; kingdom Metazoa; phylum Chordata; class Mammalia; order Lagomorpha; family Leporidae; genus Oryctolagus; species Oryctolagus cuniculus. The sequence goes on from NC_091432.1 coordinate 33,383,513, forward strand.
GGCTCTCATGATTTCCCTTCCCTGCTCTCACTCCTAGTTGGACACCATCCTGGCCTGAGGGCATCCTCTCACCTATGGCTCTAAGATCCATCTTTAGAGGCAAGGCACTGCTTCTCCTAACATTTCACCCCCAGCATCAGTCAACTACCAGGGCTTCTGCTATCTGCTGGATCTCTCCCTTAACAGCCTCTCCCAGGTGTCTCAGTCTTTGCTCATGCCCTACACAGGTCACCCAGCCCCCAACCCCTTTTCCTGGCAGTGCTACTTCATCTTTTTGTATATGGATGTGACATTGCACAGCAGGGATCTCTCAGTGTCTTTATTCTCATGCCTATCAAACTTATTTCGAGGCACCAGCATCGTGGTGCCATGGGTTAAGGGTCAGCCTGCAATGCCAGCAATCCCTGTGGGCTTCTGTTCTAGTCCCAGCTGCTTTAATCTGATCCAACCCCTCCTAATGTGCCTGGGAAAGCAGCAGAAGATGACCCAAGTGCTTGGGCTTCTACATCTGTGTCAGAGTCTCGGATGGAGTTCCAGGCTGCTGGCTTCAGTCTGGCTTAGCCACAGCTGTTGTGGTCACTTGGGGAGTGAACAGCAGATTGAAGATCTCTCTCTCTCTCTCTCTCTCTCTCTCTCTCTCTCTCTCTCTGTATCTCTGCCTTACAAATAAGCAAAATAACCCCTTATTTTGAAAAACTATGTATTCCCTTGTACAATTTATGCTGAATCATCACAAAGTGTTATCATAAGTTTACATAGTTACAGGATATAACTTCTGGTTTATTATAAACACTGACAACTAAAATAAAACTCTTGGAACAGGCAGGTAGCACAGTGTTTGAAATCCTGCTTATATTGTCCACATCCCATCACAGAATGCCTGCAATTGAGTGCTAGCTCTACTTCTGATTCCGGCTTCCTGTCAGTGAGCAGCCCGGGAGGCAGCATGGGATGGTTCAAGTACTTAGGTCCCTGCCCCTTCTGTGGGAGACTTTCACTGAGTTCCTGGTTCCTCGCTTTGGTCTGGTCTGCCCTCAACTATTACAGGGTAGTGAGCCAATAGATGGGATATCTCTCTGTGTCTCTCTCTGCTTCTCTGCCTTTTGAATAAGCAATTTTCTTTCCTTTTAAGATGCCCCTTGGGACAGCTGCACCCCATATTTGAGTGCCTGGGGTTAAGTCCCAGCTCTGACTCCCCGTTCCAGCTTCCCGCTAAGGCAGCCTCTGGCAATGGTTCTGGTGGTTGGGTCCCTGCCACCCAAGGGGGAGACCTGCATTGCGTTCCCAGCTCCTGACTTTCACTGGCCCAGCTCAAGCTGTTGCTGGCATTTGGGAGTGAATCAGCAGATGGCACATCTCCCGCCCACAGTCTCTGTCTGCCTTTTAAATAAAAAGAAAACATAATAAAGATAATAAATCTCTTATATCACCCTTTTAAATGTATCCAATGGAATTTAGATACATCAATAATTTTATACCCTCCCTCATTCTTTTCTTTCCTCTGAGCTTTATGGAGGTATAAGTAAGGTACACTTTCGTGGAAGTAGAATTTTAAATTTGTGTAGATTTAAGGTGTACAATGTGATATTTTGAAATACATAGACAGTGTGAAACTGTTAACCACAACCAAGCTATTTAATACATCCATCACATCACCCGTGTGTGTGTGTGTGTGTGTGTGTGTGTATGTGTGTGGAGAGAATATTTAAGTTCTATCCTCTTAGCAAATTTCCAATGTGCAATACAGTACCCTTAACTGGAGTTGCCAGGCTATACATTAGATCTCCAGAAGTTACTCATCCTGTGTAAGTGGAATGTTGCATCGTGTGCTTCCATTATCATTTTAAAGAACACATAAATTCACTCTTCCTTAATAGTCAGAAATTTTGTATCATTTCTGTCTCCTCTTTTTAAAAAATTCTTTATTTAGTTGAAAGACTATCAGAGAGAGAGAGAGAGAATCTTCCATCCACTGCTTCACTACCCAAATGACTGCAATATCTGAGGTTGTACCAGGCTGAAGGTAGGAGCCAGGAGCTTCTTCCAGGTCTCCCAAATGGATACAGAGGCACAGGGACTTGGGCCATCTTCTACTGCTTTCTCAGGAATATTAGAAGGGACCTGTAATGGAAATGGAACAACCAGCTCTCAAACCAATGCCCATATGGAATGCTGGCATTGGCGTCACTGTCAGCTGCTTAACCCACTACACCACAATACATAAATAAATTTAAATAGAGGAGTCGGTGTAGTGGCATAGTTGATTGAGACTCCACCTGCAGTGCCTGCATTCTGTATGGGTGCCATTTCATGTACCGGCTGCTCCTCTTCTGATCCAGTTCTATGCTTATGGCTTGGGAAAGCAGTGGAAGATGGCCCAAGTGCTTGACCCTGCACCTGTGTGGGGAGGCCTATAAGGGGTTCCTGGCTCCTGGCTTCAGATTGGCCCAGTTCCAGCCATTGTGGCTGTCTGGGGAGTAAATCAGCAGATGGAAGATTCTCTCTCTCTCTCTGTCTCTGCCTCTCTGTAATTCTACCTTTCAAATAAATAAATAAATCTTTTTTAAAATTCTTTTTTAAAGATTTATTTATTTATTTGAAAGTCAGAGTTAAACAGAGAGAGGAAAGGCAGAGACAGAGAGGGAGGTCTTCCATCCGATGGTCCACTCCCCAGATGGCCGCAATGGCTGGAGCTGTGCCCATCCGAAGCCAGGAGCTTCCTCCAGGTCTCCCACGTGGGTGCAGGGGCCCAAGGACTTGAGCCATCTTCTACTGCTTTCCCGGGCCATAGCAGAGAGCTGGACAGGAAGTGGAGCAGCTGGGTCTTGAACCAGCGCTCATATGGGATGCCGGCATTTCAGGCCAGGGCATTAACCCACTGCGCCACAGCGCCGTCCCCATAAATAAATATATCTTTAAATTTTTTAAATAGAAAAAAATTGTAATTTTAAAGTACAAGCTTTGTTCTGGACTAAGTTTTCATTACAATTACATAGTATATTATAGTACAGAATTAACCAGAAGGTAATAAAATAGGGGTGGCCACTTGGCCTAGCAATTAAGATGTTGCTTGGGACTTCCACTTTCCAAATCACAGTGCCTGGATTCAATTCCCAGTTCGTGTTCCTAATTCCAGCTTCCTGCCAATGCAACCCTGAGAGACAGAAGGTGATGGTGCAAATGGTTGAGTCCCTGCCACCCACATGGGAAAATTTCCAGCCACCAACCACAGGATAAGTGAACCAATAGACAGGAATTTCTCTCTTTCTGTGTGTGTGTGTGTGTGTGTGTGAGAGAGAGAGAGAGAGAGAGAGAGAGATTGTCTCTCAAATAACTTTTAAGATTATAAAACATATTTTTGATAAATAATAATTATAAAGTTTCTTGATAAAAACCTTCTAAAAAATAGGTATAGAAGGAACATACCTCAAAATTATAAAGGTGATATATGACAAACCAACAGCCAAAATCAAACTGAACAGGGAAAAGCTACAAGCACTTCACCTCAGGTCTAGAACAGACAAGGATGTCCACTCTCACTCTTATTCAATATAGTGCTGGAAGTATTAGCAAGAGCAATTAGGAAGGAGAAGGAAAGAAAGGGCATCAAAACTGAAAAGGAGGAATTCAATATGTCCGTGTTTGCAGATGACGTGATGTTGTAGACGGAAAAGCCTAAACACCAAAATTAGAACTGACAAACCAACTCAGTGAAGTTGCAGGTTACAAAATAAAAAAATAGCTTTTTATATACTAATGATGCACTTACTGAAGGAGAAATCAAGAAAGAAATCCCATTCACATTAGCCAGAAAAATAATCATTTATTTAACCAAAGAAGTAAAATATATCTACAACGAAAATTATAAAATATTGATGAAAGAAATCAGCAAGGGCACACAAAAAATGGAAAGATATTCCTTGCTCATAGATTGGAAAAATTGATATCATTAAAATCACCTACACTACCTAAAGCAGTCTACACGTTCAATGCAATCCTTATCAAAACACCAACAACATTCTTTACAGAATTAGAAAAATCAATCCTGAAATTCATATGGAATCACAAAAGACCCAGAATAGTGAAAGTGATCCTGACCCCCCCCCCCGAAAAAAAGAAAGGAAGAAAAAGAAAAGAAAAGAAAAAGCTGAAGGGAACACAATGCCTGACTTCAAAGCATACTACAAAGATATAGTAATTAAAACAGACATAAAAACCAACACATGGATCAATGGAACAGAATAGAGAACCCATAAATTAATCCATGGATGTAGGAAGCCAACTGACTTTTGACAAAAGTGCCCAGACCATACATTAGAGTAAGAATAATCTCTTTAATAAATGATGCTGGCAAGATTGGATGTGCATATATAGAAGAATGAAGTTAGAGACATACCTCTTACCATGTACAAAAATCAATGCAAGATGGATCACAGACTTAAATTTAAGACTTGGGACTATCAGGCTGTTGGAAGAAAACATAAGGGAAACACTCCAAGAGATTGGAGTAAGGTTTGACTTCTTGGACAAGGCCCCCAAAGCACAGGCAACAAAAGCAAAACTATACAAATGGGACTATATGAAGCTCAGAAGCTTCTGCACAGCAAAGGAAATGATCAATAGAGTAAAGAAACATCCAAGATAATGAGAAAAAATATTTGTGAGCTACCTTTCCAAAAAAGGAATAATATCCAGAATATATCAACAACTCAAAAAATTCAACAACAAAAAACAACCAATATAGTTAAGAAATGGGGAAAGGACTTCAATAAATAGTTCTTGAAAGAAGAAATATGAATGTCCAACAAATATATGAAAAAAATGCTCAACATCATTAGCTGTCAGGGAATGCAAATCAAAACCACAATGAGACGGCACCTCGCCCCTGTCAGAACGGCTACTGTCCAAGAGACAGAGAGTAACAAATGGGGATTGGGAGAAAGGGAAACTCATACCCTGCCGGAGGGAATGTAAATTAGTGCACCACTGTGGAAAACGTATGGGAATTTCTTTAAAAACTAGAAATAAACTTGCCATATGATCCAGCAATCCCTGGGTATATGCCCAAAAGACTAGAGCACAAGGTATCAAAGAGGTACCTGCACCACCATGTTCACAGCAGCACTGTTCACAAAAGCCAAAATATGGAGTCAACCAAGGTGTCCATTATCAGATGAATAAAGTAAATGTCATAGACACACACACACATGGGAATATTATTCAGCTATAAAAAGGAATGAAATTCTATCATTTGCATCAAAATGGAACAACTGAACTATATCATGTTAAGTGAGACAAGTTAGACACAGAAAAACAAATACTGCATTGGACACAGGAAGACAATACTGCATGTTCTCCCTTATATGTGGTAACTAAAATTTAAAAAAACAAAAACAAATGAAAAAGAAAGAATTGATTGTATGTATCAGTACTGCACAAATACAGTTTTGTCAAACTCTGTTTTATATCTTTGTCAAACAAATGTTTAAGAATATTGTATCTGGGGCCAGCACTGTAGCACAGTGGGTTAAGTGACTGTTTGCAGTGCCAGCCTCCCTTATGGGTGCTGGTTCCACTTCCTATCCAGCTCCCTGCTAATGCACCTGGGAAAGCAGCAAAGGATGGCCCAAGTGCTTGGGACCCTGCACCCACATGGGAGAACTGGATGAGGCTCCTGGTTCCTGGCTTCAACCTGGCCCAGCCCTGGCTGTTGTGTCCATTTGGGGAGTGAACCAGTGGATAAAAGACCTCTCTCTCTCTCTCTCTCTAATTCCTTCAAATACACAAATTATTTTTTAAAAAGTAAAGAATGTTATCCTACTATAGCTTTCATTATCTGTGATTATTTAAAAATGTACAGTACATGGGTGGAATGGTCATAATTCCATTTGATTATTGTTTATAGCCTTGCCTATGCACCCGCTGAACTAGGGTCTTTTCATTTTTTACTGGTTGATCATTTAGTGGAGCATTAAGCCCTTGGCTGTAATGTAAATTAAATATATGTTATCTCAAAAATGAAAAAAGAAGGAAGGAAAGGAAAGGGATGGTGGGAAGGGAAGGCTAAGGAAGAGGAAGGAAATAGCAGTATATTCTAGAACTGTATCTATGAACTACACTAAATCTGTTCTCCTTATATTAATATTACGTTAACATAAAAACAAGGTACTGGGAAAAAAGAGAAAGGTTTGGGAAATTCAGACAATCCAGTGATCACTGAAAATGGCTACTTCTCTTTTTAAAATATCTTTAAAGTATTTTTAAGTTTTTTCAAAAAGAAATCTTTTCCCCCACCTAACCCAAGCAAACGGAATTCCCTCTTCCTAGTTTCTCTCTATTGTTTCTACTAAGAGATCAAAAACCAAAAGTGAGCCCGGGCTTCTGTGATGAGAGTCATCAAAGGTAAGGGCCAGCTGGGATGCCCAGGGGGACAAGGACCCCAAAGATGGCCTGAGGGAACCCAGAAGACAGGGCCCTCCATGCTTGCAGCAAAGGATCCTGCCCCAACTCTGCTTGCACAGCCCACTGCCCCTTGAAGACCAAGACAGGGGTACGATGGAGGTGCAGCGTCACAGAGAAGCTCAGCTGAAGAGGCCAGAGCTCCGGCTTCTGCAGCTGCGCAACTCTGGTGGTTCCTGGCCAAGCCCCAGACCTTACTTCCAGCCACTCCCTCTACAGAAGGGAGAAGACAGCTCCCTTCCTCGCCAACTGATCCAGCGACATCAGGCAGGTGAGAGACAAGCTGGGCAGAAAGGGGGTGCCCAGGGGGACAAGGACCCCAAAGATGGCCTGAGGGAACCCAGAAGACAGGGCCCTCTATGCTTGCAGCAAAGGATCCTGCCCCAACTCTGTTTCCACAGCCCACTGCCCCTTGAAGACCAAGACAGGGGTACGATGGAGGTGCAGCGTCACAGAGAAGCTCAGCTGAAGAGGCCAGAGCTCCGGCTTCTGCAGCTGCGCAACTCTGGTGGTTCCTGGCCAAGCCCCAGACCTTACTTCCAGCCACTCCCTCTACAGAAGGGAGAAGACAGCTCCCTTCCTCGCCAACTGATCCAGCGACATCAGGCAGGTGAGAGACAAGCTGGGCAGAAAGGGGGTAAAACACAGGACCCCAGGCAAAGAAGGCAGCTCAACCCTACAATGAAAAAATCAATACATGTTAAATGGATTTATATGTCCATGGAGGAATATTACTTCCACTAGGTTGTAACAGGGTTTCTTCAGTAATTCTATCTCAATTTCTCTTTTGTATCTAATCCCTGAGAAGTCTCAAAAGTCTTGTTAGGGTAATCATAACCAGTAGTTTGAACTCCTTTCAAAATATGCATTAACATCACAGAATTATGTAGCATCAAGGATTTTTTAAATGTTCCTGTGAACTCACAGCTAGATTATAACCTCTTTCAATTTTGCGAGAGAACTTGTGCTTCGGCTAGTGGTGTAATTTGCTTTCCCAGTGGCTGAGACATAAACCCAAAGCTTTCACCAACACTTATCAAATGACTATTAATCATTACTCTTTCACTTTGGGGATTACAATATACATCGTCTTGAACCCACTATACTCAGAAAGGGTTGTGAACATCGAGATGTTTTTATTTCTACACTCCTTCATTAATGCTTCTATTTGCTAACACTATTTTATATTAATACATGCATGAAATATATTCTACGAAACCCTAGAACTTCCGATTATACTCCTGTAATCTGGAATACACCCGTGATACGCTCTCATTGGTAAAACCAGTGCTCATTCTGAAGGCAGATGCAGTTGGTCTTTGTACGGGGAAGGACTCAGCTGTTTTACGGTCTCTTTGGCTTCGGGTTCTGTGAGTGTGGGTTTTATTTAATGACATCATAACTGACCTGGCTGTGGTGCTAATGTTCACATTTCTCTGACTCTACAGCTTCTTGTGTCCTGCCGGCATTTCTGAATGGCAATTACTATCTGGAAATTGAACATTGGAATGAATTCACTTAATCTAAAAACTAATTTCTTCTTTTGTTTTTATTACTATATGGTTTCTCCAACTCAGTTAAGATTGCTCGAAGGAGCCAGATGCAACAACAGAATTGTATTGATCATTTGTTGGTGTGATTAAATAATGTTGGCCAGCCTCAGTCAGAAGAGTTAAAATAGTAGACATTTAACAAATGCTTACTGAGTAAGCGAATAACAAATAGGCAAGTCCCGAACAGATGTCTGAATGGTTGCTTAAAAATTTTCCAGTGAACTGTGTGCACTTCTGAAATGTCATAACTATGTCTGGTGCTTCCAAATACAGACCCTAACAGCAAATTATAGGTGTCGGCTCTCAAGCACCCCTGTATTCTCTGTATCTGTGTATATTACTTAATTCTTTCAACACCATATGGCTGCTATAAAGATGAAAAACGTGTAAGGCTCTTGCACAAACATGCAAATCTGTATCTATTATGGTTAAAAGATTTAGTTGCTAACTCTCTAAACTTAATTGAGACTGTGAAATAACATTACTCCCTAGCCTTCTGAGAGTACAACTTAGAGGTGGCTACCGAGGTTTTTGATTTTAGTATATATGTGCTGCCGAAGCGAGCACGAAGCTTTTGATTTTAAACAATTGTATTCCCCCAGTTTCCGTTTCTGTAACAAAATGCCTAAGATCACTTTAAAGAAAAGAGGTTTATTTAGCTCCCAGTTTGGGAGGCTCAAAGTCAATGAGCAGTCCCATCTGACAGCCTGTGGTAGGGGCTCCGTCACAACACGGTGCAGAAATGCAAGGGGAGAAGCCCACATGCAGGAGAGGCGCAAGGAAACACGACGGTCTCACTTGACCACAACCTGCCCTTGTGAGAACCAGCTCACTCCAAAAGACCAGCCAGCAGCCGTCTCTTCCAGGGTTGATGCCCCACAATGCCCACTCCAGCTTCTACCAGACCTCGCCTCTTACAGATTCCACCACCTCCTAACATCACCATGCTAGGCACCAACCTTTGAGTGCAATGAGCGTCTGGGGGACAAACTCAAACTGTATTGAAACCATAGCAGCCAGCAATTAAAATGTGTAGAACAGAGGCCCAAAACCTGTGTTGACAAACCACACGCAGCTTGATTTCCCACATTAAAGTTTTTCCTTTTTTCCTAACATAGATAGGACTCCCCCAGACACATTTCCCGCTTCGATTACATCTACTTTTTTTTTTTTTTTTTTTTTTTTTTTTTTTTTTTTGATAGGCAGAGTGGACAGTGAGAGAGAGAGACAGAGAGAGAAAGGTCTTCTCTTGCCGTTGGTTCACCCTCCAATGGCCGCCGCTGCAGCCGGCGCACCGCGCTGATCCGATGGCAGGAGCCAGGATCCAGGTGCTTTTTCCTGGTCTCCCATGGGGTGCAGGGCCCAAGCACCTGGGCCATCCTCCACTGCACTCCCTGGCCATAGCAGAGAGCTGGCCTGGAAGAGGGGCAACCGGGACAGAATCCGGCGCCCCGACCGGGACTAGAACCCGGTGTGCCGGCGCCGCAAGGTGGAGGATTAGCCTATTGAGCCACGGCGCCGGCTCTACATCTACTTTTCCTAAAATGGATGCTTTCCCCTTTTAAGCCTGAGTCTGCTCACACTGGCCATGGATGTTATCACCTGTAACTTGCAGACAGGCAATGCTCACTTGTGCAAATCATGCAAAGGCTGGGAGTTGACAGGTGACCCTGGGCAGTTTGCACAGCTGGTGCATCATTCAGGCCTTGGTTATTATACACCCTACATCAGTAGAGATCTCCACCCACAGAATAGTTACCAGGACTGTGCTATGGGGTGTCAATAACTTCCATGATAGCTCAAGGGCATTTTACAGAGCAGGGCATTTTAGTTTCCTTTTGAGCTTCTGGTTTCTACTGGTGTGACCAAGGGCAGTCCTGCTTCCCTTCATGATTACAGGTATAAAAGAACATTTTTCTTAATACTTATTTATTCACTTGAAAGAGCTACAGAGAGACAGGGGAGAGTGGAGAGACAGAGATCTTCCATTTGCTGGTTCACTCCCAGATGGCTGTACTGGCCGGGGCTGGGCCAGACCAAAGCCAGAAGCTAGGATCCTCCTTCAGGTCTCTCACGTGCATGCAGGGGCCCAAGCACTTAGGCCATCCTCTGCCACCCTTCCCAGGCCACTAGCATGGAGCTAGAGAGGAAGTGGAGCAGCTAGGACTCAAACCAGTGCCCATACGGGGTGCCTGTGTCCCAGGCGGCAGCTTAACCCGTTATACCACCAAACACTGGCCCCAAAAGAACATTCTTGAGCACTCAGCCTCAGTGACATTCCATTATCTCTAAATTAGGGTGGCCACGTGTATTCATTTGCTCTGGACACTCAGTTTATGTCAATTTTCCTAGCTTCTCAACCAGCATTTGTGCCAGATGTTTCATTCATTGCTCAGGGCATATTTTTATTAACAGTGGAATGAAAAACGGGGTTGGTTTGGGCACACCTCCACTTTGAACATCCAGCTTCATTGTGAGCTATACTGTATGGGCAATGGATGTAACCTTGATGTTAGTACATGGTAGACTCTGGAAGCTAACCCTCTTCTCTTTACTGGATCTTTTCAAGATGCAAAGCAGTCAGCACCTTCCTTCCCTGGACAGCGTGCAGAGTGCTTGCTGACCAAAAGCAAAACCACCTTGGACAGAATCAGCTGGCAACAGCAAATTTCTTCTACCTGCAGTGAGCCTGTTGGCCTTCCATTGTGTCTGTCAGACCACCCACAGACTGGGTTAGAGGAAAATGGGGAAGCTCCAGATCACATGTACATGTACAGGAAACACAGGCTGAGCAGTGCAACCAAACAGTATTGAGTCTTATCTGAACACTCTTAACACCGAAGTGTTACCATTTACTGCATACTGAAAATAGCATATTTTTTTCATTGTTTGGCAATGTTTTTTTTAAATGTTGCAATGAGTCCCAAAGCTATCTTAGATTTCTTAGATTGGATTTCTAAGAAATAGACTCTGAAGTGGAAGTGGCTACAAGAATTTTACTGGGGAGTGCTCTTGGGAACAACACTTATGAGCAGGGAGGGAAGTGGATTGGACAGGGAGAGAAATTGAACTGTGACTTGGGTACACAGCGGAGGCCTCTACTGATCCCATGAGGGGGTCCTGGAGCTGGGAAGGTCTTGCAGGGTTGCTCTGAAATGAAGCAAGTGGGATCTTTTTATTTCATCACAATCTGCCATTCGGCACAGGTGGGGCACGTCTGGCACACAGGCTGTAGAAGGCCCACGAAGTCATCTGGTCTGGCCCTGCCAACACAATTGCAGGCGGGACTCGGAATTCAATAAATCTATAGCAGGCTAATTTTTAAGTTGATCATTTTGTATGGCCCACGAATGATGTTCTAAACATCCAAATGGCCCTTGGCAGAAAAAAGGCTCCCCACCCCTGCCTGCAGGCTGCCCCACGGAGGGCGTGTGATCTGGAAGAAGGCAGCTTGCTTCAGCCAGGAAATTCCTGGAGACAGAAGCAACCGTGTGAGCACAGCCAACACTCCCAGCAGCCGGGGGAACTGTGCCCCAGTTCTACAGAGGGGAACAGGGACAGTATAACAGAGAGTTCACTACAGAGTAAGAAGGAAGAAGGAGGAAGAGAAGGAAGGAGGGAGGGAGACAGGAAGGTTGGGTTGATGAAAAAATTAAATACTGAGTTTCTGTATTTCAATGTTTGTGAACATTTCCTATTATTAGACCCATAATGATATCATTGACTAAAACCTAGAGATGGAAATCTGCTAAAGAAGCATTAAGTTTGTAGCTATTTTAAAATATTGTGTGCCCCTAGAAGGCAACATTGGTAACCGCAGCAGTAGATGAAAGATATCTCTCTCTCCTCTCTCTCTGCCTTCCAAACAAATAATTAAGCAATAGAATAGAAACTCAAATTCATTTTAATAATTGCTTCACTTTTTTTTTAATCTTTTATTTAATGAATATAAATTTCCAAAGTACGACTCATGTGTTACAATGGCTTCCCCCCCATACCGTCCCTCCCACCCACAACCCTCCCCTTTCCCACTCCCTCTCCCCTTCCATTCACATCAAGATTCATTTTCGATTATCTTAATATACAGAAGATCAGCTTAGTATACCTTAAGTAAGGATTTCAACAGTTTGCTCCCACACAGAAACATAAAGTGAAAAATAATAGATGATTTTTTTTAAATGATGATGAAATCAGATCAGACCTATTGTCATGTTTAATCCCAGTGAGAGTCAAGTTGGGAATTGATAATTTCTTTCTTTTTTTTTTTTTTTTACAGAAGATCAGTTTAGTGTACATTAAGTAAAGATTTCAGTCGTTTGCACCCCCATAGAAACACAAAGTGAAATATACTGTTTGAGTACTCGTTATAGCATTAAGCCTCAGTGTACAGCACGTTAAGGACAGAGATCCTACATGAGGAGTAAGTGCACAGTGACTCCTGTTGTTGACTTTACCAATTGACACTCCTGTTTATGGCATCAGTAATCTCCCTATGCACCAGTTATGAGTTTCCAAGGCTATGGAAGCCCCTTGAGTTCTCCGACTCTTATCTTGTTTAGACACGGTCATAGTCAAAGTGGAGGTTCTCTCCTCCCTTCAGAGAAAGGCACCTCCCTCTTTGAAGACCTGTTCTTTCCACTGGGATCTCACTCAGAACAATCGAAAAAGAGGGAATCCTCCCAAATTCTTTCTATGAAGCCAGCATCACCTTAATCCCTAAGCCAGAGAAAGATGCAGCACTGAAAGAAAATTACAGACCAATATCCCTGATGAACATAGACGCAAAAATCCTCAATAAAATTCTGGCCAATAGAATACAACAACACATCAGGAAAATCATCCACCCAGACCAAGTGGGATTCATCCCTGGTATGCAGGGATGGTTCAACATTCGCAAATCAATCAATGTGATTCACCACATTAACAGACTGCAGAAGAAAAACCATATGATTATCTCAATTGATGCAGAGAAAGCATTTGATAAAATTCAACACCCTTTCATGATGAAAACTCTAAGCAAATTGGGTATAGAAGGAACATTCCTCAATATAATCAAAGCAATTTATAAAAAACCCACAGCCAGCATCCTATTGAATGGGGAAAAGTTGGAAGCATTTCCACTGAAATCTGGCACCAGGCAGGGATGCCCACTCTCACCACTGCTATTTAACATAGTTCTGGAAGTTTTAGCCAGAGCCATCAGACAAGAAAAAGAAATCAAAGGAATACAAATCAAGAAGGAAGAAGTCAAACTATCCCTCTTTGCAGACGATATGATTCTGTACTTAGAGGATCCAAAGAACTCTACTAAGAGACTATTGGAACTCATAGAGGAGTTTGGCAAAGTGGCAGGATATAAAATCAATGCACAAAAATCAACAGCCTTTGTATACACAAGCAATGCCATGACTGAGAAAGAGCTGCTAAGATCAATCCCATTCACAATAGCTACAAAAACAATCAAATACCTTGGAATAAACTTAACCAAGGACGTTAAAGATCTCTACGATGAAAATTACAAAACCTTAAAGAAAGAAATAGAAGAGGATACCAAAAAATGGAAAAATCTTCCATGCTCATGGATTGGAAGAATCAACATCATCAAAATGTCCATTCTCCCAAAATAATTGCTTCACTTTTTAATTCAACTCATGAAATCAGAGTAAAATATCTGAAAGTTCATTTGGTCAAAGATGAAACCCATGCTATCATTGTGAATATTGTAAAGTCAGTTTTTTAAACTGCATACAAAATTATTTATATTTCTGATGATCATACCTGTAGAACACAATATTGAAGTAGAAATAATTCTCGTATTAAACTGGGAATTTAATTGTAGAAAAGTGTGGATGTAGTGTGCATGCATCTGTGGCAGCTGTGATATTGCTTTTGACCAACAGAATTGCCATCAAACCAAGTCGTATAGGACTTTCTCAGTTTACCAAGAAGAAAACATTGGAGACATTACCTAACTTAAAGACTTGTGATGGAACTACATTAACTGGGCAGTGTAGGTTTCACATAATGATGGATATATAGATCAATAGAATAAAATATGTATCCAGAAACAGACCCACACATAAGACAAAAAAAGATGAAAATGGGTAAAATATTTGAATAGGAACCTTACTAAAGAGGATATGCAGAAGTGGGTGTTTAACTAACAGTTAAGACTACTGTATCCCCATCAGAGTGCTTGGGTTTGATTCCTGGCTCCAGCTCCTGACTCCAGCTTCCTGAGTGCAGGTTCGAGGAGGCATCGGCTCAAGTGATTGGGTTGCTGCTACCCACATGTGAGACCCATTGTGTTCCTGGCTTGGCCCTGGCCTTGCTCTGTCCCAGGCCCAGCCCCAGCTATTGTAGGCATTTAGGGAGTGAACCAGTGGATGTGTTCTGTCTCTGTATCTCTCTCTCTCTTTCAAAAAATTTTTAAAGGATTTTATTTATTTACTTGAGAGGCAGAGTTACAGACAGAAGGAGGGAGAGACAGAGTGAAAGGTCTTCCATCTGCTGGTTCACTCCCCAGATGGCCACAAATGCCAGAGCTGGGCCGATCCGAAGCCAGGAGCCAGGAGCTTCTCCCGGGTCTCCCACGTGTGTGCAAAGGCCCAAGCACTTGGGCCATCCTCCGCTGCCTTCCCAGGCCACAGCAGAGAGCTGGATCGGGAGGAACAGCTAGGACATGAACCAGTGTCCATATGGGATGCCAGTGCTGCAGGTGGAGGCTTAGCCTACCACACCACAGCTCCAGCCACATCTCTCTCGAATTTTAAAAAATATTTAAGAGAAGATACTTTAGTGACCAACAAACATATGAAAAAATACTCAATGTCTATAGTTATCAGAGGAAAAGCAAATTAAAACCACATTTAGAGAATAACACATACCTATTAAAATGGCTGAGAAAGATTCACAATGCCAAGTGTGAATACATATGAAGCAATTACAGCTCTTATACACTGCTGGTATGCAGGTATAAGATAATACAGATACTTGGCAAGACAGTTGGACAGTTTCTTAAGAAGTTAAATTTTCATTTTCCACTTGATCCAGCCTTTCTGCTCCTAG
Organism: Oryctolagus cuniculus; assembly: GCF_964237555.1. Taxonomy (NCBI): domain Eukaryota; kingdom Metazoa; phylum Chordata; class Mammalia; order Lagomorpha; family Leporidae; genus Oryctolagus; species Oryctolagus cuniculus. The sequence continues at coordinate 33,398,593 of NC_091432.1, forward strand.
ATATTATCCAAAAGAAATGAAGACATCTGTCAACACAAAGCTTGTACATGATAGTCATAGAAGCTTTAGTTAGAACTGCCCCCAAGCTGGAAAATAATGAATAAAAACTTGGGGTATAGCCACACAACGGAATATGACTCAGCAACAAAAAGAACTAGTGGAATGAATGACTACATGAAACATCTCAGTGTGTGATGGTGAACGAAAGAAGCTGAATCCAGAAGACTATAACCTGTACAATTCCATTTCTGTCAAGTTCGAGAACAGATGAAACATTCCTACAGGAAGAGGAAGCAAACCGATACTTCTGTGGCTCCAGTGCCCAGAGGGTGACTAGTCTGACTACAGCGGGCAGGAAGGAATTTTTGGTGATATAAACCTACGGTGGCATAATTGTATTGTTGATGACACGTGTACACATATGTCAGAACTTATTGACTCATGTACATTTAAAATGGGTGCTTTTACTGTAGGTAAATTATACCCCAATAAAGTTGTCTTAAAAGACATTTTATGAACTGATTACAATTAATATTTCTGTTTCATTTTTAAAAATAAAAATTGATGGAGTAGGTTTCGGCCTAAAATGCCCGTGTCCCACAGGGAAGTGCCTGGGGTCAGTGTTGGCCCTGCTCCTGATTCTAATTTCCTGCTACTGTGCACACTGTGTGGGGCAGGTGATGGCCCAGGGACTGCAGTCCTTGCCATCCATGTCGGGGACCTGGACTGAACTCTCATCTCCTAGCTTTGGCCTGGCTCAGCCCCGCCTGCTGTAGGCATTTGGAGGTGAACCAGTAGATGAATGTTCTCTGTATTTCTCTGCCCACTGAATAAGATAAATGAATTGATAACATCTCCCATTTAATGTCAACCACTCTGACAGGCAGAGAGAGAGAGAGAGAGAGAGAGACAGAGAACTCTTCAGTCTGCTGGTTCATTCCTCCAGTGTCTGCACCAGCTGGGGCTGGACCAGGCCAAATCCATAAGCTGCAAACTCAACCTGGGTCTCCCACACGGGGGACGGGACCTAAGTACGTCAGTCATCACCTGCTGCCTCCCAGGGTATGCTTCAGCAGGAAGCCGGAATTAGAAATGAAGCAGGACTTGAATAGAGGCTGTGTTACAGGGTGTGGGCATTCCAAATGGCATTTTAAATACAGCACCAAATGCCCTGTGAACATTTTTTTAAGTATAGTCTAGGGGCAGGAATTTGACCAAGTTGTTAGAATGCCAGTTGGGGTACCCACATCCCATATTCAGCCAGGTTTGAGTCCCGGCTCAACTCCCAACTCTAGCTTCCTGTTAATGCAACCCTAGGAGGCATCAGTGACGCTTATGTAGTCGGATCCTCGTTACCCATTAGGAGACCTGGATTGAATTCCTGGCTCCGGAAGCTTGGCTCTGATGCCAGAGGCTGTACCTCATTTTCATATCACCCATAGGTCCTAGCCCAGTGCCTGGCATATAGAATATATTCATTAAACATGTGTTAAACAAATGGTTATGTGAAAGAGCAAGCCAATGAACAAAAGAATGGATAAAACATCTATTTCCCACCATGGCTGAAGTGGGCAACACTCCCAGCAGCTGACTTATTGGCATATATGGGATAGTGAGAGAGATTTTTTTTAAGTCTTTTTTTTATGAGATTTGTGATCATTGGTAAAATTAATAAGTTTAGGATAGGGGTCTGAATACATGAGATATCACTTCATTTCTCATTAGTACAATGAAATGCCTGAGGCTGGATGCCACAGAGAAAAGAGACTTAGCTATTCATGGCCTTAGAGGCTGAGGGTTCCCTGGCTACTGTGCCTCCTGGTTTATGGCCTCCTGGTGGGAGGAGGGACCACATAGTGGGACAGAAAGCACACACACACACAGGTACCTATATGCCAGTCTGTATCCCTCTTGGAAGAAAGCCACCAGCACTCATCACAGGGAGGCCCACCCTGAAGACTTCAGCTAATCCTCACCACCTTCCAAAGACTCCACGTCTACACCCCAGATTAATCTGACTTCTACACAGTCAGGTTCAGTTTCCTCCCTTGCAACAGGGATTCGACTCCAACACAAGCTTCCGAGAGGACAAGCCATGCTCAGACAATAGCAGCAAGTACATAATTTTCCCCCCACTCCTCCCACTTTCTCCTGGTTTATTAAAACACTTGGACATCTCGCTACAAAATGAAGAGGGGAGTTCTGCAGTCCCGGTTCTAAGGGCCTCATCTTGGACTTCTTCCACCAGAACAGCTCATCCCTGCCTGAAGGCCAGGGGCCTGTGCCAGCAGTCCGGGTACTGACTCGGGGTGCCCTTTGTTTGCAAATCCTCCCCACAAGTTTCTTCCCTGAGGATTTTTTTTTTGACAGGCAGAGTGGACAGTGAGAGAGAGAAACAGAGAGAAAGGTCCTCCTTTTGCCGTTGGTTCACCCTCCAGTGGCCGCTGCGGCCGGCGCACCACGCTGATCTGATGGCAGGAGCCAGGTGCTTCTCCTGGTCTCCCATGGGGTGCAGGACCCAAGTACTTGGGCCATCCTCCACTGCACTCCCGGGCCATAGCAGAGAGCTGGCCTGGAAGAGGGGCAACTGGGACAGAATCCGGCGCCCCGACCGGGACTAGAACCCGGGGCGCTTCCCTGAGGATTTTATCCAATGGTAATTTAGGCGAGAGCACCCCAGGTTTTGTGTTTCAAAGTTTTTGTGTGTCCTCGATAATGTAGAATACATTTCCTCACACAGAGGATGTACTCAGGACTCAAAAATAATTCACCAAATTAACAAATGAGCGAGCAGTCTAATTATCTCATCAGGCAGGAAGGGCTGCCCTTTTGTCCAGAATTGTGAAATTGGGTGCCTTCCAGGGACGTGGGAGTGCTGTCCTGCTCAGCCTCCTGGCTTTCTAACTTCAGCCACAACTTCAGAGGTAGCATTTAGCTCCAGTGCCACAAACCAATCAACAAAGAGACACCTTCCATACCCTCTGCCCTAGTGCTAAAAACCCACAGCACTAACTGGACATGTGTGCAACACTCTTGGGAAACTGGCCACATTTATCAAGGAAATGCAAAACACTATTCTTGCTCCTCAAGAATTTTAAAACTCTTTGGGGGTGGAATAGTAAAATATTCATGAGGCAAAAAGTAACACAAAGTGATATAACATCATATTGAGTTGCATGGCTCAGAAATAAGGAGGTGGTGTTCTGAGAAGAAACTGATTGGACTACCACAGAGGTGGTTGGTGTTTATTTGCCAACAAATATTATGCCCCTTCATAGAAGTTAGGATCCATTCTTCTGCGGGGAGGGGCTATGAGGAGTCAGGCTGCTTAACAGGCAGTCAGGTTGGTCCCAGTGGAAATTGAGGGTACAAAATGCTTGCTCCCCCACAGAAGTTATCTTTAGCAAGGTCAAAAGTGCTGGTCCCACTCCTTGAGAGCTTCCAGTTGTACCACTAGAATAGCAAGGGAGTGATGATTCCATCATTCTGAGCTCAGAGTTTACTGTAAAAACAAGGTACCTATCTCACCCCTCGGCAAATAAGAATACAGGTCAGGTCTTTTGCTGGGTTTTGTCCTTGCCTTGTAACAGACTGGCAACCTCATTGTCAAGTTTTTATATTCCCCCAAACTGTGCTTAAAAACCCTGCTACCAGCAGCCCCTTCAGATCTGCCTCTCTGGGAGCCCCCTTCTGGGCCACTCGGCCAGGATGTCTCTGACTTACACAGATCTTGCCTTTAAGCAAATTTAAAAACCACCAAATATCGTGCAGGTTGTTCCTGAGAACATGTGTGGATTTTGCAGCTCTAATTCCCACAGTGCTTCCAAGCCAACAGTGGTTCTCTGAGCACCCTGCCATATGCCTGGTCCTCACGGTGAGGAAATGCGCTGTGAGCTTGGTGCCCCGACACAGGTGCGGAGCATCTGGAAGCAGCTTGGAGCACGCGGACTATGGAGAGAGCATGAGGCAGGCGTGGACGTGGGATAAAGCAAGAAAGGAGCAGGTAGCAGGGAGGAGGAGAGGGAACAGTCAGGAGGTTGACTCTCTAGGTCTTAAATCAAAAGTCTAGAGGTCATGAGAGAGGTAGCAACTGACCTGGAAGTTTCTGGAGAGCGAACCTCTCCTAGGGATGCTGGAAGCCAAGTTGTCCAAGGGTAGGAAGGGGAAGGCAGATGTTAGGATGTGAAGGGATACACCAAGGGTGGAGAAACCTTATTTAAACACCACCAGGCAAGGATTAGTCAGTCTAGGAAGTCCAGAAATAGGATTTGACCTCATCTCCTATCTTGGGGAACCCTCGCGCGAGTATGGAGTTTTTGGTTCTGTCATCGCTGATGCCATCATTTGTAGCAAGCTGTGCAGGACAGACTTGCATATTACAACTAAAGCCTACTGACACTGGTGTATTCCATATGACCTCCAATTCACCATACACAAGCTTTGGTGTTGCTTTTTCTGTTTTTCATACACATACGTCATCTTTGCACCTAGGACCTGTGCTTATGGGATTCTCACTCCTGTGCATGTGGTCTTCAGTCACCTCTGACGGTCCTTCCCCGGCATCTACAGCTCGGGTGAGTCTCTACAGCTCAGCTGGACTCCACTGGGAGTAACAGGCCACCCTGCAGGAGGGGATTTGTCCACATCCCGGGAAACTGCTCAGCGTGCTCAGTGATACGGCCAGGGACAGGCTGGGGGATCCGAGGACCAGGAAAGACTCCTAAACCATCAAACCAGCAAGGGCCACTTCAACTTAGCTTTCTCTGAATTCATTAAGATGAACAGAAAAGATGGACAACAATGCAGTCAGCTCTGGAATACGTTCGTGCCTCTATCAACTGAAAATGTAGAATCAATAGAATGCAAAGGCAGTCTAAGCACGACAAAAAATTGGTAGGTTTGGCAATGCAGAGCGGACAAAGCCAAATATTGATAACGAGTTAAGAAAGTGAGACTGTTAAACACATAAACCAAGGATAAGAGGACTGTAGCATCTTACTGAGGTGCTTACTTATAATTTGTTAAGACTTATTTATTTGGAAGGCAGAGTGACAGAGAGAGAAGGTGACAGAGAGAGAGAGAGAGAGAGAGAGAGACTGACTGACTGACTGACTCATCTTCCATCTACCGGTTCACTTCCCAAATGGCTCCAACAGCCAGGTCTGGACCAGGCTGAAGCCAGGACACAGGAACTCCATCCTTGTCTCCCACATGGATAGTAGGGGCCCAAGCACTGGGCAATCTGCTGCTGCTTCCCAAGGCACATTCAACAGGGAGCTGGACTGGAAGCAGAGCATCCAGGACTCCAGCTGCCACTCTGATGTGGGATGCTTGCATCACAAGCAGTAGCTTAACCCACTGCACCACAGTGCTGGCTCCTGAGGTGCTTTTAAAATGAAGCTATTCTTGGGGCCGGTGTTGTGATGTCATGGGTTAAGCCACTGTTTGCAGTGCTGGCATCCCATATGGGCGCCAGTTCAAGTCCTGGCTGCTCCACTTCCAATCCATTTCCCTGCTAATGCACCTAGGAAAGCAGTGGAGGATAGTCCAAGTGCTTGGGCCCCTGTACATACTTGGGACACCTGGAAGAAGCTCCTGGTTCTTGGCTTTGGCCTGGCGCAGTGCTGGCCATTGCTACCACTTGGGGAGTGAACCAGTGGATGGAAGCTCCACTCCCCCACCCTCTCTCTCTGTAATTCTGACTTTTAAATAAATAAATAAATCTTTAAAAAATTTAAACTATTCTTACATCTGGCATGAAAACTGACAAAACTCAGTTCACAATTGCAAGAGGTCTTGAGAGGTCACAGGAGCATCCACACTAATCTGCAAAATGGACCAGAATTTAGACCAAAGGGCAAGTCCTGAGGGAGCTCTAAAGAAGTGAACAGAGACCCTCGGTCCATTCTCCCTGATCCATCACATACATTCAACTCTGCAAATGTTGTTATGATTTTGGAAAGTAACATGTGTAAGTTTTCTGAATCCCATACTAGAATAAAATGATCACACAATGGAATAGAGAACTACAAGTAAAAAGTTTATATAATTTTCTTACAAAGACCTCAGGTTTGGGGCAATAGCACCAATACCCAAATATGAACCAATATTTTCTATCCCATTTCTATGTTGCCTCAAAGCCTTGGGACTATTGAAATTCCTATAGGGAGCCCCAACTGTTACAACAAACAATTTTCAAAGGCAAAAATCTTATTTACCATACCTGATCTGGACTCTAAAACATGGGTACCATTCGAGAAGAGATGGAGTACTGGGACGAAGGTGCATATTCATGAAACCCAAAACCAAATCTATGTTTTTAACAAGCACCATCTGAGTACCCATGGCATGCCAGGAACACGTTAAATCTAAAATATAAATGAGTAGTCTGAAACATTAGCAGAATCCACAGGGCTTACAGATCCATCTTCCATGAAATGCCCCAGAGGCTTTCAACTGTCAGGCAGATAAGATTAACACTTGGCCACTCCTTCACCTAACTGTGGTGCCTATGGGTCATGAGGTCATCCTCTAAGGTTACATCAGCAAAAAGTAGATTTTAACCGTCTCCCCGTGCTATTTGCCCTCACACGTGGCCGAGACTTAGAGCGACACAGAGGCCACTGCTTATAATGCGCAGGGACCGCTTGGGCTGCACCGCAGGGCCCCAGGCTGGGGTGGGCCATGTGCTGTGTGTGTGCTGCTGTAGTGGCTGTGTGAGTTCAAGGGCAGGGCTGACTTTTCTAAGCTAGCTCAGAACTGCAGCCAGCTTGGCCCTTAGGAAGCCACCCTGCCCTTGTGGAGAACAAACATTTACAAAAGATGGCCAGGAATTTCGTTCTGGTTTCATTTAGAGAGGCCAACTATTCACAGCAAACCCTACCATCAGCAGAGGAAGAATTGGACGCCGCATTCTGTTGTCCAGAAGGGAGGCAGTGCCGGGCCCCTCCACGGGGGTTGCTAAGGACATAGACAAGGCAGTAAATGAGGTTGGTCTTTCCCCTGCCTTTTCCTTCTTTCTTCCCATAGGAAGCCAGACTCTCGGTGTTTTCCTTAGTTTTGGCCTCGTTAATCTTACTAGGTTTCGGCAAAGCTGTTCTATGAGCACCCCTGGTGGGGAATGTTTTCTTTACCAAAGTTCATGATTCTCCTATTCAAATCCCTAATTTCCATGGTTGCACTTCAGTGCTTTCGTGCTCCTGAGGCCCTTCAGGAATGAGCTCAATTATCAACTCCCAACGCATCTGAAACCTGATTCGGTCTTCTTATGGTCTGATTAAAGCAATGGGGTTTTATAAATGTCACTAAAGAAACCTTGAGTGCTAGAGGCTGGCCAGGCAATAATTCCCTCCTCATGGCTTATTATCTTTCGAATACTTGAAGCAGATCAGTGGTCCAGTGGTCGCTGTGTGTCTTTGGGGGTTAACATTTTACTGTGGAAAACACTCCTTATAATACTTGGCATGCACATTCCAAAAAAAAAAAAAAAATCCTATCAAGAGACTGGCAGTTTTTAAACTAATTATCTGAGCTTGAACAATTCAAAAGCATCATCAAATTAAAACAAGGTAATTTGGCACAGAGGTTATTGCCTATGATGTCTTCTAATTACTTTTCTGTATTTTGAAAAAACAAAAACAAAACATGAAGTGCTGAGATAATGAACTCTGGGGGCGGCGTTCCGCAGCAGTCCCCTGGGTGATGGAAAAACAGCACTGACTTGCAGAGACGCCCATCTGATCTTTCCCAGGAAGATCTGGGCTGTGGGATGTGGCCATCTTAACAGCCAGTCCACTCAGAGCACTTTCACACCGCCCCTAGCTACAAACCACACACCTGGCTATGGCAGGAAAGGCATAAGAAGAAAATAAATAAATCTGAAATTAGTTCAAATAAATAAAAATAAATTAAAAGAAAACTGCATAAGCCAACAGCATGACAGTCCTGGGAACCCTAGATTTCAGACAAAGCTCGCCGTTCCCTGATCGTTCCAGCTTCTGTCTCTGGACCCCTGCCCGTGGGTCTCCTGTGCTCACAAGCAGCTGGGGGCAGAGGTTTCCTGGGAGCAAGTCTTAGACTAATGCCAACCACACTTTTAACCAAAGCATCTCCCCTGCTGGGCAACACAGTGCTGCCCAACACTTTCAGGGCCTGGTCCTGTGCCAGGCACACAGCAGAAGCTTAATAAATGTGAACCAAGCAAGTGAAGGAATGAATGAGCATCCAGAAATGAAATGACACAGTGCCAGGAACAAGGCCATTCTTTCTATTGCCTGTACACACACACACACACACACACACACACACTGGACACCATGAATAATGGTAACAAAATGTAATTGCATCCAAACAAAAGAATGTAGCAGAAGATTTCTGCACATCTTCCTTTGCAGGACATTTCCTTATGTAGCCTCTACTGGAAAGCTTACATAAAAGTCTACAGTCATTTGCTTTACATCATATATATGTGTGTGAGCTGACAGCCGCTTTGTCAAAAAGTTTCCTAGAAGTTCAACTAAAGATTATATTCAATTAAAATATCAGTGAATAGCTATATACTAAACATTTTTATTCTTATAGGAGAATGCTTAACTCTTTGATATTTATTTTTCTCTTGCTTATGAGAAGTTGAGAGTACTCTACCAGGAACATTTCTCTGGAATTTTTACTCCCTTGATTAATTCTGGGGATAAAGCAATACCAAAGTTTTTCGATTTCTGGCAGTTTTTGGTAGGACAGGACTTATCACAAGGAGCAGACTAGAGATCTTGGATCGCTGGTGTTCTGTGAAGGCTCAGTGGAGCTATTAAAGATGGGGTGTGGGGGAGGGGAAGTGGGAAGCTTCTAGCCAATGGGTGTAAAGTAAAGTTCCAGAGATTTGCTCTGCAACGTTGTTTTGTGCACTTACAACAACCTTCCCTGGGAGTCTGCCATCAATCCCCTCCAAGGGTGGTACCCCATGACTTAGCTACCTTCTGTGAGACCTGACCTCTTAAAGGTTCCACCATGTTGACACACTGCCACACCAGGGACCAAGCTTCCAGTACATAAAGCTTTGGGGGACAACGCACATCCAACCCATAGTACCCCCCCAACCACCACCATTTGTCTTTTTTTTTTTTTTTTTGCACCATTTGTCTTATGTTGTTGTTGTCATTTGCTTACAGTTTTTTCTCCACAGATTTTTAATCCATTCAGGTTTATCATGCTTTATTGCTTCTGGGCATTAGTTAGAAAGGTTTTTTCCTATAGATTATAAAGGGATTTTTCCATTTTCCTTGTACTGATTCTCTTGTTTTATTTGTTACATTTAGATCTTGTATCCACTTAGTTTTACCCTGGTAATACTGGAGATAAGTTTCAAAATAAAATTTATTCCTTGGAAGAGAGGAGGTGAGGGTGTGATTACATTGACAGAGGTGATAATACCCTCTTTTCTGGTAACAAGATGAGATTTCCCACATCCAACCTGGTTGTCACCCTGGACACTTGTCCACCCTGGGGCATGGACCAGTGCTCCCCGGCCATACCCAGCACACAACTTCTGGGTATTCACTCAAAGAGCAGACACTCCACTAAGCCACAGAGGCATAGTCCAAAGATAAAAGCTATCAAAGGAAAAAAAAAAAAACAAGTATATCCACAAATGCCTCAACATAAATGCAAAAATTGAAAAAACAAGAATAGGGAAGACAACATGACCCCCCCCCCCACAAAGAAGGAACACAACACTTCAATATTAGAATGTAAAGATAAAGAGATTGATGAAATGCCTGAAACAGAATTCAAAAGATTAATCATAGGATTACTCAGAAGCAATGAGAAGCAAATTCTTGAATTAAAGAAATCCATACATGACATGAATGAAAAATTTTTCCATTAAATTGAGATTTTGAAGAAAAATCAAAATGAAATATTAGAAATGAAGAATTTGTCATGTAAAAAATACAGCAGAAGGACTTAACAGACTTGCTGAGGCAAAAGAAAGAATATCAAAGCTAGAAGACAAATTTTTGAAAGTTTCTCAGACAAATAGAAATTAGAAAATTTTAATTAAAAACAGTGTTAGAGATTTATGGGATAATATCAAATGATCCAACATACAGGTCTTAGGAGTTCTTGAAGGTATGGAAACAAAGAATGGATTTGAAAACCTATTCAGTGAAAAAATTATAGACAATTTCCCTAATTAGAAGAAAGAAAGGAACATCCAAGTACACAAGACACATAGAATTCAATATAGACATGACAGAAAAGATCTTCACCACCACACATTGAAGTCAAACTAACAACAGGAAAACATAAAGAAAAGGTTCTAAAACGTGCATGAGAGAAATGCCAGATTAATTTCAGAAGATCTCCAATTAGACTCACAGCTGACTTCTCATCAGAACCTCTACAGGCTAGGAGAAAATGAAGAGACACAGTCTAAATCTTAGGAGAAAAAAAACTGTCAACCCAGAATACTGTACCCTGCAAAGCTCTCATTTATGAATAAAGGTGAAATAGCGACCTTCCATAATAAAGAGAAATTGAAAAAATTTGTCACCACCCATCTAGCCTTACAAAAGATGCTTAAGGATGTGCTACACACAGGAAGATAGTCACCATTATGAAAGAATATGAAGGCAGAAAATCTCCCAGTAAAAGTACAAAGAAAATCCAGAGCAAACAACAGGAATATTTATGGAAAAATGGCAGGGTCAAGTCATTACTTATCAACAGTAACCTTGAATGTAAATGGTCTCAACTCTCCAGTTGAAAGATACAGACTGAATGGATTATTTTATTTTTTTTTTTTTATTTTTTTGACAGGCAGAGTGGACAGTGAGAGAGAGAGAGACAGAGAGAAAGGTCTTCCTTTGCCGTTGGTTCACCCTCCAATGGCCGCCGCGGCCGGCGCGCTGCGGCCGGCGCACCGCGCTGATCCGATGGCAGGAGCCAGGAGCCAGGTGCTTCTCCTGGTCTCCCATGGGGTGCAGGGCCCAAGCACCTGGGCCATCCTCCACTGCACTCCCTGGCCACAGCAGAGGGCTGGCCTGGAAGAGGGGCAACCGGGACAGAATCCGGTGCCCCGACCGGGACTAGAACCCGGTGTGCCGGCGCCGCTAGGCGGAGGATTAGCCTAGTGAGCTGCTGCGCCGGCCCTGAATGGATTAAAAAACAAGACCCACCTATTTGCTGCCAATAAGAAAAACAGTTCATCAACAAAGAAACATGCAGACTGATAGTGAAAGGATGGAAAAAGATATTCATGCTAGTAGAAAGCAAAAAAAGGGTGGGAGTAGCCATCCTAACATTAGACAAAACATACTTTAACAAAAACTGTTAAAAGAGACAAAGAAAGGCACTATGTAATGATTAAGGGATCAATACAACAGGAAGATGCAACAATAATAAATGTATTTGCACCCAATTACAGGGTATCTAACTATTTAAAAGAAATATAATGGATCTAAAGGGAAACATAGAATCTAACACAATAGTAACGGAGGAATTCAACACCCCAATTTCATCATTAGAATATTGATATATAGGGCCAAATTACTTTCCAGAAAAGTAATAGAACTGTTATAGTTTGTATGTCTATCCCCAAGACTCAGGAGTTTGGTCCCCAAAGTCTTATGTTAATGTTATTAAGAAGGTTGAAAGCTAATCCAGTGATGGTGTTTGGAGGTACAGCATCTGAGAGGAGAGTAGACTGGCTTGGATCATTTGGGTAGATCCCATGACTAAATCATGGTGACTTTTAAGAGCCCACATGGACACAAAAACAAGACACACATGCTCCCCTTCCCATGACGCCCTGTGCTGCCTTGGCACACTGCCAGAAAGAATGCCATCCCTAAATGCCAAACCAGTGATGCCTGCCTGACCTCTGACAATAAAGCTCCATAACCAGGAGCTAATATAAGCCTTTTCTTTGATAAAGTTAGCTGTTGGAGCTGGCAATGTGATGTAGTAAGCTAAACCTCTGCTTGTGACACATGGTGCCATACCATATCACAGCACTGGTCCCAGTCCTGGACTGCTTCTGATCCAGCTTCCTGCTAATGCACCTGGGAAAGCAACTGAAGGTGGCTCAGGTACTTGGGTCTCTGCCACCCACATGGGCAACCCGGAAGAAGCTCTTGGCTCCTGGTTTCAGCCTGGCCCAGCCCTGGTCTTTACAGCCATTTGGGGGGAGTGAACCAGCAGATGAAAGCTCTCTCTCCCTCTCTTTTTCTCTCTCTTCCCCTCTTTTTTTTTTTTTTTTTTTTTGGACAGGCAGAGTGGACAGTGAGAGAGAGAGAGACAGAGAGAAAGGTCTTCCTTTGCTGTTGGTTCACCCCACAATGGCCGCTGCAGCTGGCGCACTGCAGCTGGTACACCGCGCTGATCCGAAGCCAGGAGCCAGGTGCTTCTCCTGGTCTCCCATGTGGGTGCAGGGCCCAAGCACTTGGGCCATCTTCCACTGCACTCCCGGGCCACAGCAGAGAGCTGGACAGGAAGAGGAGCGACCGGGACAGAATCTAGCGCCCTGACTGGGACTAGAACCCGGGGTGCTGGGGCCTCAGGCTGAGGATTAGCCTAGTGAGTCGTGGCACCAGCCCCCCTCTTCTTTTTCTGTCACTCAGCTTGACAAACAAATAAATCTCTCTTTTTTATTTTATGTATTTATTTTTAAAGTTAAAAACAATTTTTGGTGCAGAAATTTTGAAATCCATGTATAGTTGTTTCATAATGTATATTTTACATTAAATCCTCATATGTATGGATTTAAATTTTTGTACCAAAATAAACTTCTCTTTAGATTCCTTTTTCCATAAACCTTTGAAATTACCCTCAAATTTTCTCTACCCTTAACCTTGCCAATTCTCTAAGGAGCCTTGTTTCATTTTATTGGGACTAGTGTTTTTTTTTTTTTAATTATCTGTTTGAAAGACAGAGTTAGAGAGAGAGAAGAGAATTTTCAACTGTCTGGTGCTGTGGCACAGCAGGCATCTGCTGGTTCTCTCCCCAAATGGTCACAAAGCCAGGGCTGGGCCAGGCTGATGCCAGGCTGATACCAGGAGTCTGGTGTTTCATCCAGGTCTCACATCTGGGTGGCAGGGGCCTGGGCAATCTTCTGCTGCTTTTCCCAGGCCATTAACAGGGAGCTGGATTGGAAGTAGAGCAGCCAAGACACAAAACGGTTCCTTTATGGGATGCTGGAGTCACAGCATCGGCTTTACACACTATGCCACAGTGCCAGTTCTGGCAATAGTGTTTAGAAACCAGGATCTGGACACCAGTTGCACCTACTGAGATGGGGTATCATTGCTTCTAGGCCCTCCCTGATGATACAGCTGCAAAATTACTTATCCACAAAGCATGTATATCCACCATCAGTCCCATCTACACTTCTCTCTATATGCATACACGTGTGTATAACAATACACATATTGTGTATTGTTATATGTCAATATCCATATTGATAGCTTCAATTCCAATTCCTATCCGACACCAGAGTTCACTTTAACCTTTTTCCTTTCCTAATTTGCAACTGTCTGCAACGGTGAGAAATCTGACTGTGATTATCTGCCACCTATTTTCTTACTTGTTCAATTCTAGTAAATACTTAGTGAGAAACACCTTGACTATGAAGTCTAACTTTTACGCATAGTTCTTTCTCTCCATAGTCTGACAGCAGCCCATCGAGACACTGTTTTCTATGATCAGTCAATTCTTTTTCATTTCCATCCCTTCTGTGGGATTATGTTATTTATTTAACAGTGTTTACAATCCACTTTAAGTTCCCTCTATACTTTTATGTAATTTGTTTTATTTGAAAGGCACAATAATAATGAGCGAGATCTTGCAGCCACTGGCTCACTTCCCAAATGGCCACAACTCCCCAGGCCTCGTCAAGGCAAAGACAGGAACCTGGAGCTCCACTCAGCTCTCCCATTGGGTAGCAGGGGCCCAAACTCTTGGGCCATTTCCCACTGCTTTTCCCAGGCCATGAGCAGGAAGCTGGATTGGAAGTGGAGCAGCCAGGACTGCAACTGTTGCTCACATGGGAAGCCAGCATTGCAGGTGGTGCTGTCACATGCTGTGCCACAATGCCAGCCCCACTGTGATTGTCACTAATCTTTTTTGTAAGATTTATTTATTTATTTGAAAGTCAGAGTTACAGAGAGAGAGAAGGAAAGGCAGAGCAAGTGAGAGAGAGAGAGATCTTCCATCCGCTGGTTCACTCCCCAGTTTGCTGCAATGGCTGGAGCTGCACTGATCCAAAAGCAGGAGCCAGGAGCTTCTTCCAGGTCTCCCATGTGGGTGCAGGGGCCCAAGCACTTGGGGCATCTTCCACTGCTTTCCCAGGCCATAGCAGAGAGCTGGATCAGAAGTAGAGCAGCCAGGACTCGACCAGCGCACATATGGGATGCTGGCGCTACAGGTGGCAGCTTTACCAGCTATGCCACAGCGCCAGCCCTGTCACTCATCTTAAAATTTGGTTTATGAAGCTGGCACCGCGGCTCACTAGGCTAATCCTCCGCCTTGCGGCGCTGGCACACTGGGTTCTAGTCCCGGTCGGGGCGCTGGATTCTGTCCTGGTTGCCCCTCTTCCAGGCCAGCTCTCTGCTGTGGCCAGGGAGTGCAGTGGAGGATGGTCCAAGTCCTTGGGCCCTGCACCCCATGGGAGACCAGGATAAGCACCTGGCTCCTGTCTTCAGATCAGCGCGGTGTGCTGGCTGCAGCGTGCAGGCCGTGGCGGCCATTGGAGGGTGAACCAACAGCAAAGGAAGACCTTTCTCTCTGTCTCTCTCTCTCACTGTTCACTCTGCCTGACCAAAAAAAAAAATTGGTTTATGACACAGTGCTTGGCAAAACAGTTAATATATGGTTTACTTAAAATTCACTGAGAATTGGTCTTACGTGTCCATATACAAAATGCTAACTATATGAGGTGATAGATGTAACTAATTTGACTCTGTTGATGATTTAACCATTGTAGCATACCAAATCATCATGTTCTACAACTTAAATCTATATAATTTTATTTGTCAGCTACACCTCAATAAAGCCGGGAGGAAAACCTTCTGAAGTGATTCTAATTTGGGAAAAAAAGAGCTGATTAATACCCGAATAAGCATCCCGAGATTCTAAAAGCAATCACGGTAGTGAGGTGAAGCAAAGCAATGGAAAGCAAAATCCTCCAAGATCCATTATGAACAGAACCAGAGTAAATCAGAGGGAAAGGACCTCGGAGTCTCCCCTGGGCATTTCTCACTGAAACCCGTGTCTTTTCAATCAGTCTCTCCAAGGAATTTTGCACAAATTTGAGAAATGCAGAGTGGGTCAGACTTCTCAAGGACTTCCTCATGCCCATAGCAGAGCTCAGCACTGGCCAAAAAGCAGAGCCGTTCCTCAGACTGTTTCCCCAACCTACGTCTCTCTATTTCTGAGGAACCTCAGGAGTCTTCATTTCCCATATCCCACGGCAGAGTTGAACAAAAGAACACATTTAATCATCGCACATTATCAAGTGGTGCACTCCCCGCCCCCGCCCCTGGAAATGCCAGAACTGGTGACAAAGTGTTGAAGTTTTCAAAGAATTTAAATTTCGTTGTTCAAATATGGGGCTGTGGTTGGAGGATCAGAGAAGTTTTATCTCTTTCGGTTATCTACTACTGTGGGACTTCCCATTGTTATTTTTTTCTAGGTCATGTTCAGAGAAAGCAAGCATAGGATTCTTCATGAAGCCTGTAAACCTATTTTCTTTTTTAAAGCAGGGAAATGAAGTATTAGACACATTATCACAATAGCAGCATATACTATAGAGGGGCAGGCATTTGGTCTGGTGGTTAAGATGCAGCTCACTCGGATGCCTACATCCTACACTGGACTGTGTGGGTTCAAGTCCTGACTCTGCTTCCAACCCCTGCTGCTAACACCCTCCCTGGGAGGCAGCAGACGTTGGCTCACATACCTGGGTCCTTGCCGTCCATGCAGGAAACCCAGATTGAATTCTAGGATATTTGCTTTGGCTTAGCCCAGACTCAGCTGCTGTAGGCACCTGGGAAATGAACCAGCATATGGAATGTCTCTCCCTGTCTCTGTCTGTCTTTCAAACAAAAATAAATAAATTTTATCAACTTTTTAAAGATTTTTATTTATTTATTTGAGAGGCAGAGTTACAGACAGACAGAAAGGTCTTCCATCTGCTGGTTCACTCCTCAAATGGCCACAATGGCCCAAGCTGGGCCTATCTGAAGCCAGGAGCCAGGAGCTTCTTCCATGCAGGTGCAGGGGCCCAAGGACTTGGGCCATCTTCCACTGCTTTCCCAGGCCATAGCAGGGAGTTTGATTAGAAGAGGAGCAGCCAGGACTCAAACTGGCAACCATATGGGATGCCGGCGCCACAGGCAGAAGCTAAGCCTACTATGACATAGCGCTGGCCTCATTTTATAAAATTCTGATACAGAGTTACAAGGCTGGCCCTGTGGTGTAGTAGATTAAGCTGCCGTCTGCAGCACTGATATCCCATATGGGTGTCAGTTTGAGTCCTGGCTGCTCTTCTTCCAATCCAGCTCCCTACTAATGCGCCTGGGAAAGCAGCAGAGAATGGTTCAAGTGCTTGGGCCCCTGCACCCATGTGGGGGACATGGAGGAAGCTCCTGGCTCCTGGGTTTGGCCTGGCCCAGCCCTGGATGATATGAAACAGCCATCTGAGAAATGAACCAGTGGATAATGGAAGACTTTCTCTCTCCCTCCCTCCCTCCCTCCACCCCTCCCTCCATCCCTCCCTCTCTCTGTGTGTGTGACTTTCAAATCAATAAATAAATCCAAAATAAAATAAAATAATAAATAAATATTAAATACAATAAAAAGATGCCAGTTAAGGTGCCTCCATGCCGTACTGGAGGACAGTGGCTTCATCTTCAGCTCTGGCTCTCAATTCTAAATTCCTGCGAATGCAGTCTCTGGGAATCAGTGGTGATGGTTCAAATAATTGAACTCCTGCCGCCCACATGGGAGACCTGAATTGAGTTCCTGGCTCGCAGCTTTAGCCTGGTCTAGCACTGGCCATTGCAAGCATTTAGGAGAGTGAACTAGCAGATGAGAGATTTCTACCTCTGTCTCTCAAATACATAAAAATGTTTTGAAAATTTATGGAAAAACAGAATTGGTCCCCCCCAAAAAATCCTGAAAATGTATATAGTTGTTTTTTTTGCAATACTTACTTTCCACAAATTGTCTAAAGATTCCCTCATGTATGTGAATGTATGTGTGTGTATATTTCAAATCTCATGTCTAACATGGGGAATGGATAATATTTGGCCACCATGCTAGAAACATTTTGGTGAGAAACTTTTTAAATAGGTGGAGGCGGGCCGGCGCCGCAGCTCACTAGGCTAATCCTCCGCCTAGCGGCGCCGGCACACTGGGTTCTAGTCCCGGTTGGGGCGCCGGATTCTGTCCCGGTTGCCCCTCTTCCAGGCCAGCTCTCTGCTGTGGCCAGGGAGTGCAGTGGAGGATGGCCCAGGTGCTTGGGCCCTGCACCCCATGGGAGACCAGGAGAAGCACCTGGCTCCTGGCTCCTGCCATCGGATCAGCGCGTGTGCCGGCTGCAGTGCGCCGGCCGCGGCGGCCATTGGAGGGTGAACCAACGGCAAAGGAAGACCTTTCTCTCTGTCTCTCTCTCTCACTGTCCACTCTGCCTGTCCAAAAAAAAAAAAAAAAATAGGTGGGCACGCATTTGGCGACAGCAGGTGGCTACCCTGCCCCACCCACTGGGGTGACCACAGGCAGGAACCTCCCCTTTAACTTCTGCTCTGCTCTCCCTCGTACCTGGCTAGTCTAGTTCCTAGACTCCAGATAAAATTATTTGAAGATTATTGTGTTGTTACTGATTCTGTTCTCTGACTGAGTTCATTTCACCAATATTTATTGAACTTCTGCTTCATAAATCTCACTTCCTGTTAGAAGACAGCTGGGACGGGACACACAGGGAAGAAGATGCCACCTTGTCTTTCAGAAGCTCCCAACCTAACAGATAAGCACATGCAGAATGTGACTAGAGAATACGAATGTGTGTTTGCCAGTGAGGGTCTCCACGCCATGCCACTTCCGCTTTGTAGTCCTCTTCAGACTCCAGAACGCTTACAAATCCCACGCAAAGTGTTCCGATTTCTCTTTTGCCTCCATAAGCACAGCTCTCACACGATGATAAACACAGGGGGCAAGTGATAAATAACTCTGTGAAGGCTGTTCTGTCTCTAGCTGGAAGGAACCTCCTCATCCTTGTTAGTGCCAGGCAGGATTTGGGGGCTTCAACTTGGTGTCACAGCACTCTTCTCTCCCAAGATGCATCGCTTCTTCTTACTGCTTATCTTGAATCACTCAGCTCTGTCCCTTCATACTCTTGCACCAGCACAAGGCAGAGGTGAGGATGTGCTGGGATCTGGTATCCCTAGCAGAGCTGAGACAATCCCTTCTTCCAAGAACATCCTCATCTCTCTGGATGGTTATTCGCCTATGATGTAGGTGATTCACATAGAACAAAAAGAGAGGACAATGGGTTGGCCATGACCAAGGAGGCACTTCCCTGCTTCCCTCCTCTCTAGAGGCCTGTGTATAGGACAGGATTCCCTTTTGTGTTTATTTTCTCAGGAACTCTCTAGAACTTAATGAGAAAAGTGACTTCTAAGCCTCCTCTTGGACTCATCCAGCCCTTTTTTTAAGATTTATTTATTTACTTGAAAGTCAGAGCTACACAGAGAGAGGAGAGGCAGAGGGAGGGGGGAAAGGGAGAAGGAGAGGGAGGGATGGAGGGAGGGAGAGAGAGAGAGAGAGGTCTTCCAACTGCTGGTTCACTTCCAAGATAGCTGCAATGGCCGGAGCTGAGCCGATCTGAAGCTAGGAGCCAGGAGCTTCTTCCAGGTCTCCAATGTGGGTGCAGGGGCCCAAGGCCCAAGGCCTGCTTACTCAGGCCATAGCAGAGAGCTGGATCAAAGTGGAGCAGCCGGGACTCGAACCAGTGCCCATATGGGATGCCGGCACTGCAGGTGGCGGCTTTATCAGCTATACCATAGTGCCAGCCCCAGCCAGTTTCATTTAAATGACAGCTGTTCCAACAGCTCAGTGTCTTGGGTGTGCCTGGCTATTGTGAGGTGCTTTCAGAAGGATGTAGCTCAGGAACTGGTTCTCTTACACACAGCAACTATGGAGTTTTCTGGGCAAAATTTGCACAATGGCACACATTTCCTCATTCCCAGATAGGGCCATGTGGTTGGTGGTCATGGAGATATCCCAGAGAGGGAGAGAGTCTCTTGCTACCAGCTTTCCTTTGAGCATGCCTCAAAACCTAGGGAAAAACTGAAGACAAGAATTTCCTATGAGACAGAAATGGGTTATGAGTTCTTTGATAACATTCCTCATCCCAAACAAGGTTTCAGAATCTAAAGCCTTGGACCTCCTGGGATGAAACTGCAAAGAAGGTAACAGCAAGGAAGACAATGCTACTACATTTCACAGACTGTCCTATAGAACTAGGGTAAAGACTTCACAGATTTCTTTAGAGATTTTAAATAATAGCTAGGAAAAATTTCCCCCTAGTCCTTTGGACCATAGTGGAATAGAAAGCAAAGAATAGAGTACTACTGGTGATAGGTCTGTATGATTGCATGTGCTCATGCTTTTAAGTAGAGTTATCCCTTAGTATCCATGGGAGATTGAATAAAATGGCATAGATTTGCATATTACATATGTGCATCCTCCCTTGTACTTTAACTTTTACTGATTGGTTTGAAAGGCGGAGAGACAGAGTGAAAGAGTAATCTCGGATTCACTGGTTTAATTCCCAGGTGTCCACAACAGCCAGGGCTGGAACAAGCCAAAGCCAGGAGCCTAGAACTCAATCTAGGTCTTCCATGTTGGTGGCAGGGACCCAAGTACTTGAGCCATCACCTGTTGCCTTCCAGGATAGGCACTATCAGGAAGCTGGAATGGAGGGCAGAGCTGGAACTCAAACCCAAGCCCCCTGATGGGGGATGCAGGTATCTCAAGGGTGGACTTAACCTATAGCACCAAACACTTGCCTTCTCCCTTTAAATTATTTGTGGATTACTTTTAATACTCAATACATCCCTTCATTCAGGGGGATTCAGGATAGTATTTGGCATGCAGCAGATTCAAGTTTTTGCTTTTTGGAATTTTCTAGAATTAAAAAAACATTTTATATGTTTAGTTGGTTGAATGTACAGATATGAAATATGTGGATATCAAGAGTCAACTGCTTTTATGTCATGGAAGGATAATCACAAAGCCAATGGCCAATGGCTGGCTCATAGGATGGGTATGTAGAGTTGGGAAATAGGAAAAAGGGTGGAGATACAGAGGCTGTTAACCTTTTTCTTTGTACTTCCCAAATCTGTTCAAATTGTTATAATTGTTTTCTTTTTATAAAGGTGTACTTATTTGAAAGGCAGAACATGTGTGTGTGAGAGTGTGTTGGAAATGGGGAAACAATCTTCCTCCTGCTGCTTTACTCCCCAAATGGCTGTAAATGCAACAGCCAGGGCTGGGCCAGGCTAAAGACAGCAGCAAGGAACACCATCTGGGTCTTCCATATGAGTAGCAGGGGCCCAAGTACTTGGGCCATCTTTTGCTGCTTTCTCATGTGCATTATCAGAAAGCCAAATTGGCAGCAGAGCAGCCAGGACTAATACCTGTGCTCCAATGAGATGCCGGCATAGCAAGCAGCAGTATACCATGATGCCAGCCCCCAATTTTTCCTTTACACATCTCCTATCTGTTCAGATAGTTATAATAAATATATTTATAAGGGTATAAAAATATTTCATATTTATTATTAGGAATAAAGCATTTTGAGGCTGGGAGGTCTGCTTATGTGCCCAAAACCGTCTAACAGAGGGGTTAAATCATAGACTTATTGATCAGGGAGGAGTAAGTGGTGCCATATGGAACTCCTTGGAGATGGTAGAAGCTACTCATTGGGCTGCACTGCCCCACAGAAGAGGCTAGGCCCAGCTGTTGGCTACTCCCCTGCAGGAGCCTGCAATTCCTCAGCTCCAACCTCCAGCTCTTGTCACTGCAGGCACCAGGAGCGATCAGTCAGAATCTGCCCATCCTGGGGCTGGGAGGCGGAGCTGGACACCCAGTGAGCTGACAACCAGAGAGTGCTGCAGTGGGCCTAGAGTCTCAGGTTAAGTCACAGCCAGCACCAAGCGGGCACTCTGGGGCTGGAGGGCACACTAGGAGTTGGCAAACATCTCATTTAGGTTGCCACATAATACTGAGTTGGGACTATGATTAGCACCCATCTTACAGATGAGAAAGACTTTTAGAAAGTAAATTGCCCATGATCAACACAAGTCTCTAGCAAATAAGAGAGTGTATATCGTTAAAGTCATATAGTATATTACATATGTCTCTGTGTAATACATATAATTAGGGGAAAATTCAGTATTTTAATTTTTATTTGAGAGATAGAAAAACAGGGAGGGAGGGAGGAAAGGAGGGCGTGCTGGTTCACTCCTAAATGCCCCAACAACCAAATCTGAGCTAGGGAGTCAGGAACCCCATCTAGTTCTGCCCTGTGTGTGGTAGGGACCCAAGTCTGCACTAGCAGGAAGCTAGAATCAGGAGTGGAACTGGGACTCGAACCCAAGTACTTGAACCAGTATCTTAATCACTAGCCCGAAGACCTGCCTCACATTTCATTTTAAAAAGTAGCAGGAAGTCCTGCTTGTGTGCCTGAGGTTGTCTGGAGGAGAGATTAAATCAGGACCTTGCTAATATGCAACCCGGAGAGTGCTGGGGCCTATTGAGCCCCTCGGACTAGGCGTGTGTAGAGCAGGATGTTGGCATACTTAGAGCAGGCATTACCGAGTCTCAGCTTTTCCAGCACTCCCTCACACCTGGGCAACCTCTAATCTGAAGTCTGCTAAAAAGCAACAACCTTCCTGGACTCATTCCAACCTTCCACAGTGTCTTATGTGTCACAGACACACACTTAATAGTAGTTGAGTAGTATGTTTTGGACACAACACTGACAGGACTCAGCTCACAAACAGGTGCGACTGGAACTTCTCCAAAGATACAGCAGTTAGATGCATGTCTCTCTGTGGGGAGAGCTTTAGTAGCCTGACTCCATGTACAGAAAGTGCCTCCAGAGGCCAGCATTGTAGCACAGTGGGAAAATCCACAATCTGCGATGCCCAGTTAGAGTCCCGGCTGCTCCAGTTCTGCTCCCTGCTAATTGCCTGGGAAAGTAGGGGAAGAGGACCCAAGTACTTGAGCTCTTGCAACTACTGGAGATCCGGTTGAAGCTTCTGGCTCCTGGCTTCAGTGTGGCCTAGCCTGGGCCATATGGCCATCTGGGGAGTGAACTAGCAGATGGAAGATCTCTCTGTCTCTCCTTCTCTCTATATAACTTTTGTCTTTCAAATAAATAAAATACATCTAAAAAAAAAGTGCCTCCATTTCTTCTATCCTTTCCTTTTCCTCTTCCTTCCCTTATAAAAATATTTCAGTTTGTACTCTGGGATAAGAGAAAAATGCGGCTCTACCCAATTTAGTTCTTCCTCTACTGATCTGATCAGAATAAACAAGAGCCTCCTAGGACTTGAAAAAAAATCCGTACTCAGATCTTGGATGAATTATTACAGAGAGGTTTTAATTGGCTGTGGCTGGCCTCTGACCTCTTGTACAGATTGATTTATGAGGTGAATTTGCCATCAACTGTTGGAAAAACTGATAGCACAGAGTGCCTGGTTGGAGACAGAAGTTGCTGTTTGAATGGAGCTTGGAAAATATTTATGCCATCCCTGATCCCACCTCGCATGCCCAGTATCATGCCTGCAAACACTCCCTAGGCATACTAATGGGTCTTGAATTAGCAGTACATGTTCTGCTTCCAGAATCAGATATGGTTGCCATTTTTCCAATCTGCAGGGAAAAAAATCATTAACTTAATGTATAGCATTATGTTTTCTTTCTTCATAATTGCTCTAAAAGCTGCTATGGGAGTTTACTTATGGTTTCTGGCTTTTTTAAAAGATTTATTTATTTGAAAGGCAGAGTTAGAGAGAGAGAGATTGTCCATCCACTGATTCACTCACCAAATGGTCTCAACCACCAGGGTTGGACCAGGCTGAAGCTAAGATCCAGGAGCTTCGTCCGCGTCTCCTATATGGGTGGCAGAGGCCCAAATACTTGGGCCATCTTCTGCTGATTTCCCAGGTGCATTAGCAGGGAGCTGGATTGGAAGTGGAGCAGCCAGGACTCCCACTGGCACCCATATAGGATGCCAGCACCAATGGCTGGGGCTTAACTCAGTATGTCACTGCACCAGTCTCAGTTTCTATTGTTTTTTCATAACTTTTTTTTTTTTTTGAGAGGTAGGAAGAGAGAGAGATGGGGGAAGGGGGTGGGGGAGAGAGAGAGTTCTCCCATCTGGTAGTTCACTCCTTAAATGCCTGTAACTGCTGAGGCTGGCCAGGCTGAAACCAAGACCCAGGAACTCAATCAGGGTTTCCCATGTGGAAGCAGGGAGCCAACTACTTGAGCCATCACCTGCTGCCTCCCAGGGTGCTCATTAGCAGGAAGCTGAAATTGGGACCAGAGCTGGGACTTCAACACATGTACTCCAGTATGGGATGCAGGCACCCAACCCAGCATCTTAACTACCAGGGCAAACACCCACCCCCCAAGGTTTCTCCTCTAGCATGAAAGTGATTTGTTCTTTCATTCCCTTTTCCCTCATTTTAGTCTTTCATTCAGTCCTTCAGGCGACATGATGAGCTCTCCTTGAGAACTACTCCCTGGAAGATTCTGGAGAAGTCCCGGGACCATAGCAGAGCAGTTTCTCTCCTCTTGCTCAATGAAGAAAGTCAAAATTTGCTGAGATAGGGCAGCACTGTGGTGTAGAAGATTAACTCTCCGCCTGCAGCACCAGCATCCTATATGGACATCAGTTTGAGTTCCAGCAGCTCCACTTCTGACCCAGCTCCCCGCTAACATGCCTGGGAAAGCAGCAGAAGATGATTTAGGCCCCTGCACCCACATGAGAGACCTGGGTGAAGCTCCGGGCTCCTGGCTTTGGCCTGGCCCAGCCCTGGCCATTGCAGGCACTTGGGGAGTAAACCACTGGATGGAAGATTCTCTCCCTCTCTCTCTCCACCCACCCTCTTTCTCTCTGTGTGTGTGTTTTTCTGCCTTTCAAATAAACAAATAAATCTTTTTTAAAAAAATTTGCTGAGAGAGCAGCATTGCTGGCTCCAGACTGACCCACATCCCTGGCCCCAGACACCCTTAGAATAATGGGGGACCTGTGCTCAGTGATATTTTTCTTCAGGTCATATTATTTGAAGGATGTAGGACACAGTTCAAACCCAATGAGCCATTCTTAGACAATGTCTTGGAGATAAGTGAAGTATTTCCTTATATGAATCATGCATGCACTGTATGCTATTCTGATTATAGTCACCTTCTGCCTGGCCCCTGTCTTCCTTCTCCAACAAGCTTCTAAACCTGCACGGCACTATTCTAGGTAGAGGAATAATAGTTTTCTGTTGACCTTGTTCATTCATTCATTCATTCATTCATCCATCACATATTTGTTGAACACCTACCATGAATAGCTTTTCAGTAGGCACCTGGTAAACCAGGGTGAATAAAATAGGTGTGAATTTTACCCTCATGGGGCTTAGATGCTATAGGAAACTGTACACTGAACAAGTCAAACACACATGACTGTATCATGGCAAATCATGATGAGTGCTGAAAAGGAAGAAAGGCAGGATGTGAGAGAATAAAAGGGGCTGGCAACATTACAGCTGGCAGTCATGGAAGGAGCCCCTCAAGATGGGACATTTAAGCTGAGACCTGAAGAAAAGAGACAGTCATGGTGGGGGGGAGATATTCCAGGCAGAAGAGTCACACATGTAAAGGCCTTGCATAGGAGTAGGGTCAGGGTTGAGTGGGTACAAGTGAAGAACATAAAAGGACTTGTGTGGGTGAAGTGTGATGAGCAATGCCAAGGTGCATACGTGGTCAGAAGACCAGCATAATTTTGGGATTTGCTGCCCAGATTCAGAAGTCTGATCATTGTTCAGTGTGCAACAGGATGACAGGGTCCCTATGGAACCTCACGAATACCCTGCAGGGAACCTCTGGCTGAAGAAGGTCTGTTGTCAGCCTTGAAGCAAATTAAACATGGTTTAGTGCATTTCTTTTAATATTTTCCAATACATATTGTTTACCCTGTATGTTCATTACACAATCAGGATATCATCTGCTTCTGTTCACATCATGTGTCATATTAGTGTCCCCTTGCTACCAAATATTCTTCTATAACATGTTTCATGATGTCACAGAATTTCTAGTATGGATGTACCATAATGCATCTAGCCTGTCTAGCTTACATAACATTAAAAAATTGATAACAACGAGACTGGCGCTGTGGTGTAGTGGGTAGAGCCGCCACCTGCAGTGCCAGCATCCCATCTGGGCACCAGGTTTGAGTTCCGGCTGCTCCATTTCCAATCCAGCTCTCTATTATGGCTGGGAAAGCAGCAGAAGATGGTGCAAGTGTTTGGACCCCTGCACCTGCATGGGAGACCCGGAAGAAGCTCCTGGCTCCTGGCTTCAGATCTGTCCTGCTCTGGCTATTGCAGCCATTTGTGAAGTGAACCAGTGGATGGAAGACTTTCCCTCTCCCCAACCCCCTCACCCCTGCCAACTCTCTTTAACTCCACCTTTCAAATAAATAAATAAATCTTCAAAAAATGATAACAACTAATATGCGCAAAACATAATGTACACATTAACCTTGGCACACATGTACCAGATAACTTCCTTAGGAAAAGCCACTGGAAGTGAAATTCCTGAGCCAATAGAGGTATCTATTTTATGACTGGATTGAAAGTGTTCGAGGTGTCAGCCTGAAAGTTGTCAACTTATTCACCCAGGAGGGAAGATTGAGAGCATCCACTTCTACAAGAGGACTCTGTCGCTCCCCCTCTTCGTGGAGGAACGACACTGAACCCTGCGCTGTTCTTTCGTCTGCTCGGCCCTCCCCGGGTTTGCTGCTGGTTCTTCCCGGGTTGGCTACTATCCCTTCCACCTCCGTGGAAGGGCAGTTCCCCCTGGCCGCATTCCCCACTTCCGCAGGGGAGCGGCACACCGCCGGCCGGCTCTCTCGGGGGCTGCACGGGTGTTCCTTCAGCTAGATGTTCCCCATAGATGTTCCCGGTGCATGCCGTCTCTCTCCTCCTTTATAGTCCTCCTCCGCCAATCCCAACTCGGCTGCCCACACGCCGAGTACGCTGCTCTCCAATCAGGAGCAAGTCCTACAGTTAATTGGTTGAACTGGAGGCAGCTGTGCGGAAGCTGTTTACTTCTCTCCCAGCGCCATATTGTGGGAGAGCAGATGCATAGAATAAGTCTTAATTCCAGTAACAGTCTAGTCCGAGCTGCTCCCCACAGACTCTTTCAAATGGTGTGGACTGAGCTGCAGGAAACTGGTAGCACTGCTCTGGCCCAGTTGGGTGAAGCCTCTCATAAGCTTTGTGCATTGAAGGTGAGATACTTAAAGACCCTAAAGGACTCAGTTTCTTTTTTTGTAAAATAGAGGAGATATTAATATTTGCCTCACAGAGTTGAAGCAAAAATTAAGAGAAAAATCATCTATGGAAAACACTTCACATACTGCCTTCCTGCAGTAAGCATTCATTGAAAGTTGGTGTTTTAGTTCTCTCCTGCACACGCGTGTGTGTCTGAATGATGAGGGTGGATTTGGTCACTCTCTTGAGCAAATGGAAAAAGGAAAATCCCCATCCCCATTATCGCATCTTTTAGGTACTGAATAAAATGCTTACCCACTTTCTCCTGGCAACTGAGAGCATCATCTCCTAGTCAAAGGTGGAAGCTCTCCCACATGGACCTTTCTTGTCCGGTCACCTTTGCCTTGCCCTGGGCTTAGAGACTGCTTCATCACCTGCTTACATTAGGAGCTTGTACTTGAGCTGGAAAGAGAAGCCCCATCAGTCTGGGGTTTGAAGGCTGGTGCTTGCCTCTCACAGGTGGTGTGGCCTTGGGTGATTTGCTTCCATTCTCTGAGCCTCATTTTCCCTTCCTGTAAGATCACCTCTCGCTGTGCTTTGAGGATTAAGTGAGATTAACATAAGCAAGGGCACTTAACCTCTGCTGTGTAAATCAGTGAATGATGGTGAACCGAAATCTCTTACCCACCTCCCAAGCAATGACGAGTAGATCTGGGCACACAGAACTTCCTACATTAATGAGAAAAGACATCTGCTTTTAGGTACAGCTCAGTCTTCTATTCCCACAATGATCAACTGCCTTTCCCCTCTCAAATACTGCCTAAAACATTCACAGTGACCCTGACTTATAACCAAGATAAGAACACATAAGTGATAAGGATGCATGTAAGTCTCCTGACACATTGAAAAGTTATTTGAGAGATAAGCTTGACCTCCAGTTTTTCTATTTTGCCAAGCTAGAGGAACTGAAATGGCCAAGAGGTCCAAGGCGCCCAGGAGCTCAGTAACCTGAGGACTGGGAAGAGACCTGAGCTCATGGAGGGTCTCAGAAAGTGGCAGCAACAGAGAACCACTGCTCCTGCACAGCTCACTGTGAAAGCTGCATTCAGCCCATTAGTGGTGATGGCCTGACCGTCATCAGGCCACAGGCGACTTGGGCATCTGTGGATTTCATGTGGGGTAGGAGTGGTGAGAAATTAGCCTAGGAAATGATAATCAGAAAAAGCTTGAGAGGTTCAGGAACTTAAAAATCCTAACGCAAATGGTGCTGGGGTTTAGTAAAGTGCAAGAAGTGTTCCCTAAGGCTTCATGTGTTGGAATTTAATCCCCATTATAAAATATGAAGAGGATGGAAACTTAATTGGGCCATGGCGTTTAGAGGTAGGGCCTTAAAGATGTGACCATGACTAGACAAAGTCATTAGGGTGGGGCCCTGTGATTAATCCTGATGGCTTTATAAGCAGTCATACATGTGTGCACTCCTTGTCTCTTTCCATGTGATCTTCTGTATTGTACAAAGACCATCACCAGCTAACACTTTGCACCTCCAGAACCGTGGGTCACAATTAACCTCTTTTCTGCCAGAGCCAGAGCTGGGCCAGGCCAAAGCCAGGAACTCCATGTGGGTTTCCCACATGGGTAGAGGGGCACAGGGGCCATCATCTGCTGCTTTCCCAGGAGTAATTTTCAGGAAGCTGGATTGGAAGCAGAGCAGTGGGACTCAAAATGGCACTCTGATATGGGATGCAGGCATTGAAGGCAATGGCTTAAACTGCTGCACCACAACGCTGGCCCCTCCTATCTTTTTATTCCTTCATCATTAGTACAGTTGTTAAAATAATGCACATCACAGGGGAAGAATGGTGGGTGGATTCAAAGCCAACAGTTAGAATGACAAGAACTGAAGAAGGGCATTTGCTCGTATAAAGACATTGGCCCAGTAATCACTACTGGGCAAAGAGGCCATGGTGAGACAGGAAACCAGAGAACAAGTAGGGTCTCTTGAGAGCCATATTGATCCCT
The DNA here is from genome assembly GCF_964237555.1 of Oryctolagus cuniculus. Classification (NCBI taxonomy): domain Eukaryota; kingdom Metazoa; phylum Chordata; class Mammalia; order Lagomorpha; family Leporidae; genus Oryctolagus; species Oryctolagus cuniculus. Next base: position 33,427,167 of record NC_091432.1, read on the forward strand.
TACAAAGCATACCCCGGGGAGGCTGGTTATGGGGGAAAAACCACTATAATCCAAAAGTTGTACTTTTGAAATTTATATTTATTACATAAAAGTTTTCTAAAAAAAGATAATCATGGGGTGGGGGAGTGGGTGGGAAGAATTACTATGTTCCTAATGTTGTATTTATAAGATATATACAAGTAAAAAATAAGTTCATGGAAGGTGGGGGAAAAAAGTGATAGGCAAGCGAGGTGGCAGACACATTAATCAGCTTGACTTAATCATCATGTATCACAAACATATCACCACATACTCCATAAAAGTATACTATTATGATTTGTCAAATCAACATAAAATTAACCATAAAAATCTTTCAATAAGAAAAAAAAGCATGCCCCGATGACTTGATGACATCCCCCTCTGCTACCGCCTCTTAACATTGCCACACTCAGGACCACACTCTCACCACAAGAGGACTTGAAGACAAACCTAAACCATATCCAAACCATGGCATGGTGTATGTATTATGATTTCCATTTTACAGATAATACATGAAAGAACAGAGAGGATATATAATTTTTGCTAAGCCATGCAGCTAATAAGCAGCAGAGCTGAAACTGATACCTCAGCAGGTGGCTGAACAACAAAAATAACTTACCAGGCCTCCGAGAGTCATACTGATTACAAGGATGCAGGCTTGTTCATCAAACTCTAGACCTGTTTACTTGTCCTGTTCACAGGGCTCCTGCCTGTGGGCCTCTGGTGTCCCAGCTGGCCTCATCTTACCTACTCAGACGACACTGCTCCCTGCACATGCACTCTACATTCCAGCCCAGTCTCCCCCAGCACCCTCTATTGTGTGCTCCCACACAGAACTGTGGCTTTGCACCCATCTGGGCATCTGGATGAAGCATCTAGGAAAGCTCCCCAGGTTTCACTTCTATCTTCATTCCCATCTCCCTGACTCTGGATTGAGCTATCTAGTTCCTATGTGAAGACTTCAAAAAGGTCATAGAAAATAGAATTGAAACATGTTTGTTAATTAGAAATCTATTAGTTTTTTTTTTTTTTGTAATAGTTCATCCGGATGAATATAGATGTAAAAATCATCAATAGGCCAGCGCCCGGCTCAATAGGCTAATCCTCCACCTGTGGCGCCAGCACACCGGGTTCTAGTCCTGGTTGGGGCACCGGATTCTGTCCCGGTTGCCCCTCTTCCAGGCCAGCTCTCTGCTGTGGCCCGGGAGTACAGTGGAGGATGGCCCAAGTGCTTGGGCCCTGCACCTGCATGGGAGACCAGGAGAAGCACCTGGCTCCTGGTTTCGGATCAGCGCAGTGCACAGGCCACAGTGCCCCGGCCACAGCGGCCATTGCAGCGTGAACCAACAGTAAAGGAAGACCTTTCTCTCTGTCTCTCTCTCTCTCTCTCACTGTCCACTCTGTCTGTCAAAAAAAAAAAAAATCATCAGCAAAATATAAGCTAATCAAATCCAACAACATATCAGAAAGATCATTCACCCATATCAAGTGAGATTTTTCCTGGTATGCAGGAATGGTTCAATATTTGCAAATCAATCAATTCGATACATCACATTAACAAACTGAAGAACAAAAAATGTATGATTATCTCAGATGCATAAAAAGCATTTGATAAAATATAATATCCTTTCATGAAGAAAACCTTAAGCAAATTGCATTTAGAAAGAACATTCCTCAACACAATAAAGACAATTTATGACAAACCTACAGCCAGCATCTTATTGAATGGAAAAAAGTTGGAAGCATTCACCCAGAACCAGACAAGGGTACCTACTCTCACCAACGCTCTTCAATACTGTATTCAAAGTTTTAGACAAAGCCGTTAGGCAAGAAAGAGAAATCAAAGGGATACAAATTGGGAGGAGGATGTCAAACTATCCCTATTTGCATATTCTAAATATAGGAGATCCAAAAATTCCACTGAGACTATTGCAAATCATAAAAGAGTTTGGTAAAGTGGTAGGTTATAAAATTAACACAAAAATCAATAGCTTTTTTTAAAAAGACTTATTTATTTGAAAGCCAGAGTTACACAGAGAGAGGAAAGGCAGAGAGAGAGAGGTCTTCCATCCAATGGTTCACTCCCCAGTTGGCCGCCATAGCTGGAGCTGCGCCTATTCAAAGCCAAGAGCCAGGAGCTTCTTCTGGGTCTGCAACGTGGGTGCATAACAATATCAGATTTCAAGACATCTACAGGGCAATTGTAATCAAATCAGCCTAGTACTGGCACAAAAATAGATGTCTAGACCAATAGAATACAATAGAAACTCCAGAAATCGACCTATGCATCTAGAACAACTTATTTTTGACAAAGGAACTAAAGTCAGTCGCTGGAGCAAGGACAGTCTCTTCAATAAATGGTGTTGGGAAAACTAGCTCTCTACATGCGGAAGTATGAATTAGACCCCTACCTTACACCTTACACAAAAATCCACTCAAAATTGATCAAAGACCTAAATCTGTGGCCTAATACCATCAAATCACTAGAAAAAATTGGGGAAATTCTATAAAACATAGTCATAGTCAGACTTTTTAGAAAAGACCCCAGAAGCACAGGCAATCAAAGCCAAAACTGACAAATGGGATTACATCAAGCTGAGCAGCTTTTGTGCTGCAAAAGGAACACTCAGCAAAGTGAAGAGGCGACCAACAGAATGGGAGAAAATATTTGCAAACCATGTAACTGATAAACAATTAGCATCTAGAATCTATAAAGAGCTCAAGAAATTCAACAATAACAAAACAAACAATCCAGTTAAGAAATGGGCAAAGGAATTGAGGGAATTTTTCAAGAGAGGAAATTCAAATGGCCAATAGACACTTGAAAAAATGGTCAGGATCATTAGCCATCAGGGAAATACAAATGAATTTCACAATGAGGTTTCACCTTACCCCAGTTAGAATGGCTTTCATACAGAAATCAACAAACAACAAATACTGGTGAGAATGTGGAGGAAAAGGTACCCTCATCAACTGTTGGTGGGAATGTAAATTGGTCCAGCCACTGTGGAAGACAGTATAGATACCTCAGAAATCCGAATACACACTTACCATATGATCCAGACATCCCGCTACTGGGAATTTACCCAAACCAAAAGAAATCAGCGTATGAAAGAGTGCTTTGTACCACCATGTTTATTGCAGGCCAATTCACAATAGCCAAGATACAGAGTCAATCCAGATTTCCATCAACTCAAGACTGAATAAAGAAATTACGGTACATATACAATATGGAATACAGCTCACCTGAAAAAAAAGAAATCTTGTCTTTTGCAACAAAAATGGATGTAACTGGAGAGCATTATACTTAATCCCAAAATGACTGATATTGTATGTTTTCCCTAATCAGAAGTAACTAATATATTATCTAAAATGTAATGTATTGGAATGAAATAGACATTTTGAGATTTGATGATTGTTACAGCCCTTGTTTCTTCTGTTGAGAAACAGTATTTTCTTCATACTATTTATTGAACTCTTTTGCTTAGTATAAGGTTAACCTTATGATCATTAAGTAAACTGAAAGTAGACCTTGGGGCCGGTGCTGTGGCTCACTTGGTTAATCCTCTGCCTTGCAACGCCGGCATCCCATATGGGTGCCAGGTTCTAGTCCTGGTTGCTCCTCTTCCAGTCCAGCTCTCTGCCGTGGCCTGGGAGGGCAGTAGAGGATGGCCCAAGTGCTTGGGCCCCTGCTCCCGCATGGGAGACCAGGAAGAAGCACCTGGCCCCTGGCTTCGGATCAGCGTAGTGCCGGCCATGGCAGCCATCCAGGGAGTGAACCAATAGAAGGAAGACCTTTCTCTTTCTCTTTCTCTCTCTCTCTCTCTCTCTCTCTCTCTCTCTGTCTATAACTCTACCTGTCAAATGAATAAGTTTAAAAAAAAAAGAAAAGAAAAAAAAGTAGGTCTCTGTAAAAATTAAGAGTGGGAATGGGAGAGGGAGGAGGAAGAAGGGTTGGAGCATAGTGGGAGGGAGGGAAGTATCACTACATTCCTAAACCTGTATTTCTTAAATAAAATTTAAAAAATAAAATATATTAAAAATAGAAAAAATGTGGTAGGGTGATCATTAAAAATTTTAAGTTGGTTCCATAGTCTTCAAATGCATTATCACTTTTATAACTGTTTAACTTTATCTAGCAATAACTTAAAACTTTATCACTGGAGCCCGCACTGTGGTGTCGTGGGCCAAGTCTCTGCCTATAGAGTCAGCAATCATAAGGGCGCCATTTCAAGTCCCGGCTGTGCCTCTTCCAATCCAGTTCTTTGCTATGGCCTAGGAAAGCAGTAGAAGATGGCCCAAGTGCTTAGGCCCCTGCACCCACATGGGAAACCTGGAGAAGCTCTTGGCTCCTGGCTTCAGATCGGCTCATCTCTGGCCATTGTGGCCATATGGGGAGTGAACCAGAGGATGGAAGAGCTCTCTCTGTCTCTCCCTTTCTCTGTCTGTACCTCTACCTCTCAAATATATAAATCTTAAAAAAAAAACCTTATCACTATGATCTTCTCACCTACTAAGTACTTTTTGTTCTCAAGAAATAATTGTGAAATGAATACAGACATAGGAAAATTTAAAGACTCTTTGTCAGGGCTGGTGTTGTGACATATTTGACAAAGCAGGTTAAGCTGCCTCCTGTGATGCCAGTATCACACATGGGTGCTGGTTCAAGACTCAGCAACTCTACTTCCAATCCAGCTCCATGCTAATGCTCCTGGAAAACAGTGGAAGATAGACTAAGTGCTTGGATCCCTGCACCCAGGTTCCTGGCTCCGGGCTTTGGCCTGGCCCAGCCCTGGCTATTGTAGCCACTTGGGAAGTGAACCACCAGATGGAAGATCTCTTCCTCATTCTGTCTCTCCTACTCTCTCTGTAATTCTTGATTTCAAGTAAATTTTTTTAAAAACATTTTGTTACATATTGAAAAAAAATTTACCAAATTACTTTGCTATTTTATGAATTTTAATACTGTTGAATTTGTTTTTCTTCTAGTTATAGATGTAATATGCAACTTGTGAAAATGACCATTAGTTATTTTCTAAACTTTATTTCTTTTTAGAAATTGGAAATGCACCAAATAAATGAGCTTTCAATGCAGCTCAAGGATCTAGAAAAACTGCAACAAGCCAGACCTAAATCTAGTAGAAGAGAAATAATTAAAATCAGAGAAGAAATCAACAGGATTGAATAAAAAAAAAAAACATTTAAAAAAATCAGCCAAATGAAGAGCTGGTTTTTTGAAAAAATAAACAAAATTGACACCCCATTGGCCCAACTAACTAAAAAAGGAAAAAAAAAAAAGACCCAAGTCAATAAAATCAGTGATGAAAAAGGAAATGTAACAACAGACACCACAAAAATAAAAAGAATCATCAGAAATTACTACAAGGAATTGTATGCCAGCAAACAGGGAAATCTATCAGAAATGGATAGACTACTGGACACATGCAACCTACGTAAATTGAACCAGGAAGACATCGAAAACCTCTACAGACCCATAACTGAGACAGACATTGAAACAGTAATAAAGGCCCTCCCAACAAAGAAAAGCCCAGGACCAGATGGATTCACTGCTGAATTCTACCAGACATTTAAAGAAGAACTAACTCCATTTCTTCTCAAACTATTCAGAACAATCGAAAAAGAGAGAATCCTCCCAAATTCTTTCTATGAAGCCAGCATCATGTTAATCCCTAAGCCAGAGAAAGATTCAGCATTGAAAGAAAATTACAGACCAATATCCCTAAAGAACATAGATGCAAAAATCCTCAATAAAATTCTGGCCAATAGAATGCAACAACACATCAGAAAGATCATCCTCCCAGACCAAATGGGATTTATCCCTGGTATGCAGGGATGGTTCAATGTGCACAAATCAATCAATGTGATACACCACATTAACAGACTGCAGAAGAAAAACCATATGATTATCTCAACAGACGCAGACAAAGCATTCAATAAAATACAACACCCTTTCATGATGAAAACTCTAAACAAACTGGGTATAGAAGGAACATTCCTCAATACAATCAATGCAATTTATGAAAAACCCATAGCCAGCATCCTATTGAATGGGGAAAAGTTGGAAGCATTTCCACTGAGATCTGGTACCAGACAGGGATGCCCACTCTCACCACTGCTATTCAATATAGTACTGGAAGTTTTAGCCAGAGCTATGAGGCAAGAAAAAGAAATTAAAGGGATACAAACTGGGAAGGAAGAACTCAAACTATCCCTCTTTACAGATGATATGATTCATTATTTAGGGGATCCAAAGAACTCTACTAAGAGACTGTTGGAACTCATAGAAGAGTTTGGCAAAATACTCTCATGGGCATTTCAGCCAGATCCGCATGCCTTAAGGGCTGATTATGAGGCCAGAGTGCTGTTTAGGACAGCTGCCATTCTATGGGTCTGCTGTGTATCTCACTTCCCATGTTGGATCATTCTCTCCCTTTTTGATTCTATCAGCTAGTATTTGCAGACACTATTCTTGTTTATGTGATTCCTTTGGTTCTTAGTCCTATCATTACAATCAATTGTGAACAGAAATTGATCACTGGGACTAGTGAGATGGCATTGGTACATGCCACCTCAATGGGATTGAATTCGAATCCCCTGGTATGTTTCTAACTCTACTGTTTGAGGTAAGTCAGCTTGAGCATGTCCCGAATTGCACATCTCTTCCCTCTCTTATTCCCACTCTTATATTTAACAGCAATCACTTTTCAGTTAAGTTTCAGCACTTAAGAAGAATTGTGTATTGATTACAGTATTCAACCAAAAGTATTAAGTAGAACAAACAAAAAAAAATACTAAGAGGGATAACATATCAAGTTGCTCATCAACAGTCAGGGTGAGGGCTGATCAAGTCACTGTTTCTCATAGTGTTCATTTCACTTTAACAGGTTTCCTTTTTGGTGCTCAGTTAGTTGTCACCTATCAAGGAGAACAAGTGGTATTTGTCCCTTTGGGATTGGCTTATTTCACTCAACATAATGTTTTCCAAATTCCTATCAGGGATCACTTTTCAGTTAAAATTTAAACACCTAAGAATGCCCATGAGAGTATTTCAGGCATGGAAAGCCAAGACACTCTGGGGGAAAAAAAAACCTAAATGAAAGATCTCCGTGAGTGAGATCCCAGTGGAAAGAATGGGTCATCAAAGAAGGAGGTACCTTTCTCTGAAGGGAGGAGAGAACTTCCACTTTGACCATGGCCTTGTCTAAAAATTATCAGAGTCAGTGAACTCAGGGGACTTCCATAGCCTTGGCAGCTCATGACAAGAGCCTAGGGTGATTACTGACGCCATAAACAAGAGTGTCAATTTGTTAAGTCAACAACAGGAGTCACTGTGCACTTACTCCTCATGTAGGATCTCTGTCCTTAATGTGTTGTTCAATGTGAATTAATGCTATAACTAGTACTCAAACAGTATTTTTCACTTTATGTTTCTGTGTGGGAGCAAACTGTTGAAATCTTTACTTAATGTATGCTAAACTGATCTTCTGTATATAAAGAGAATCGAAAATGAATCTTGATGTGAATGGAAGGGTAGAGGGAGTAGATAAGGGGAGGGTTGCGGGTTGGAGGGATATTATGGAGGGGAAGCCATTGTAATCAATATTCTGTACTTTGGAAATTTATATTTATTAAATAAAAGTTAAAAAAAGTAAATGTAAAAAAAAAGAAGAGTTTGGCAAAGTAGCAGGATATAAAATCAATGCACAAAAATCAACAGCCTTTGTATACACAGGCAATGCCATGGCTGAGGAAGAACTTCTAAGATCAATCCCATTCACAATAGCCACAAAAACAATCAAATACCTTGGAATAAACTTAACCAAGAACGTTAAAGATCTCTACGATGAGAATTACAAAACCTTAAAGAAAGAAATAGAAGAGGATACCAAAAAATGGAAAAATCTTCCATACTCATGGATTGCAAGAATCAACATCATCAAAATGTCCATTCTCCCAAAAGAAATTTATAGAGTCAATGCGATACCAATCAAAATACCAAAGACATTCTTCTCAGATCTGGAAAAAATGATGCTGAAATTCGTATGGAGACACAGGAGACCTCAAATAGCTAAAGCAATCTTGTACAACAGAAACAAAGCTGGAGGCATCACAATACCAGATTTAAGGACATACTACAGGGCAGTTGTTATTAAAACAGTATGGTACTGGTACAGAAACAGATGGATAGATCAATGGAACAGAATTGAAACACCAGAAATCAATCCAAACATCTACAGCCAACTTATATTTGACCAAGGATCCAAATCAATCCCTGGAGTAAGGACAGTCTATTCAACAAATGGTGCTGGGAAAACTGGATTTCCATGTGCAGAAGCATGAAGCAAGACCCTTACCTTACACCTTACATAAAAATCCACTCAACATGGATTAAAGACCTAAATCTATGACCCGACACCATCAAATTATTAGAGAACATTGGAGAAACCCTGTAAGATATTGGCACTGGCAAAGACTTCTTGGAAAAGACCCCGGAAGCACAGGCAGTCAAAGCCAAAATTAACATTTGGGATTGCATCAAATTGAGAAGTTTCTGTACTGTAAAACAAACAGTCAGGAAAGTGAAAAGGCAACCGACAGAATGGGAAAAAATATTTGCAAACTATGCAACAGATAAAGGGTTGATAACTAGAATCTACAAAGAGATCAAGAAACTCCACAACAACAAAACAAACAACCCACTTAAGAGATGGGCCAAGGACCTCAATAGACATTTTTCAAAAGAGGAAATCCAAATGGCCAACAGGCACATGAACAAATGTTCAGGATCACTAGCCATCAGGGAAATGCAAATCAAAACCACAGTGAGGTTTCACCCCACCCCGGTTAGAATGGTTCACATACAGAAATCTACCAACAACAGATGCTGGAGAGGATGTGGGGAAAAAGGGACACTAACCCACTGTTGGTGGGAATGCAAACTGGTTAAGCCACTATGGAAGTCAGTCTGGAGATTCCTCAGAAACCTGAATATAACCCTACCATACAACCCAGCCATCCCACTCCTTGGAATTTACCCAAAGGAAATGAAATTGGCAAACAAAAAAGCTGTCTGCACCTTAATGTTTATTGCAGCTCAATTCACAATAGCTAAGACCTGGAATCAACCCAAATGCCCATCAACAGTAGACTGGATAAAGAAATTATGGGACATGTACTCTATAGAATACTATACAGCAGTCAAAAACAATGAAATCCTGTCATTTGCAACAAAATGGAGGAATCTGGAAAACATCATGCTGAGTGAAATAAGCCAGTCCCAGAGGGACAAATATCATATGTTCTCCCTGATCGGTGACAAGTAACCGAGCACCAAAAAGAAAACCTGTTGAAATGAAATGGACATTATGAGAAACAGTGACTTGATCAGCCCTTGTCCTGACTGTTGATGTACAACTTAATACTTTATCCCTTTTAGTATTTTTTTGTTCTATTTAGTACTATTGGTTGAACTCTGTAATTAACACACAATTATTCTTAGGTGTTTAAATTTAACTGAAAAGTGATCCCTGTTAAATATAAAAGTGGGAATAAGCGAGGGAGGAGATGTACAATGTGGGACATGCTCAAGCTAACTTGCCCCAAATGGTAGAGTTAGAAATGTGCCAGGGGATTCCAATACAATCCCATCAAGGTTGCATGTACCAATGCCATCTCACTAGTCAAAGTGATTGATTTCAGTTCACAGTTGATCATATTGATAGGTCTAAGAGTCAAAGGGATCACATAAACAAGGCTAGTGTCTGCTAATACTAACTGATAGAATCAAAAAAGGAGAGAACAATCCAACATGGGAAGCAGGATACACAGCAGACTCTTAGAATGGCAGATGTCCTAAATAGCACTCTGGCTTTCTGGCTTCGGAATCAGCCCTTAAGGCGTTCAGATCTGGCTGAAGAGCCCATGAGAGTATTTTAGGCATGGAAAGCCAAGACACTCTGGAAAAAAAAAAAAAAAAACACCTAAATTAAAGATCTCTGCGAGTGAGATCCCAGTAGAAAGAACGGGCCATCAAAGAAGGAGGGACCTTTCTCTGAAGGGAGGAATGAACTTCCACTTTGACTATGACCTTGTCTAAATAAGATCAAAGTCGGTGAACTCAAAAGGCTTCCATAGCCTTGGCAACTCATCGCAAGAGCCTAGGGAGATTACTGACGCCATAAACAAGAGTGTCAATTTGTTAAGTCAACAACAGGAGTCACTGTGCACTTACTCCTCATGTAGAATCTCTGTCCTTAATGTGTTGTTCAATGTGAATTAATGCTATAACTAGTACTCAAACAGTATTTTACACTTTATGTTCTGTGTGGGTGCAAACTGTTGAAATCTTTACTTAATATATCCTAAACTGATTTTCTGTATATAAAGATAATTGAAAATGAATCTTGATGTGAATGGAATGGGAGAGGGAGCGGGAGTTGGGAGGGTTGCAGGTGGGAGAGAAGTTATGGGGGAAAAAAGCCGTTGTAATCCATAAGCTATACTTGGGAAATTTATATTTACTAAATAAAAGTAAAAAAAATAAACTTTATTTCTTAAAATTTATGTTTCTTAAAAATTATGTTTATGCTTTGTTCCAGTGGATACAACTGCACCTTTGGCAGTTGGGACTGGACAATTCTTTTGCTGGTGGTGGGGCTGTTCCATGAGCTGTAGGGTACTTAGCTGCTTTTCTGGCCTCTATCCACTGGATTCCAGCAGTGTCCCATCCCCAAAACTGTGACAACCAAAGGTGTCTCTAGATGTTGCTGAGTCTCCTGGGAAGCAAAATCACCCACTGAGAACCCGCGCTGTAGAATTTTCAAGGCATACAATAACAACAGTGGTATGGCCATTCCCAGCTTCCTTCCGACTTTACAGGGAATAATGCCTCTAGTGCTTTCTTGTTAAATCTATCTGTGTAGGGGAGGTCATTTGCCATAGCAGTTCAGGGGCCACTTGGGACCCTTGCATCCCATATCAGACTGCCTAATCTGAATCCTGGATTTTCTGTTTCCTACCCAGCTTCCTGCTAATGTACACCCTAGGAAGTAGCAGGTGATGGCTCAAGGATTTGAGTCCGTGCCATCCACATGCAAACCTGGATGGAGTTCCTGGGTCCCGACTGCAGCCTGCCCAGCGCTGGTTATTGTGGGCTTTTGGGAGTGAACCAGTGTATGGAAGATCTGTCTTTCTCTTTGTCTTTTAAATAAAATGAAAATAAATTTTTAAAAAATTGAATGTATAGTTTAGCAGGGGAAGTCTTTGTAGGTTAAATAAATAGAATTTTGCTGCAGTACTGGTACACAAAGGCATTTCTTTCTTGATTTTTTAAAAAATATAGTGCTTTGCCAAACTTTGTTTTGTATCTTTGTCAAATTGTTATGAATGATATACTACTATATAGTTTCAGTGCTCTGTGATTATGTAAAATTTACTAGGTAGGAGTGAAATCTTTTCATTTGGTTATCATTTATAGTCCCTGCATCTATTCTTCCTGAACTCTGGACTTTTCACTCTTTATTTATTAAATAAACTCTTACTAACCTCTTTAAGCCTTTGACAAAAATGTCAATTAAAAATATGTTATCTTGGGGCCAGCACTGTGGTGTAGCGGGTGAGGCCGCTGCCTACAGTGTTGGCATACCATATGGGTGCCAGTTTGAGTCCTGGTTGCTCCACTTCCACTCCAGCTCTCTGCTCTGGCCTGGAAAAGCAATGGAAAATGGTCCCGGCCCTGGGGCCCCCTGCACCTGCATGGGAGACCTGGAAGCAGCTCCTGGCTTCTGGCTTAGGAGTGGTCCAGCTCCGACTGTTTTTTGGACATTTGTGGAGTGAACCAACAGATGGGGGACCTCTCTCTATCTCTGTCTCTGCCTTTGCCTCTCTGTGACTCCACCTTTCAAACAATGGATAAATCTTTTAAAAAATATGTTATCTCAAATATTAGAAAAACACATTAAGGTGCAATGAGTATTGATTAGTGATAATGCAGAATAAATTCTTGGGAATCTAAAAGAATTCATGCAATTCAGCAGACCCTATAGGTCAATGCTGGACTGGGGTGTGTGTGTGTGTGTGTGTGTATGTGTAGGATGTGTGTGTGTATATGTGTGGGTGTGTGTATGTGTGTGTATGTGTGGGGGTGTATGTGTGGGGGGTGTGTGTGTGAAGGAGCAGGGTAGGGAAATTTGTGTAACTCCTGACTCCGGACACTTGACTCAGAGAAGCAGAAAAGAGTGTGGCCAGGCTTCAGCCCAAGGACAGAAGGGACCCCAAATCCTAGCTTACTGCTGGAACTGAGCCTAGCCCCTCGGCATCCTGAGGATGAATCCTCCACCTCCCCTCGCAGATGATAATTTATAGCTTCTTTTGTTCTTCTGAACTCCCTTTATTAGGCTTCTGCTTTCAGCATTTCCCACATAATAACGAAGTTCAGAGTCACTGTTCTTAGCTTCCCATGGCCTTGAGAAGTCCACTTCCAGGACGGAG